>NC_092044.1:53803615-54122500 GCF_003086295.3 Arachis hypogaea | reverse complement strand
GGGGTGATTGCATGAAATTAAATTGCAGAATGTAAAGAGAAAATGTAGATCAGAAATGGGAATTCATTGGGTTTCAGGAGATATTGAGATCTCCGAATCAAAACATTTCTATCTCTTCCTCAACCAATGCATTCATTGAATTTTGCTTGGCAATCTTATATGATTGGATCCCAATTCCTTGGCTCACCAATTCTCTCTAAAAACAACAAATTCCCATAAAAAAATAACATAAAGTAGATTGGTGAAATTCTTGGGGCTTTAGAGTTTGGCCCTTTCAAAAAAAAAAATCCTGATTTTCTCTCCTTTATTGGGGCCTTTGGGGTTTCCAAGTTTATGATCCATAATACTGATGAGGCTGTGATCCAACTCTGTAACATTCATTGAGCAAACTTAGTGATAAACAAGTAATGACACAAGACTCAACAAATTGAAGTTCCAGACTCATCAATTCTTCAGGCCCATCCCATAAACTATGATATTCAATTGGGTTCATACCATAATAGGTTTAAGTTAATATTTGTGTTCAAATGCTAACTTAAACCTCAATATAATTGGCCCAGAAACCCTTTCAAAGAGTGGCGTTAAGTTGAAGTTTAAGTTCAGTTTAAGGTTAAACTGAAACTTAAACGTGGAATTGGAAGAAAGCAACCCAGGAGGGTAATTACTCGAACACGTTAAGCTCAGTTTGAGGTCAAACTAAAGCTTAAACGTGGAAATGAAGATTGCAACCCTGGAGGCAATTCTTGGTCGAACACGTTTAAGCTCCAGTTTGAGGTCAAACTGGAGCTTAAACGTGGAAATGAGAAGGCAACCCTGGAGTAGCAAAAACGCCGAACACGTTTAACCTCCAGTTTGAGATCAAACTGGAGGTTAAACGTGGGAATGAGAAGGTAGCCCTGGAGTGTGAATGTCGAACACGTTTAAGCTCCAGTTTGAGGTCAAACTGGAGCTAACGTGAAAATGGCTTCCTGGTGCCTCATATAGTTCGAACACGTTTAACCTCCAGTTGAGGTCAAACTGGAGGTTAAACGTGGAATCACTCCCTTGGTGCCATTCTCATTCTGGCGTTTAACCTTCAGTTTGAGGTTAAACTGGAGGTTAAACGCCAGTTTCCTCTTTCTCAGCTTTCATGATTCTGGCGTTTAACCTTCAGTTTAACCTTAAACTGAAGGTTAAACGCCACTTTCAGCATTTGGTGCATTCCTTATTCTGGCGTTTAACTTCCAGTTTAAGGTTAAACTGGAGGTTAAACGCCACTTTCACATTGTACTCCACATGTGATCTTCAAGCTTCCTTTATAGATTTGGTTGCTTCCTTGCCTAGCCTCTTCTTCCCTGAAATCATCCACACAATTGCATCAAAGTCTTGCAGATTTTCATGAGAATTCTTCCATTCATAGCATTCAAGTAATATAACTAAAAACTCATGGAATTTGCATCAAAATTACACTGTTTGGATGATTCATTACTTTGTTGTTCATTTAACCATTCTTGGTTACTTTAAGCTCAAGAAAATGCATAAAACAACTAAAACTAACAGAAAAATGCTAGTGAAACTAGCCTAAGATGCCTTGGCATCACAACACCAAACTTAATACTTGCTTGTCCCTAAGCAAGTCCTGAGTTAATTGAGAAAACAAGTATGAAACAAAAAGCAATTACATTGGCTATATTAGCAAACATTTGAAGTTCATCAGAAGGGTTTTATGCAGAAAGTTGCAGTATCACTTTTCATTCTTATTAGGTAGGATTATCACTTTTTCATTGCATCCATCAAACACTGCTATGGCCTCTTGTTATTCTTATGTCTTTGGCACATTTTCCTTTCTTTGTTTTCTTTTCTTAGAGCTCTTTGCTCCTTGTTTGCTCAGTGTCATGTGTTGCACAAGCCTTTGGCATTTTCTTTTCTTATCATTGCATTACACATATCCACTACAGCATTTTTAGTTCACATTTCTTCTTGAGACATTGATGCCCAGCACCTCTTTGTGTGACTAAATGTTTGTATTTAGGTTGCTCTTGATAATGGACTTTTGGTTGATAATCCCGGGTTAGTTAACCCAAGTTACCAAGTGTTGAAACACTCCTCAGAACCTATTCATCCAAGCATATCCTTAATACATAAATACCACAGGCATTTGTCTCAGAAGTTCAAACCATTGGTGCCTAGCTTATTTTCTCAATTTTTTTTTTTTTTTGCTTTTTGGTTGCCCTTTTCAGTGGCTTTTTCTTCTTCTTTTTCTTTCTTTTCATGGCCAAAGACATTTATTCATCAAGATCCATAGACAATACTCAACTTCTACACAAAAATTGATAATTCTACACTCTATTTCCAGTGATCTGACTAAACAATCAAGCATGCATACCACCACTTAATTCTACTTGATTTGTCACTAATTGAGCCAAGTTACTTTTGTTCAAACTTTTCTTTTATTTTGGAAACAGAACAAGCATGGCAAGCATTTGTTTAAGATGGTGAAGTTATATCCAAACATCTCGGCATTCACTTTATTCAAAGCAATAAACCAACACTCCTACAAAATGACTTAAAATGAAAGAAAGATTCAACAATTACAGTTTAAACCAGAACAAGCATGCTTTTGTTTGCCTTTTAAAGAATGGTCAAGGAACAACACCACCTTGTGAAATTTCTTGTTTTCTCCTTGTTGTCAGGAAACAATTTGATTCTCTTTCTTCTCCTAATTGTTGCTTCATGTTTTTTTTTTAAGCTCCTTGTTTCCTTTCCTGCAAAGAGTGATGAAGTTGCTTGCTTCTCAAGCACTTGAGTGGTTAGCTCAACTATGTATGGGCAAGTGTCTGAGTCTTAAGTTGGGGTGTGAACACCAAACTTAATCTCCTACTTACTCCTCTGCTCTTTGAATCCTTGAATTCTCCTTGGAATGAAGTTGCTGCTAAGAATTTTAAGTATTTCTGTGATTGCTTAGAATTGTTATTCCTTTAATATAATTCAAAGGTTGTTGTGTTCAGTTGATCTTTATGGTGGAACACCAAACTTAGAGTTACACATTCCCCTTTGAATTATTGATCCACGAATTCATTGTTTGGTGTGAAACACCAAACTTAATTCTTTGCAATGCACATAAACTACTTCACCTTTTTATTGAAACAAATAAAAGAAACAGCAAAAGAGTGTTACCTCAGGTTGGGTTGCCTCCCAACAAGCGCTCTTTTAACGTCATTAGCTTGACGGTCAGTTTCCTCAGTTGAGGTGATATTTAACCTTGTCCTTCTCCTCTACATCTCCCAAGTAATGTTTGAGTCTTTGACCATTCACAGTGAAGGTTCTTTGTGACTTTTCTTCCATGATTTCTACTTGTCCATATTGGGAGACCTTGGTAACAAGGAATGGTCCAGACCACCTTGATTTTAGCTTCCCTGGAAATAGCTTCAGCCTAGAATTGTAGAGCAATACTTTTTGTCCCTCTTCAAATTTCCTTGGGCTATGTTGCTGTCATGCTTCTTCTTTGCTCTTTCTTTGTAAATTTTGGCATTCTCATAAGCTTCAGCTCTGAATTCTTCCAACTCTTGAATTTGCAACATCCTTCTTTCTCCAGCAGCTTTGCTGTCCAAGTTTAAGAGTTTCAAGGCCCAGAATGCCTTGTGCTCCAACTCCAGTGGCAAATGGCAAGCCTTTCCATATACTAGTTGGTAAGGAGACATTCCAATTGGTGTTTTGAAAGCTGTCCTATATGCCCAAAGAGCATCATCTAGCTTAATCGACCAGTCCTTCCTTGAAGCTCCCACAGTCTTTTCCAAGATTCTTTTGAGTTCCCTATTAGATATTTCGGCTTGCCCACTTGTCTGTGGATGGTATGGTGTGGCTACCTTATGTTTGACTCCATATTTTAGAAGCAATGCCTCTAATGGTTTGTTGCAGAAGTGGCTTCCTCCATCACTGATGATTGCTCTTGGAACCCCAAAACGGCAAAAAATGTGTTTTCTGAGGAAGTTCATGACCACCTTATTATCATTGGTTGGAGTTGCTATTGCTTCGACCCATTTGGAGACATAGTCTACTGCCACAAGAATGTAATTATTTGAGTATGAGGTGGGAAAGGGTCCCATGAAATCTATCCCCCATACATCAAACAATTCAAGTTCCAGAATGAATTGTTGTGGCATTTCATTTCTTCTTGGCAGGTTCCCCTCCTTCTGGCATTCATGGCAGTGCTTCACTAGTTCCTTTGCATCTTTGAAGATCGTGGGCCAATAAAAACCACACTGCAACACCTTAGCTGCTGTTCTTTCTCCTGCAAAATGTCCTCCATAAGTGGAGCCATGGCAGTCCCATAAGACTTCCCTTCCTTCTTCCTCTGATATGCATCTTCTTAGTATGCCATCCGAACATTTTTTGAACAAGTATGGTTCGTCCCAGATGAAGTATTTGGCATCATTTACCAATTTCTTCCTTTGATGCTTGTTAAATTCCAACGGCAAACTCCCAGTGGCTTTGAAGTTTGCTATATCTGCAAACCAGGGTGCTTTGTGAATTACCATGAGTTGTTCATCAGGAAAGCACTCATTTATATGTGTGCTTTGTATGCTTCCTTCTTCACATGGTATCCTTGATAAATGGTCTGCTACCTTGTTCTCTACACCCTTCTTGTCTTTGATTTCAATGTCAAATTCCTGCAACAAAAGAACCCATCTAATAAGTCTTGGTTTGGATTCTTGTTTTGCAAGTAAGTATTTTAAAGCTGAATGATCAGTGAAGACAATGACTTTAGACCCAATGAGATATGATCTAAATTTGTCAAATGCAAAGACTATTGCCAAGAGTTCTTTTTCAGTGGTTGTGTAGTTCTTTTGGTTATCATTCAAGACCTTACTGGCATAATAAATCACATGTACCAAATTGTCTTTCCTTTGTCCTAACACTGCCCCAATAGCAAGGTCTGATGCATCACACATCAGTTCAAAAGGTAAGCTCCAATCAGGTGGGGCAATGATAGGTGCAGAGGAAAGTTTTTGCTTCAACAGTTCATAGGCTAGCATGCAATTTTTATCAAATACAAAAGGTGTATCAGAGACAAGCAAGTTACTCAAGGGTTTGGCTATTTTAGAAAAGTCTCTAATAAACCTTCTGTAAAAGCCAGCGTGTCCCAAAAAACTCCTAACTGCCTTGACATTACTTGGTGGAGGTAGTTTTTCAATGAGTTCCACCTTAGCTTTGTCCACCTCAATGCCTCTATTGGACACTTTATGGCCAAGGACTATTCCTTCTGTGACCATGAAATGACACTTTTCCCAGTTTAATACTAGGTTGGTCTCTTGGCATCTCTTAAGCACCAAGGCAAGGTGGTGTAGGCAGCTAGGAAAAGAATTTCCAAACACAGAAAAATCATCCATGAAAACTTCAATAAACTTTTCGATCATGTCCGAAAAGATGGACAGCATGCACCTTTGGAAAGTTGCAGGTGCATTGCACAATCCAAAGGGCATGCGTCTATACGCAAAAACCCCATATGGACAAACAAATGATGTTTTCTCTTGATCTCTTGGATCAACTACTATCTGATTATAGCCTGAGTATCCATCCAGAAAGCAATAATAAGCATGTCCTGCAAGCCTTTCAAGCATCTGATCCATGAATGGGAGTGGAAAATGATCTTTTCTGGTGGCTTCATTGAGCTTCCTGTAGTCTATGCACATCCTCCACCCAGTGACAGTTCTTGTGGGTATGAGTTCATTCCTCTCATTTGGCACCACAGTTATGCCACCTTTCTTGGGAACTACATGGATGGGA
This sequence comes from Arachis hypogaea, assembly GCF_003086295.3. Taxonomy (NCBI): domain Eukaryota; kingdom Viridiplantae; phylum Streptophyta; class Magnoliopsida; order Fabales; family Fabaceae; genus Arachis; species Arachis hypogaea. The sequence continues at coordinate 54,116,734 of NC_092044.1, read as the reverse complement.
CTAACCCATGGGCTGTCAGAAATGGGGTAGATTACCCCTGCCTGCCATAACTTCATGACCTCTTTGTACCACTTCTTTCATGACGGGATTCAATCTTCTCTGAGCTTGAATGGACGGTTTAGCATCCTCTACTAACAAGATTTTATGCATGCATATGGATGAACTTATCCCCTTCAAATCAGCTAGGGTCCATCCAATGGCATCTTGATGAGTTTGTAGCACCTTGATCAATTCTTCTTCCTGTTCTTGGCTCAGGGTAGAGCTAATGATAACAGGATGGCTCTCATCACTTCCCAAGTATGCATACTTGAGATTAGGGGGCAATGCTTTGAGCTCAGGTTTTGGTGCTTCCTTTTCTTCTTTCACTTTCTCTGGCATGCTTGGCATGGTTGTTTCGGCAGCCTTGATGTCTCTAACTTCAATATCCTTGGTGAACTCCTCCTCTGCCACTTCCCTTGTGGTTTCCTCAAAGGTTTCTTATATTGCAATGTCCACTACATCCACCCTCATGCATTCCTTTAGTGATTCTGATGGATAGCTCATTGCCTTGAATACGTTAAACACCAATTTCTCATCATGTAGTCTAAGAGTGAGTTCACCCTTTTGGACATCTATGATGGCTCCAGCAGTAGCCAGGAATGGTCTTCCCAGAATTATCGAAGCTTTAGCTTCTTCCTCCATATCTAACACCACAAAGTCAGCAGGAAATATAAAATCTCCCACTTTCACCAACAAATCCTCAACTATCCCATGAGGGAATTTAAAAGTTCGATCTGCCAATTGGAGGGCCATTCTTGTTGGTTTGGCTTCTTCAATCTTCATTCTTCTCATCATGGTTAGAGACATCAAATTGATACTGGCCCCTAAGTCACACAAGGCCTTCTCCACCATGACTTCTCCTATGATGCAGGGGATTTGGAAACTGCCTGGATCCTTCAATTTCTGAGGCAGTTTGTGTTGAATGATGGCACTGCATTCTTCAGTTAACAACACAGTTTCCTCATTTCTCCAGCTCCTCTTCTTGGTCATTAATTCCTTCAAGAATTTTGCATAGAGTGGCATTTGCTCTATTGCCTCAGCAAAAGGAATGTTGATTTGAAGCTTCTTGAAAATCTCCAAGAATCTGGAGAATTGGTCATCCTTTTCACTTTTCATCAAACGCTGAGGATATGGTACTTTGGGTGTATAAGGCTTCAGGACCTCTTTTTCTTTTTCTTTTGTTGCAGATGGTATAAAAGATTGTCCCTGCTCCTTGTCTCCCACATCTTCCTTTGCTTCATCCTCTGTGGTTTCCTTTGAGATCTCCCTTAGCTTCTTTCCACTTCTGAGTGTTATGGCTTTACATTCTTCCCTTGCAATAGCCTTGGCAGCATGAGAAACGCTTGGCCCAGGGGTTTGCTTAGACAAATACACAATTTGATTTTCTAGCTTCTGGATGGCAGCTCCTTGGTTTTGCAAGTTAGAATTTACTTCTTCCTTAAAAGCTTTCAATTCGGTTATGTCTTGACTCATGGTTGCAAGCATTCCTTCTATCCTGTTTAATTGATCTTGAAATTGCTGGTTCGGATTAGGTTGGGCAGGTTGGTTATTTAGGCCATGATATGGTGGTTGGGAGTAAGTGTTTTGTGTGGCTTGGTATGATCTTTGGTTGGAGTTTTGGTATGTGGAATTGTTATGTTGGTTGTGGTTGTAAGGTTTGTGGTTTTGTGGTTGGCTTTGCTGGTTTCCCCACCCAAAGTTTGGGTGGTTTTTCCATCCTGGGTTGTAAGTGTTGGACTGTGGATCATATGGTTGCCTTTGTTGATTTCCCACATAGTTGGCCTCTTCCCAATCACCTCCTTCAGTGCTTACTTCCTCTTGATCTTGTGTGTGTAGTGTAGCCACTTGCTTTGTGTCTAATTTCCTGGTGAGCTCTGCTAGTTGCTTGGCAAACACCTTGTTTTGGGCTAGAATTGTATCCACATGGTTCAGCTCCATCACTCTCTTAGTGTTGTGCCTCTCTGAAGCATAGTAGTACTCATTCTCAGCCACTGTCTCAATCACTTCAATGGCTTCTTCCACAGTCTTTTTCCTGTTCAATGAACCTCCGGATGAATGGTCTACAGCCTTCCTTGATTCGTAAGAAAGTCCATCATAGAAAATATGCAATTGCACCCAGTCAGGGAACATGTTTGGTGGGCATTTCCTTGTCAACTCTTTGAACCTCTCCCATGCCTCGTAGAGAGTCTCACCATCCTGTTGTCTAAAAGTCTGAACCTCAGATCGAAGCCTATTGACCTTTTGTGGGGGGTAGAAACGTGCCAGAAACTTGCTCTCCACCTCATCCCAGGTTGTTAGGCTGTCCCTTGGGAATGATTCCAGCCACTTAGCTGCCTTGTCCCTAAGTGAAAATGGGAACAAGAGCAGTTTGTAGGCATCTTCCTGGACTCCATTGGACTTCACTGTGTCACAAATTCTCAGGAATTTGGTGAGATGTTGATTTGGATCTTCATTAGCACTCCCACCAAATGAACAATGGTTCTCCACCAGTGATATTAGCTGTGGTTTGAGTTCAAAATTGTTGGCCTGAATGGGTGGTTTCTGAATGCTACTACCACAATTCCCAGAGGTTGGGTTTATGTATGAACCAAGAACCCTTCTCTCAGGAATGGCATTGTTTCCATCATCCCTCTCATGGTTGTGAACTTCTCTATCCATGTTGAGATCTAGAGCTTCCTCAAAGTTGTCCTCAGATTCTCCTTCAGATTCTTCTTCTCCCAGTACCCTCTTCCTTCTTGCTTCCCTTCTAAGTCTATGAAGGGTCCTCTCTGGTTCGGTATATGGAGGGGTTGATGTCTCTCCTCTCCTACCTGTCATACAAGAACACACCACAAGCAACAACCAAGTGGAATACTCTTGGTTAATGGAAGAGTATGGTTAGAGCAGTTGAGGAATTAATTCAAATAGTTAGTGGGTCAGTGAATTAGTTGCTTGAAATGAAAGGCATAAGAAAGAAAAAGCAAATAACAGAGTGCAAAAATTAAAATTCAACAAGTAACTTGAACTAAATTAACAAAACAAAACAAAAAATTGCTCAATCTAGTTAACTTCCAATTTGAGAATTGTCAATCGAAAACCAATCCCCGGCAACGGCGCCATAAACTTGATGTAGCATAACCTTGATGCTATGATTTTAGGAAATTGCACAATCGGCAAAATTCCTTCCGGCAAGTGCACCGGTTATCGTCAAGTAAAAACTCACAATAGAGTGAGGTCGAATCCCACAAGGATTGGTTGAATGAGCAATTCGGATTAGAAGTTTGTTCTAGTTGAGCGGAATCAAGATTTAGATGAGAATTGCGGAATATTAAATTGCTGAAATTAAAAGGGATGGGGTGATTGCATGAAATTAAATTGCAGAATGTAAAGAGAAAATGTAGATCAGAAATGGGAATTCATTGGGGTTCAGGAGATATTGAGATCTCCGAATCAAAACATTTCTATCTCTTCCTCAACCAATGCATTCATTGAATTTTGCTTGGCAATCTTATATGATTGGATCCCAATTCCTTGGCTCACCAATTCTCTCTAAAAACAAACAAATTCCCAATCCCTTGGTTTAAATGTTCATAAGAAGAGATGATGCTCGATCACTGATTATACCACACAGCTTCATGAACCACAATTTGGTAGGATTACATGTCACAATATCCATCCAAACCCCAATCCAATTCACTGTGAGAAAGCTTCTCTAGCATGAATCCTCCATTCCTTTCCCAAGGTTCCGAAGGATTCCAATTATGGATAGTTTCTTTCCCAAGACAACTACCCAATGGAATTAGATCGAGAAGCTTTCTAACAAAATTCAAGAGAAAAGATTGAAGAAGAAGATAAAAAGTATTATTGATTCATTGAATTACAATAGAGCTCCCTAACCCAATGAAAGGGGTTTAGTGAGTCATAGCTCCGAATTCTATTAAAAGTAAAAAAATGCTAAAGTGTCAAAAAGTCCCCTACTAACTTCAATTCTATCCTATTTATACACTTTCTAAATTGAGCTTCTGTTGTGATTCTTGGGCTTTGAGGCCTTTCCCTGATTTCCTTTTTGCTTTGGGTTTATGATCCATAATACTGATGAGGCTGTGATCCAACTCTGTAACATTCATTGAGCAAACTTAGTGATAAACAAGTAATGACACAAGACTCAACAAATTGAAGTTCCAGACTCATCAATTCTTCAGGCCCAATCCCATAAACTATGATATTCAATTGGGTTTCATACCATAATAGGTTTAAGTTAATATTTGTGTTCAAATGCTAACTTAAACCTCAATATAATTGGCCCAGAAACCCTTTCAAAGAGTGGCGTTTAAGTTGAAGTTTAAGTTTCAGTTTAAGGTTAAACTGAAACTTAAACGTGGAATTGGAAGAAAGCAACCCAGGAGGGTAATTACTCGAACACGTTTAAGCTTCAGTTTGAGGTCAAACTAAAGCTTAAACGTGGAAATGAAGATTGCAACCCTGGAGGCAATTCTTGGTCGAACACGTTTAAGCTCCAGTTTGAGGTCAAACTGGAGCTTAAACGTGGAAATGAGAAGGCAACCCTGGAGTAGCAAAAACGCCGAACACGTTTAACCTCCAGTTTGAGATCAAACTGGAGGTTAAACGTGGGAATGAAGAAGGTAGCCCTGGAGTGTGAATGTCGAACACGTTTAAGCTCCAGTTTGAGGTCAAACTGGAGCTTAAACGTGAAAATGGCTTCCTGGTGCCTCATATAGTTCGAACACGTTTAACCTCCAGTTTGAGGTCAAACTGGAGGTTAAACGTGGAATCACTCCCTTGGTGCCATTCTCATTCTGGCGTTTAACCTTCAGTTTGAGGTTAAACTGGAGGTTAAACGCCAGTTTCCTCTTTTCTCAGCTTTCATGATTCTGGCGTTTAACCTTCAGTTTAACCTTAAACTGAAGGTTAAACGCCACTTTCAGCATTTGGTGCATTCCTTATTCTGGCGTTTAACTTCCAGTTTAAGGTTAAACTGGAGGTTAAACGCCACTTTCACATTGTACTCCACATGTGATCTTCAAGCTTCCTTTATAGATTTGGTTGCTTCCTTGCCTAGCCTCTTCTTCCCTGAAATCATCCACACAATTGCATCAAAGTCTTGCAGATTTTCATGAGAATTCTTCCATTCATAGCATTCAAGTAATATAACTAAAAACTCATGGAATTTGCATCAAAATTACATTGTTTGGATGATTCATTACTTTGTTGTTCATTTAACCATTCTTGGTTACTTTAAGCTCAAGAAAATGCATAAAACAACTAAAACTAACAGAAAAATGCTAGTGAAACTAGCCTAAGATGCCTTGGCATCACAACACCAAACTTAATACTTGCTTGTCCCTAAGCAAGTCCTGAGTTAATTGAGAAAACAAGTATGAAACAAAAAGCAATTACATTGGCTATATTAGCAAACATTTGAAGTTCATCAGAAGGGTTTTATGCAGAAAGTTGCAGTATCACTTTTTCATTCTTATTAGGTAGGATTATCACTTTTTCATTGCATCCATCAAACACTGCTATGGCCTCTTGTTATTCTTATGTCTTTGGCACATTTTCCTTTCTTTGTTTTTCTTTTTCTTAGAGCTCCTTTGCTCCTTGTTTGCTCAGTGTCATGTGTTGCACAAGCCTTTGGCATTTTCTTTTTCTTATCATTGCATTACACATATCCACTACAGGCATTTTTAGTTCACATTTCTTCTTGAGACATTGATGCCCAGCACCTCTTTGTGTGACTAAATGTTTTGTATTTAGGTTGCTCTTGATAATGGACTTTTGGTTGATAATCCCGGGTTAGTTAACCCAAGTTACCAAGTGTTGAAACACTCCTCAGAACCTATTCATCCAAGCATATCCTTAATACATAAATACCACAGGCATTTGTCTCAGAAGTTCAAACCATTGGTGCCTAGCTTATTTTCTCAATTTTTTTTTTTTTTGCTTTTTGGTTGCCCCTTTTCAGTGGCTTTTTCTTCTTCTTTTTCTTTCTTTTTCATGGCCAAAGACATTTATTCATCAAGATCCATAGACAATACTCAACTTCTACACAAAAATTGATAATTCTACACTCTATTTCCAGTGATCTGACTAAACAATCAAGCATGCATACCACCACTTAATTCTACTTGATTTGTCACTAATTGAGCCAAGTTACTTTTGTTCAAACTTTTCTTTTATTTTTGGAAACAGAACAAGCATGGCAAGCATTTGTTTAAGATGGTGAAGTTATATCCAAACATCTCGGCATTCACTTTATTCAAAGCAATAAACCAACACTCCTACAAAATGACTTAAAATGAAAGAAAGATTCAACAATTACAGTTTAAACCAGAACAAGCATGCTTTTGTTTGCCTTTTAAAGAATGGTCAAGGAACAACACCACCTTGTGAAATTTCTTGTTTTCTCCTTGTTGTCAGGAAACAATTTGATTTCTCTTTCTTCTCCTAATTGTTGCTTCATGTTTTTTTTTTAAGCTCCTTGTTTCCTTTCCTGCAAAGAGTGATGAAGTTGCTTGCTTCTCAAGCACTTGAGTGGTTAGCTCAACTATGTATGGGCAAGTGTCTGAGTCTTAAGTTGGGGTGTGAACACCAAACTTAATCTCCTACTTACTCCTCTGCTCTTTGAATCCTTGAATTCTCCTTGGAATGAAGTTGCTGCTAAGAATTTTAAGTATTTCTGTGATTGCTTAGAATTGTTATTCCTTTAATATAATTCAAAGGTTGTTGTGTTCAGTTGATCTTTATGGTGGAACACCAAACTTAGAGTTACACATTCCCCTTTGAATTATTGATCCACGAATTCATTGTTTGGTGTGAAACACCAAACTTAATTCTTTGCAATGCACATAAACTACTTCACCTTTTTATTGAAACAAATAAAAGAAACAGCAAAAGAGTGTTACCTCAGGTTGGGTTGCCTCCCAACAAGCGCTCTTTTAACGTCATTAGCTTGACGGTCAGTTTCCTCAGTTGAGGTGATATTTAACCTTGTCCTTCTCCTCTACATCTCCCAAGTAATGTTTGAGTCTTTGACCATTCACAGTGAAGGTTCTTTGTGACTTTTCTTCCATGATTTCTACTTGTCCATATTGGGAGACCTTGGTAACAAGGAATGGTCCAGACCACCTTGATTTTAGCTTCCCTGGAAATAGCTTCAGCCTAGAATTGTAGAGCAATACTTTTTGTCCCTCTTCAAATTTCCTTGGGGCTATGTTGCTGTCATGCTTCTTCTTTGCTCTTTCTTTGTAAATTTTGGCATTCTCATAAGCTTCAGCTCTGAATTCTTCCAACTCTTGAATTTGCAACATCCTTCTTTCTCCAGCAGCTTTGCTGTCCAAGTTTAAGAGTTTCAAGGCCCAGAATGCCTTGTGCTCCAACTCCAGTGGCAAATGGCAAGCCTTTCCATATACTAGTTGGTAAGGAGACATTCCAATTGGTGTTTTGAAAGCTGTCCTATATGCCCAAAGAGCATCATCTAGCTTAATCGACCAGTCCTTCCTTGAAGCTCCCACAGTCTTTTCCAAGATTCTTTTGAGTTCCCTATTAGATATTTCGGCTTGCCCACTTGTCTGTGGATGGTATGGTGTGGCTACCTTATGTTTGACTCCATATTTTAGAAGCAATGCCTCTAATGGTTTGTTGCAGAAGTGGCTTCCTCCATCACTGATGATTGCTCTTGGAACCCCAAAACGGCAAAAAATGTGTTTTCTGAGGAAGTTCATGACCACCTTATTATCATTGGTTGGAGTTGCTATTGCTTCGACCCATTTGGAGACATAGTCTACTGCCACAAGAATGTAATTATTTGAGTATGAGGTGGGAAAGGGTCCCATGAAATCTATCCCCCATACATCAAACAATTCAAGTTCCAGAATGAATTGTTGTGGCATTTCATTTCTTCTTGGCAGGTTCCCCTCCTTCTGGCATTCATGGCAGTGCTTCACTAGTTCCTTTGCATCTTTGAAGATCGTGGGCCAATAAAAACCACACTGCAACACCTTAGCTGCTGTTCTTTCTCCTGCAAAATGTCCTCCATAAGTGGAGCCATGGCAGTCCCATAAGACTTCCCTTCCTTCTTCCTCTGATATGCATCTTCTTAGTATGCCATCCGAACATTTTTTGAACAAGTATGGTTCGTCCCAGATGAAGTATTTGGCATCATTTACCAATTTCTTCCTTTGATGCTTGTTAAATTCCAACGGCAAACTCCCAGTGGCTTTGAAGTTTGCTATATCTGCAAACCAGGGTGCTTTGTGAATTACCATGAGTTGTTCATCAGGAAAGCACTCATTTATATGTGTGCTTTGTATGCTTCCTTCTTCACATGGTATCCTTGATAAATGGTCTGCTACCTTGTTCTCTACACCCTTCTTGTCTTTGATTTCAATGTCAAATTCCTGCAACAAAAGAACCCATCTAATAAGTCTTGGTTTGGATTCTTGTTTTGCAAGTAAGTATTTTAAAGCTGAATGATCAGTGAAGACAATGACTTTAGACCCAATGAGATATGATCTAAATTTGTCAAATGCAAAGACTATTGCCAAGAGTTCTTTTTCAGTGGTTGTGTAGTTCTTTTGGTTATCATTCAAGACCTTACTGGCATAATAAATCACATGTACCAAATTGTCTTTCCTTTGTCCTAACACTGCCCCAATAGCAAGGTCTGATGCATCACACATCAGTTCAAAAGGTAAGCTCCAATCAGGTGGGGCAATGATAGGTGCAGAGGAAAGTTTTTGCTTCAACAGTTCATAGGCTAGCATGCAATTTTTATCAAATACAAAAGGTGTATCAGAGACAAGCAAGTTACTCAAGGGTTTGGCTATTTTAGAAAAGTCTCTAATAAACCTTCTGTAAAAGCCAGCGTGTCCCAAAAAACTCCTAACTGCCTTGACATTACTTGGTGGAGGTAGTTTTTCAATGAGTTCCACCTTAGCTTTGTCCACCTCAATGCCTCTATTGGACACTTTATGGCCAAGGACTATTCCTTCTGTGACCATGAAATGACACTTTTCCCAGTTTAATACTAGGTTGGTCTCTTGGCATCTCTTAAGCACCAAGGCAAGGTGGTGTAGGCAGCTAGGAAAAGAATTTCCAAACACAGAAAAATCATCCATGAAAACTTCAATAAACTTTTCGATCATGTCCGAAAAGATGGACAGCATGCACCTTTGGAAAGTTGCAGGTGCATTGCACAATCCAAAGGGCATGCGTCTATACGCAAAAACCCCATATGGACAAACAAATGATGTTTTCTCTTGATCTCTTGGATCAACTACTATCTGATTATAGCCTGAGTATCCATCCAGAAAGCAATAATAAGCATGTCCTGCAAGCCTTTCAAGCATCTGATCCATGAATGGGAGTGGAAAATGATCTTTTCTGGTGGCTTCATTGAGCTTCCTGTAGTCTATGCACATCCTCCACCCAGTGACAGTTCTTGTGGGTATGAGTTCATTCCTCTCATTTGGCACCACAGTTATGCCACCTTTCTTGGGAACTACATGGATGGGACTAACCCATGGGCTGTCAGAAATGGGGTAGATTACCCCTGCCTGCCATAACTTCATGACCTCCTTTTGTACCACTTCTTTCATGACGGGATTCAATCTTCTCTGAGCTTGAATGGACGGTTTAGCATCCTCTACTAACAAGATTTTATGCATGCATATGGATGAACTTATCCCCTTCAAATCAGCTAGGGTCCATCCAATGGCATCTTGATGAGTTTGTAGCACCTTGATCAATTCTTCTTCCTGTTCTTGGCTCAGGGTAGAGCTAATGATAACAGGATGGCTCTCATCACTTCCCAAGTATGCATACTTGAGATTAGGGGGCAATGCTTTGAGCTCAGGTTTTGGTGCTTCCTTTTCTTCTTTCACTTTCTCTGGCATGCTTGGCATGGTTGTTTCGGCAGCCTTGATGTCTCTAACTTCAATATCCTTGGTGAACTCCTCCTCTGCCACTTCCCTTGTGGTTTCCTCAAAGGTTTCTTATATTGCAATGTCCACTACATCCACCCTCATGCATTCCTTTAGTGATTCTGATGGATAGCTCATTGCCTTGAATACGTTAAACACCAATTTCTCATCATGTAGTCTAAGAGTGAGTTCACCCTTTTGGACATCTATGATGGCTCCAGCAGTAGCCAGGAATGGTCTTCCCAGAATTATCGAAGCTTTAGCTTCTTCCTCCATATCTAACACCACAAAGTCAGCAGGAAATATAAAATCTCCCACTTTCACCAACAAATCCTCAACTATCCCATGAGGGAATTTAAAAGTTCGATCTGCCAATTGGAGGGCCATTCTTGTTGGTTTGGCTTCTTCAATCTTCATTCTTCTCATCATGGTTAGAGACATCAAATTGATACTGGCCCCTAAGTCACACAAGGCCTTCTCCACCATGACTTCTCCTATGATGCAGGGGATTTGGAAACTGCCTGGATCCTTCAATTTCTGAGGCAGTTTGTGTTGAATGATGGCACTGCATTCTTCAGTTAACAACACAGTTTCCTCATTTCTCCAGCTCCTCTTCTTGGTCATTAATTCCTTCAAGAATTTTGCATAGAGTGGCATTTGCTCTATTGCCTCAGCAAAAGGAATGTTGATTTGAAGCTTCTTGAAAATCTCCAAGAATCTGGAGAATTGGTCATCCTTTTCACTTTTCATCAAACGCTGAGGATATGGTACTTTGGGTGTATAAGGCTTCAGGACCTCTTTTTCTTTTTCTTTTGTTGCAGATGGTATAAAAGATTGTCCCTGCTCCTTGTCTCCCACATCTTCCTTTGCTTCATCCTCTGTGGTTTCCTTTGAGATCTCCCTTAGCTTCTTTCCACTTCTGAGTGTTATGGCTTTACATTCTTCCCTTGCAATAGCCTTGGCAGCATGAGAAACGCTTGGCCCAGGGGTTTGCTTAGACAAATACACAATTTGATTTTCTAGCTTCTGGATGGCAGCTCCTTGGTTTTGCAAGTTAGAATTTACTTCTTCCTTAAAAGCTTTCAATTCGGTTATGTCTTGACTCATGGTTGCAAGCATTCCTTCTATCCTGTTTAATTGATCTTGAAATTGCTGGTTCGGATTAGGTTGGGCAGGTTGGTTATTTAGGCCATGATATGGTGGTTGGGAGTAAGTGTTTTGTGTGGCTTGGTATGATCTTTGGTTGGAGTTTTGGTATGTGGAATTGTTATGTTGGTTGTGGTTGTAAGGTTTGTGGTTTTGTGGTTGGCTTTGCTGGTTTCCCCACCCAAAGTTTGGGTGGTTTTTCCATCCTGGGTTGTAAGTGTTGGACTGTGGATCATATGGTTGCCTTTGTTGATTTCCCACATAGTTGGCCTCTTCCCAATCACCTCCTTCAGTGCTTACTTCCTCTTGATCTTGTGTGTGTAGTGTAGCCACTTGCTTTGTGTCTAATTTCCTGGTGAGCTCTGCTAGTTGCTTGGCAAACACCTTGTTTTGGGCTAGAATTGTATCCACATGGTTCAGCTCCATCACTCTCTTAGTGTTGTGCCTCTCTGAAGCATAGTAGTACTCATTCTCAGCCACTGTCTCAATCACTTCAATGGCTTCTTCCACAGTCTTTTTCCTGTTCAATGAACCTCCGGATGAATGGTCTACAGCCTTCCTTGATTCGTAAGAAAGTCCATCATAGAAAATATGCAATTGCACCCAGTCAGGGAACATGTTTGGTGGGCATTTCCTTGTCAACTCTTTGAACCTCTCCCATGCCTCGTAGAGAGTCTCACCATCCTGTTGTCTAAAAGTCTGAACCTCAGATCGAAGCCTATTGACCTTTTGTGGGGGGTAGAAACGTGCCAGAAACTTGCTCTCCACCTCATCCCAGGTTGTTAGGCTGTCCCTTGGGAATGATTCCAGCCACTTAGCTGCCTTGTCCCTAAGTGAAAATGGGAACAAGAGCAGTTTGTAGGCATCTTCCTGGACTCCATTGGACTTCACTGTGTCACAAATTCTCAGGAATTTGGTGAGATGTTGATTTGGATCTTCATTAGCACTCCCACCAAATGAACAATGGTTCTCCACCAGTGATATTAGCTGTGGTTTGAGTTCAAAATTGTTGGCCTGAATGGGTGGTTTCTGAATGCTACTACCACAATTCCCAGAGGTTGGGTTTATGTATGAACCAAGAACCCTTCTCTCAGGAATGGCATTGTTTCCATCATCCCTCTCATGGTTGTGAACTTCTCTATCCATGTTGAGATCTAGAGCTTCCTCAAAGTTGTCCTCAGATTCTCCTTCAGATTCTTCTTCTCCCAGTACCCTCTTCCTTCTTGCTTCCCTTCTAAGTCTATGAAGGGTCCTCTCTGGTTCGGTATATGGAGGGGTTGATGTCTCTCCTCTCCTACCTGTCATACAAGAACACACCACAAGCAACAACCAAGTGGAATACTCTTGGTTAATGGAAGAGTATGGTTAGAGCAGTTGAGGAATTAATTCAAATAGTTAGTGGGTCAGTGAATTAGTTGCTTGAAATGAAAGGCATAAGAAAGAAAAAGCAAATAACAGAGTGCAAAAATTAAAATTCAACAAGTAACTTGAACTAAATTAACAAAACAAAACAAAAAATTGCTCAATCTAGTTAACTTCCAATTTGAGAATTGTCAATCGAAAACCAATCCCCGGCAACGGCGCCATAAACTTGATGTAGCATAACCTTGATGCTATGATTTTAGGAAATTGCACAATCGGCAAAATTCCTTCCGGCAAGTGCACCGGTTATCGTCAAGTAAAAACTCACAATAGAGTGAGGTCGAATCCCACAAGGATTGGTTGAATGAGCAATTCGGATTAGAAGTTTGTTCTAGTTGAGCGGAATCAAGATTTAGATGAGAATTGCGGAATATTAAATTGCTGAAATTAAAAGGGATGGGGTGATTGCATGAAATTAAATTGCAGAATGTAAAGAGAAAATGTAGATCAGAAATGGGAATTCATTGGGGTTCAGGAGATATTGAGATCTCCGAATCAAAACATTTCTATCTCTTCCTCAACCAATGCATTCATTGAATTTTGCTTGGCAATCTTATATGATTGGATCCCAATTCCTTGGCTCACCAATTCTCTCTAAAAACAAACAAATTCCCAATCCCTTGGTTTAAATGTTCATAAGAAGAGATGATGCTCGATCACTGATTATACCACACAGCTTCATGAACCACAATTTGGTAGGATTACATGTCACAATATCCATCCAAACCCCAATCCAATTCACTGTGAGAAAGCTTCTCTAGCATGAATCCTCCATTCCTTTCCCAAGGTTCCGAAGGATTCCAATTATGGATAGTTTCTTTCCCAAGACAACTACCCAATGGAATTAGATCGAGAAGCTTTCTAACAAAATTCAAGAGAAAAGATTGAAGAAGAAGATAAAAAGTATTATTGATTCATTGAATTACAATAGAGCTCCCTAACCCAATGAAAGGGGTTTAGTGAGTCATAGCTCCGAATTCTATTAAAAGTAAAAAAATGCTAAAGTGTCAAAAAGTCCCCTACTAACTTCAATTCTATCCTATTTATACACTTTCTAAATTGAGCTTCTGTTGTGATTCTTGGGCTTTGAGGCCTTTCCCTGATTTCCTTTTTGCTTTGGGTTTATGATCCATAATACTGATGAGGCTGTGATCCAACTCTGTAACATTCATTGAGCAAACTTAGTGATAAACAAGTAATGACACAAGACTCAACAAATTGAAGTTCCAGACTCATCAATTCTTCAGGCCCAATCCCATAAACTATGATATTCAATTGGGTTTCATACCATAATAGGTTTAAGTTAATATTTGTGTTCAAATGCTAACTTAAACCTCAATATAATTGGCCCAGAAACCCTTTCAAAGAGTGGCGTTTAAGTTGAAGTTTAAGTTTCAGTTTAAGGTTAAACTGAAACTTAAACGTGGAATTGGAAGAAAGCAACCCAGGAGGGTAATTACTCGAACACGTTTAAGCTTCAGTTTGAGGTCAAACTAAAGCTTAAACGTGGAAATGAAGATTGCAACCCTGGAGGCAATTCTTGGTCGAACACGTTTAAGCTCCAGTTTGAGGTCAAACTGGAGCTTAAACGTGGAAATGAGAAGGCAACCCTGGAGTAGCAAAAACGCCGAACATGTTTAACCTCCAGTTTGAGATCAAACTGGAGGTTAAACGTGGGAATGAAGAAGGTAGCCCTGGAGTGTGAATGTCGAACACGTTTAAGCTCCAGTTTGAGGTCAAACTGGAGCTTAAACGTGAAAATGGCTTCCTGGTGCCTCATATAGTTCGAACACGTTTAACCTCCAGTTTGAGGTCAAACTGGAGGTTAAACGTGGAATCACTCCCTTGGTGCCATTCTCATTCTGGCGTTTAACCTTCAGTTTGAGGTTAAACTGGAGGTTAAACGCCAGTTTCCTCTTTTCTCAGCTTTCATGATTCTGGCGTTTAACCTTCAGTTTAACCTTAAACTGAAGGTTAAACGCCACTTTCAGCATTTGGTGCATTCCTTATTCTGGCGTTTAACTTCCAGTTTAAGGTTAAACTGGAGGTTAAACGCCACTTTCACATTGTACTCCACATGTGATCTTCAAGCTTCCTTTATAGATTTGGTTGCTTCCTTGCCTAGCCTCTTCTTCCCTGAAATCATCCACACAATTGCATCAAAGTCTTGCAGATTTTCATGAGAATTCTTCCATTCATAGCATTCAAGTAATATAACTAAAAACTCATGGAATTTGCATCAAAATTACACTGTTTGGATGATTCATTACTTTGTTGTTCATTTAACCATTCTTGGTTACTTTAAGCTCAAGAAAATGCATAAAACAACTAAAACTAACAGAAAAATGCTAGTGAAACTAGCCTAAGATGCCTTGGCATCAAAAGGCTTTCTTGCTGAAGCTTACATGGCTTCAGGAGCGTGTCCGACAGATGCTGCCAGGTACTGACGATCCAAAGACCCTCCAATAGTATGCGAGGTGTTATATCATGTTGATGATTGGGGGTTACCTACTAACCAATAAGTCCAATAATATGGTCCATCTCTGGTGGCTCTCGCTGCTAGATGACATTGGGAGGATACACCTTTCCACCACAGACATCACAGGATGCACTCCTCTGCTGGTGTCTTGGATCTAATAGAGATTTCCTATGTGGTATCCACCTGAGCAACAGGTTTACATGTACCCGATAGTTGCGAGGTAACTGTCACATTATCTGCTTTACCATTATTATACGTTATCACAATTCAATTACGTTGGCAACTAAGTTAAGTCTGGTTTCGCATGCATGTGTCAACAGGTTGATCGGCATGGAGCAACAGAGCAGGGACCACCACCAGTAGAGGTCCTATAATGGTGTCAGAATTTGGATAAGTTACTGTGGGATGAGGTAAGCGAGTTAAACCTTTATTTTGTTAACATTTTTGTAGTTTACTTAACTTAAATAAACGTAGACGGGGTATTGATAACTATTTCATTTTCTTCATTTATAGTTCATGTGGACCCCGTACGACGATCCTGCATTACAGGATATCTGTCCATTATGGCTGAAGGAGGAGGCGGGCCAGGGGAACTGAATGTTTGTTGTACCCTTCGTCTGCTTCAACAAAGTTGAGTTCTATTAGGCCATCTGGGTCAAGTGCCAGTTCCACGACGAGCAGCCAGTGCCAGGGAATCTAGTCAATGTCGACAGGTTTCTGACTACCAAAGGCAGAGGTGAGGACGTATGGTGGCTAATCAGCGGATAATTTATACGCTTTTTGGCATTGTTTTTAGTATGTTTTTAGTATATTTTAGTTAGTTTTTATTACATTTTTATTAGTTTTTAGTTAAAATTCACTTTTCTGGGCTTTACTATGAGTTTGTGTGTTTTTCTATGGTTTCAGGTATTTTCTGGCTGAAATTGAGGGACCTGAGCAAAAATCTGATTCAGAGGCTGAAAAGGACTGCAGATGCTGTTGGATTCTGACCTCCTTGCACTCGAAGTAGATTTTCAGGATCTACAGAAGCCCAATTGGCGCGCTCTCAATTGCGTTCGAAAGTAGACATCCTGGGCTTTCCAGCAATGTATAATAGTCCATACTTTGCCCGAGATTTGATGGCCCAAACCGGCGTTGCAAATCAGCTTCAGAATTCCCGGCGTTTAACGCCGGAACTGGCACAAAAATTGGAGTTAAACGCCCAAACTAGCATAAAAGATGGCGTTTAACTCCAGAAAAAGTCTCTACACATGAAAGCTTCAATGCTCAGCCCAAGCACACAACAAGTGGACCCCGGAAGTGGATTTTTACGTCATTTACTCATTTCTGTATATCCTAGGTTACTAGTTCACTATTAATAGGACCTTTTGACATTGTATCTCGAACCTCATGACACTTTACACGTTTCTTATTGTATCTTCTACAGCATGAGTCTCTAAACCCCATGGTTGGGGGTGAGAAGCTCTGCTGTGTCTTGATGGATTAATGCAATTACTACTGTTTTTCATTCAATCACGCTTGCTTCTATTCTAAGATATGACTTGTTCTTCAACTTGATGAATGTGATGATCCGTGACACTCATCATCATTCTCGCTTATGAACGTGTTCCTAACAACCACCTCCGTTCTACTTTAGATTGAATGAATATCTCTTGGATTCTTTAATCAGAATCTTCGTGGTATAAGCTAGAATTGATGGCGGCATTCAAGAGAATCCGGAATGTCTAAACCTTGTCTGTGGTATTCTGAGTAGGATTCAAGGATTGAATGACTGTGACAAGCTTCAAACTCCTGAGGGCTGGGCGTTAGTGACAGATGCAAAAGAATCACTGGATTCTATTCCGACCTGATTGAGAACTGACAGATGAATAGCCGTGCTGTGACAGAACGCGTTGAACATTTTCACTGAGAAGATGGGAGGTAGCCATTGACAACGGTGAAACCCTACATACAGCTTGCCATGGAAGGAGCCTTGCGTGCATGAAGAAGAAGACAGTAGGAAAGCAGAGATTCAGAAGATAGAGCATCTCCAAAACCTCAACCTATTCTCCATTACTGCAAAACAAGTACTTATTTCATGTTCTTTTACATTTCACAATCAAAACTGATAATTATTGATATCCTAACTAAGATTTACAAGATAACCATAGCTTGCTTCAAGCCGACAATCTCCGTGGGATCGACCCTTACTCACGTAAGGTATTACTTGGACGACCCAGTGCACTTGCTAGTTAGTTGTGCGGGATTGCAAAAGTGTGATTGCAATTTCGTGCACCAAGTTTTTGGCGCCGTTGCCGGGGATTGTTCGAGTTTGGACAACTGACGGTTTATCTTGTTGCTTAGATTAGGACTGTTTTATTTTTGTTGGTTTAGAGTCTTTTATTTGAGTTTAGTTTCATATTCTAAGTTTGGTGTCTTCTTTGTGTTTTCCTTTAAGTTTTCGAAAATTTGTGTCTGATTTTCTAAAAATTTTAAGTTTGGTGTCATTTTGTTTTTTTTCTCTTTCCTCGTTTCAAAAATTGATTCTTTTTCAAAATAATTTTCAATCATATATTTTTAATTGCTAACTCCAAAATCTTTTTTTTATTATTAACTAAGTGATTTAGTTTTCAATCTGTTTTGATCTTATTTTTTTTAGTTTTCAAAATTTTATTTTATTTTATTTTAAATTTTTTCAGTCACCTTTAAAAAAAAAGAAAAAAATTACTTTACTTGTGAATCCAAATCATTTCCCTTTCTCCATCATGAACCTAAGTGGAATTGAGCAGTCCAGAAGGACTCTGGGGTCATATGCTAACCCCATTACAGCTGCATATGGGAGTAGCATCTGTATACCTCCCATTAAAGCAAGCAGCTTTGAGCTAAATCCTCAAATCATTATCATGGTGCAGCAAAATTGCCAGTATTTCAGTCTTCCACAGGAAGAACCTACTGAGTTTCTGGCACAGTTCTTACAAATTGCTGACACAGTATGTGATAAAGAGGTAGATCAGGATGTCTACAAATTATTACTGTTTCCATTTGCTGTAAAAGATCAAGCTAAGAGGTGGTTGAATAACCAACCCACAGCAAGCATAAAAACATGGAGACAGTTATCAGACAAATTCCTGAATCAATTTTACCCTCCAAAAAGGATGACACAACTAAGGCTGGACATCCAAGGCTTTAAACAAGAGGATAATGAATCCCTTTATAATGCCTGGGAGAGGTACAGAGGTATGCTAAGAAAATGCCCCTCTGAAATGTTTTCAGAGTGGGTACAGTTAGACATCTTCTACTATGGGCTTACAGAAAAAGCTCAGATGTCTCTAGACCACTCAGCTGGTGGATCTATACATATGAGGAAGACGATGGAAGAGGCTCAAGAGCTTATAGATACTGTTGCTAGAAATCAACATTTGTACTCTAGCAATGAGTCCTCTACAAAAGAAGAAGTTATGACAGTAGCCACTGATCCTAATCCTCAAGAACAGATGGTTGAGCTTAATCAGCAACTACACCTGATGACAAAACAGTTAGCAGAATTTAAAGAGATGCTCCAAGAAACTAAAATTGCCAACAAGAACATAGAATCACAGTTGAATCAGACAAAACAGCAGTTATCTAAACAGATAACAGAAGAATGCCAAGCAGTACAACTGAGAAGTGGAAAGACATTGAATAACACTGCTCAAAGTAGCAAAAAGCCAAGAAAGGAACAGTTGATAGAGGATAACCAAACCACTGCTCAAAATCCCTCTGAGGACAGTAAGAGCCCAGAGAGGAATACTCCTGGCATTCAAACGCAAGAAAGGGGGAAAAAGCTGGCGTTAAACGCCCATTCCCTGCCCTGTTCTGGCGTTCAAACGCCAGAAAAAGGGAAAAAATTGGCGTTAAACGCCCATTCTTCACCCAATCCTGGCGTTCAAACGCCAATGAGGAATCAGACACCTGAGAGTGCTGATAGTAACCCCTCTAAAAAGGCTTCTCCAACCACTTCTATAAGGAATAAACCCGCAGCAACTAAGGTTGAAGAATATAAAGCCAAGATGCCTTATCCTCAGAAACTCCGCCAAGCGGAACAGGATAAGCAATTTGCACGCTTTGCAGACTATCTAAGGACTCTTGAAATAAAGATTCCGTTTGCAGAGGCACTTGAGCAAATACCCTCTTATGCTAAGTTCATGAAAGAGATCTTAAGTCATAAGAAGGATTGGAGAGAAACTGAAAAAGTGTTTCTCATTGAAGAATGCAGTGCAGTCATTCTGAAAAGTTTACCAGAAAAGCTTCAAGATCCAGGAAGCTTTATGATACCATGCACATTAGAAGGTGCTTGCACCAAGACAGCCCTGTGTGACCTTGGAGCAAGTATCAATCTAATACCTGCATCCACTATCAGAAAGCTTGGGTTGACTGAAGAAGTCAAACCAACGCGGATATGTCTCCAACTTGCTGATGGCTCCATTAAATATCCATCAGGCATAATTGAGGACATGATTGTCAAGGTTGGGCCATTCGCCTTTCCAACTGACTTTGTAGTGCTGGAAATAGAGGAGCACAAGAATGCAACTCTCATCCTAGGAAGACCTTTCCTTGCAACTGGACGAACTCTTATTGATGTACAAAAAGGGGAAGTAACCCTGAGAGTCAATGAGGATGAGTTCAAGTTGAATGCTGTCAAAGCTATGCAGCATCCAGACACATCAAATGACTGCATGAGCGCTGACATTATTGACTCTTTGGTGGAAGAGATCAATATGACTGAAAGTCTAGAATCAGAACTAGAGGACATCTTCAAGGATGTTCAGCCTGATCAGGAGGAACCAGAGGAAACAAAAGAATTTTTGAAAATTCCTCAGGAAGAGGATAAGCCTCCCAAGCCTGAGCTCAAATCACTACCACCATCCCTGAAGTATGCATTTCTGGGAGAGGGTGACACTTTTCCAGTGATCATAAGCTCTGCTTTAAATCCACAGGAAGAGGAAGCACTGATTGCAGTGCTAAGGACACACAAGACAGCTCTTGGGTGGTCCATAAGTGATCTTAAGGGCATTAGCCCAGCAAGATGCATGCACAAGATCCTATTGGAGGATAATGCCAAACCAGTGGTTCAACCACAAAGGCGGCTAAATCCAGCCATGAAGGAGGTGGTACAGAAAGAGGTCACTAAATTACTAGAGGCTGGGATTATTTATCATATTTCTGATAGCCCCTGGGTGAGCCCTGTCCAAGTTGTCCCCAAGAAGGGAGGCATGACAGTGGTTCATAATGAAAAAAATGAACTGGTTCTTACAAGAACAGTTACAGGGTGGCGTATGTGTATTGACTACAGAAGGCTCAATACAGCCACCAGAAAGGATCATTTTCCTTTACCATTCATAGACCAAATGCTAGAAAGATTAGCTGGTCATGATTATTACTGCTTTTTGGATGGCTATTTAGGTTACAACCAAATTGCAGTAGATCCTCAGGACCAAGAGAAAACAGCATTCACTTGCCCTTCTGGTGTTTTTGCCTACAGGAGAATGCCTTTTAGTCTGTGTAATGCTCCTGCAACTTTTCAGAGATGCATGCTATCCATCTTCTCTGATATGGTGGAGAAATTCCTGGAAGTTTTCATGGATGACTTTTCAGTATATGGAGACTCATTCAGCTCCTGTCTTAACCACCTAGCACTTGTTCTGAAAAGGTGCCAAGAGACTAACCTGGTTTTAAACTTGGAGAAATGTCATTTTATGGTGACTGAAGGAATTGTCCTTGGGCACAAAATTTCAAGCAAGGGAATAGAGGTGGATAAGGCAAAGGTAGAGGTAATTGAAAAATTACCACCACCTACCAATGTTAAGGCAATCAGAAGCTTTCTGGGGCATGCAGGATTCTACAGAAGGTTTATAAAGGATTTTTCAAAAATTGCAAAACCTTTGAGCAACCTGCTAGCTGCTGACACACCATTTGTGTTTGACACACAGTGTCTGCAGGCATTTGAGACCCTGAAAGCCAAGATGGTCACAGCACCAGTCATCTCTGCACCAGACTGGACATTACCATTCGAATTAATGTGTGATTCCAGTGACCATGCCATTGGTGCAGTGGTTGGACAAAGGCATAACAAGCTTCTGCACGTTATTTATTATGCCAGCCGTGTTCTAAATGATGCACAGAAGAATTACACAACCACAGAAAAATAGTTACTTGCAGTGGTCTATGCCATTGACAAGTTTAGATCCTATCTAGTGGGATCAAAGGTGATTGTGTACACTGACGATGCTGCTCTTAAGTACTTACTCACAAAGCAGGATTCAAAACCCAGGCTCATAAGATGGGTGTTGCTTCTGTAAGAGTTTGATATAGAAATAAGAGATAGAAAAGGGACAGAGAACCAAGTAGCTGATCATCTGTCCCGAATAGAACCAGTAGCTGGGGCGTCCCTCCCTTCTACTGAGATCTCTGAGACTTTCCCAGATGAGCAACTTTTTGCCATTCAGGAAGCTCCATGGTTTGCAGATATTGCAAATTACAAAGCTGTGAGGTTCATACCCCAGGAGTACAGCAGGGTGCAAAGAAAGAAATTAATTTCAGATGCCAAGTACTACCTATGGGATGAGCCATATCTCTTTAAGAGATGTGCAGACGGAATGATCCGCAGATGTGTACCCAGAGAGGAAGCACAAAGGATCCTGTGGCATTGCCATGGATTATAGTATGGGGGACATTTCGGAAGTGAGCGAACAGCCACTAAGGTCCTCCAATGTGGCTTCTACTAGCCCACTCTCTATAGAGATGCCCGAGAGTTTGTGCGTAACTGTGACAGTTGCCAAAGAGCTGGTAACTTGCCTCATGGATACGCCATGCCTCAACAAGGGATCCTAGAGATTGAATTGTTTGATGTATGGGGTATTGACTTTATGGGTCCGTTCCCACCATCATACTCAAACACTTACATTCTGGTGGCAGTGGACTACATATCTAAATGGGTAGAAGCAATTGCTACACCCACTAATGATACTAAGACCATGCTGAAATTCCTCCAGAAACACATCTTCAGCAGGTTTGGTGTTCCCAGAGTACTAATCAGTGATGGGGGCACTCATTTCTGCAATAAACAGCTGTACTCTACTATGGTCCGATATGGAATTAGCCACAAAGTGGCAACCCCATATCATCCACAGACAAATGGGCAAGCTGAAGTCTCTAACAGAGAGCTAAAAAGAATCCTAGAATGGACTGTAATTGCCCGTAGAAAGGATTGGGCAAAGAGCTTGGATGATGCTCTGTGGGCATACAGAACAACATTCAAGACTCCAATAGGAACCTCTCCATACCAACTTGTGTATGGCAAGGCCTGTCATCTGCCCGTGGAACTGGAACATAAAGCCTACTGGGCAACCAGATTCCTAAACTTGGACGCTAAGTTAGCTGGTGAAAAAAGATTGCTCCAGCTAAATGAGCTAGATGAATTTAGACTCAGTGCCTTTGAAAATGCAAAAATTTATAAGGAAAAGGCAAAGAAGTGGCATGACAAGAAGTTGTCATCCAGAGTCTTTGAGCCAGGACAAAAAGTTCTGCTCTTCAACTCTAGGCTCAGACTGTTCCCAGGAAAACTTAAATCCCGGTGGAGGGGTCCGTATGAGATTACAGGAGTGTCACCATATGGATATGTTGAGCTTCAGGATACTGATTCTGACAAAAAGTTCATTGTTAATGGACAGAGGATCAAGCATTATCTTGAAAGCAATTTTGAGCAAGAATGCTCAAAACTGAGGCTTGATTGATTCTCAGTGAAGGTCCAGCTAAAGACATTAAAGAAGCGCTTGCTGGGAGGCAACCCAGTCATTAGCAGGTTATCTGTTTTGTTTAATCAAAGTTTGATACATATTCTCAAAGGGCAATCATCAAAATTGAAGGAATTCACAGAGTTACAGAAGGATTCAGTGCAAAAAGTAGAGAAAAGGAGCATGCTGGCGAAAAAATGCCAGTAAGGGGTACTTTGGGCGTTAAACGCCAGAATGGGCACCATTCTGGGCATTTAACGCCAGGTGTGCAGCATCCTGGGCGTTTAGCAAAACGCCCAGTGATGAAGGAGTTTCTGGCGTTTAACGCCAGTCAGGGTACCTGGTTGGGCGTTAAACGCCCAAATTGGCCAACATTTGGGTGTTAAACGCCAGAATGGATACCATTCTGGGCGTTTAACGCCAAAAAGGTGGGAGACAGAGATTTTGCTTTCCACTTAAATTTTTTTCAAACTTTCCTGTTTTAAACCATAATTTTCTACAATAATACATTTCAAACTTTCATCATTCACCTTCAAATTTTCAAATTTAAAATCATTCTTCAAATCTCTTTCAAATCCTTTCCAAATCTTCAAAAAAACTCAAATATCTCTCAATTTCTTCCCATATCTTCTCAAATCTCCTTCAAAATTTTCGAACTCTCTCTCCCTTCCTTATAAATATATGTTCGGCCACACCCCCCTTCCCCACCATTCGAATTTGCTCTCCTCCTCTCTCTCCTCTTTCCTTTCTTTTGCTTGAGGACAAGCAAACCTCTAAGTTTGGTGTGTTTTTCCATGATCACTAAGTTAAGGCTCATCAAGATCATGGCCCCCAAAGAAAAACAAACCAACTAAAGAGGCAAGAAAGAGAATGCTCCAAAAGACCTTTGGAGTCAAGAGAAGTTCTTAACCAAAGAACATGCAGACCATTACCACAAAATAATGGGTCTAAGGTCAGTGATCTTGGAAGTTAAATTTGATCTGAAAGAAGATGAATATCTGGAGATCCAAGAGCAAATTCGAAACAGAGGATGGGAAGTTCTAACCAACCCTGAGACAAAGGTTAGGAGAAATATGGTTCAGGAATTCTACTCAAATCTGTGGCTAACAGATAAGCAGAGAATGACTGGAACCGCTTTTCATACCTATAGAACCATGGTCAGAGGGAGAATTATTTACTTCCATCTGGATAAAATAAGAGAGGTCTTCAAATTACCTCAACTACAAGATGATCCTGAATCCTTTAATAGGAGAATGGTGAGAGTAGATAAGGGGTTGGATCAAGTTCTAGAGGACATATGCCTCCTTGGAACCAAGTGGATGACCAATTCAAAAGGTGTCCCAAACTAACTCAAGAGGGGAGATCTCAAACCAGTTGCAAGAGGCTGGTTGGACTTCATAGGGCGTTCTATCTTGCCCACTAGTAACCGTTCTGAGGTTATTATCAAGAGAGCAGTGATGATTCATTGTATTATGCTGGGAAAAGAAGTGGAGATTCATCATCTGATTGCTTATGAGATTTACATAATTGCAAACAAGAACTCCACTGAAGCCAAACTGGCTTACCCAAGCTTAATCTCTTTGCTATGTAAAGATGCTGGGGTGAGGATGGGAGTAGATGAATTCATCCCAATTGAGCACCCAATCACCAAGAGGTCAATGGAAGGACAAATGCAAGATAACTCTATCAAAAGGAGGGCGCAGGAGTTCCTCCCTGAACTTCCTGAAATTGACTACTGGACTCGTCTAGAAGCATCTGTTGCCAAGCTGCAAGAAGCTATGGAACAAATTAAGGAAAAACAGCAGAATCAAAACTGCATGCTCTGCAAATTGCTGAAGGAACAAGAGAAGCAGGGGCGTGAGCTACAGGAGTTGAAGCGCCAAAAGCTCTCCCTTGAAGGGTCAAATACCCCACAAGTTGAGGGAGCATCCACTTCTCAAAATCAAGGTTGTTGAGTCCTAACTCTGTGATAACCTCTATCATTCGGAGTCTATTTAAATTTTTGTTTTCTATTACTATTAGTCTTATCTTATATCTATTTTTGAGTCTTGTTCTTAATTCATGATTAATAAAATTTAAGGTTCATGTCTTAGAGCTATGAATGTCCTATGAATCCATCACCTCTCTTAAATGAAAAATGCTTTAATCACAAAAGAACAAGAAGTACAGGATTTCGAATTCATCTTTGAAACTAGTTGAATTAGTTTGATGTGGTGACAATACTATTTGTTTTCTGAATGAATGCTTGAACAGTGCATATGTCTTTTGAATTTGTTGTTTTAAGAATGTTAAAATTGTTGGCTCTTGAAAGAATGATGGAAAAGGAGAAATGTTATTGAGGATCTGAAAAATCATCAAATTGATTCTTGAAGCAAGAAAAAGCAGTGAATACAAAAAAAACGAAAAAAAAGAAAAAAATATAATAATAAAGTTGTGATCCAAGGCAAAAAGAGTGTGCTTAAGAACCCTGGACACCTCTAATTGGGGACTTTAGCAAAGCTGAGTCACAATCTGAAAAGGTTCACCCAAGTATGTGTCTGTGGCATATATGTATCCGGTGGTAATACTGGAAGACAGAGTGCTTTGGGCCACAGCCAAGACTCATAAAGTAGCTAGGTTCAAGAATCATCATACTTAACTAGGAGAATCAATAACACTATCTGAGTTCTGAGTTCCTATAGATGCCAATCATTCTGAACTTCAAAGAATAAAGTGAGATGCCAAAACTATTCAGAAGCAAAAAGCTACTAGTCCCGCTCATCTAATTGGAGCTAAGTTTCTTTGATATTTTGGAGTCTATAGTATATTCTCTTCTTTTTATTCTATTTTGATTTTCAGTTGCTTGGGGAGAAGCAACAATTTAAGTTTGGTGTTGTGATGAGCGGATAATTTATACGCTTTTTGGCATTGTTTTTAGTATGTTTTTAGTATATTTTAGTTAGTTTTTATTACATTTTTATTATTTTTTAGTTAAAATTCACTTTTCTAGGCTTTACTATGAGTTTGTGTGTTTTTCTATGGTTTCAGGTAATTTCTGGTTGAAATTGAGGGACCTGAGCAAAAATCTGATTCAGAGGCTGAAAAGGACTGCAGATGCTGTTGGATTCTGACCTCCCTGCACTCAAAGTAAATTTTCTGGATCTATAGAAGCCGAATTGGCGCGCTCTCAATTGCGTTGGAAAGTAGACATCCTGGGCTTTCCAGCAATGTATAATAGTTCATACTTTGCCCGAGATTTGATGGCCCAAACTGGCGTTGCAAATCAGCTTCTGAATTCCCGGCGTTTAACGCCGGAACTGGCACAAAAATTGGAGTTAAACGCCCAAACTGGCATAAAAGCTGGCGTTTAACTCCAGAAAAAGTCTCTACACATGAAAGCTTCAATGCTCAGCCCAAGCACACACCAAGTGGACCCCGGAAGAGGATTTTTACGTCATTTACTCATTTCTGTATACCCTAGGTTACTAGTTCACTATTAATAGGACCTTTTGACATTGTATCTCGAACCTCATGACACTTTACACATTTCTCATTGTATCTTCTACAGCATGAGTCTCTAAACCCCATGGTTGGGGGTGAGGAGCTCTGCTGTGTCTTGATGGATTAATGCAATTACTACTGTTTTTCATTCAATCACGCTTGCTTCTATTCTAAGATATCACTTGTTCTTCAACTTGATGAATGTGATGATCCGTGACACTCATCATCATTCTCGCTTATGAACGTGTGCCTAACAACCACCTCCGTTCTACTTTAGATTGAGTGAATATCTCTTGGATTCTTTAATCAGAATCTTCGTGGTATAAGCCAGAATTGATGGCGGCATTCAAGAGAATCCGAAAGGTCTAAACCTTGTCTGTGGTATTCTGAGTAGGATTCAAGGATTGAATGACTGTGACGAGCTTCAAACTTCTGAGGGATGGGCGTTAGTGACAGACGCAAAAGAATCACTGGATTCTATTCCGACCTGATTGAGAACCGACAGATGAATAGCCGTGCTGTGACAGAGCGCGTTGAACATTTTCACTGAGAGGATGGGAGGTAGCCATTGACAATGGTGAAACCCTACATACAGCTTGCCATGGAAGGAGCCTTGCGTGCATGAAGAAGAAGACAATAGGAAAGCAGATATTCAGAAGATAGAGCATCTCCAAAACCTCAACGTATTCTCCATTACTGCAAAACAAGTACTTATTTCATGTTCTTTTACTTTTCACAATCAAACCTGATAATTATTGATATCCTGACTAAGATTTACAAGATAACCATAGCTTGCTTCAAGCCGACAATCTCCGTGGGATCGACCCTTACTCACGTAAGGGATTACTTGGATGACCCAGTGCACTTGCTGGTTAGTTGTGCGGGATTGCAAAAGTGTGATTGCAATTTCGTGCACCAGTGGCCTAGCAAGCATGAGGAGTGGTACGACCAATGGAGGGCTCGGTTTGAGGAGGGACACCAGATATCCATTCAGCTCTGTCTCGACTACCGTCTGACCTAGGAGTACGGGGATTGGTATAGGCTGTATTGTCATGTCAAACACTTATCGGGGCCAGATGTGCTTGATGTCCCCCGGTTGCTAGACTTACCGGGAGACATGCAAACTTCTACTAGCCAGCCGAGGGATGTTCTTGACCTTCCCTGAGACATCCCTGATCGTCGAAAGTAGCCCAGGGAGGTCTTGCTAGACATATAGATGCATGCCATCGACAGACATGAATAGCTTGCAGTGCTTGAAAGCTTTCACACAGGTAGGAAAGGCCCAAAATACCTTATCAAACATAATGCAATCACGCACCATAACGTGACCATCATAGTCCGGTACAACACTATTATCACATATTGTTCCGGGATAACAACTTGGCAGTGCTTGCAGTAACCTCAGCACCTTATTGTATGACTCCTCCCAATCGTCGTATATTTGCGCAATTGTCTTTTGCTTTGCCATCCAGACCTTTCTGTATGAGGGTTTGAAGTGATAACTTTGCCTAACTGTACCTTGTAGGGTAGATATCCTGACAGACGGGGTGGATTGTATCAATGGGAGGATGACACAAAAGATGAGACTATTGTCTAACTATCGGTAGTCTTGAGACACGGTGGGTGCTAAACATATGTGTGCGCCTCCCACCCTACAGACCTCCCTAACAAAGTAGAACAACCATGTTTCACATGTACACCAACCATAAAATAATAACTGACAATATAAATCACGATTAAACTTGAACTTACCAATATCCGAGATTCTGTCAGAAAGCAACTCAGAGATACCAAGGGCATCCTGTTTCGTGTTGTCGGCAATGTACATGGTACTTTAATCGATCCGTCTCCACAACTCGGTACTCTACACTTCTGTGGATGCTATAACTCTTTACCCCCTGTAATACTGCATCTCTGCTTTTGAATCTGTGACCAAGCCTGAACTCCAGACCAGATCGTCTTCACCCGTGTTGGAAAATAGTTTTTTCTCTTGCATCACGTCGATGTCTAATGTATGATAGTGACTGGGTACCAACGACAAAGCTAGAATTGGGTGCTGAGCAGGAAGAAGATACCGACGTGATGGCTCGACTGGGGTATCCGGCACAATCTCCTCCTCATCATCATCTTCTGAAGAACCGCTTTCGTTGTCATCCATAACATACTCCTTGTCTAAGTCCTCACCGTCAACGTCCATGCCATCCACTGAACTAGCAACATGTGTCGGTGGTGGTGCGAGAGGTGGATCATCCTGCACAAAGTCCAACTGTCCAGTTCCACCGCCATTGATATCACCAACCTCTGCAGAAAGCTCCATCACTTGTTCGGCCATGATTCTCCCATGGATGTCAAACATCAACCGCACATGCTCCTCGCCATGCAGCTAAAACAGACGAAACTGAAAAACTCTATTTTCAATCGGTGCTAGCAGCCTATACCCTACCTGTCTGATCTCTTTTCTCTCAATACCAGCAACACTATTTAATATTAGACTCTTCAGCTCTGACAATGAAGTTACTCGCCGGGTACGCAACAAAACGGGATTCTCACACTAAAAAATGACCCTATTATCACCATTTCTCATAAGACAATTGGAATACATACATACAACCAAATATCCACTAGTACTAGACATTATGGCTAATTTGCGAAAGAAAAAGGTATATAAGAAGTAGCGAAATGTTTATGAAGAATACAAAGGGTTGCACATCCTTTCATAACTGCCAAAAATTTGTCGTAACGTATCTCGTTTACACTGTAAACGTCATAATTTTTCACGTATTTCGTTTACAGTGTAAAAAAAATAATATTACACGTATTTTGTTTACATTGTAAACAAAGTATACACGTCTGTGCATGTCAGTGTTATTTTATTTACAGTTGTAAACGAAATATGTGTAATATTATTTTGTTTACACTGTAAACGAAATAAGACATAGAGTGTATTTTCGTAAAATAGCTTTAAAATATTTATTTATTTATTTAAAAAAATCCAAATTCTAATCCACCCACCAACAGGCTTCAACCATTGTTTCTAATTCATTTATTACTTTAATATCCATTCTCATTTAACCAATTCTATTTCTCCAAAATAGTCTAACATAATTCATAACACTCACACAATCACTAAAAATATTTTTTTCACATTGATATCGTTCTATAACAATTTTTTGAAATAAAATGAGTTTAAGAAAAAGCCCCTACCTCAAAGTAACTCAACTACACGATTGAACCAACGACAATTTCCCAATTATAGTCACAACAGGGGGCAGTACTAGTAGCTCCGATGACCTTCCGCAACTGCGATAGCCTCAATCACAACATGCAATCATGGTAACTCAACCTTGCAACATCAACACCTCAAAAGTCTTAATAAACTATTAACAAGACACTAGCAGTAAGGGTTTCGGAATAAGAATACTTACTATAACTAAGGAGAAAAAACGGAACAAAGCAGTATTAGCTTCGGCGGTGGGTTCTGACGACATCAACGTCGTCTCCTGGCTACAGATAGCACCCTATTCTCTCTCCCATTCCCATTCCTCTCAACCCTAGTAACGACGACGAAGCAGTTTGGATTCGCGAGAAGCGGTGGCGACGGTAGTGGTTCCAACATCTTTCACCACCATCACATCTTTTCTTCTCCCTCTGCGAGCTCCTTCTCTCTCTTTGGGCTCCTCGGCGGTGACTTCAGTCCACAGTGACAACGACGACGATGCTTCCCGCACCAAGCCCTAGCAATGACGCTGGTGATGCTCCCTCAACAGTGAGCTATGTTGATGGCAATAGCAGATGCGACGATGGTGAGCAGTTCTTCCATTGCGACTCTCTCTCTCTCTCCCCCCCTCCCTCCCTCTCTCTCACACACACACACACTCTCTCCATAGAGAAGTGAAGTGAATGTCTTTTTGTCAATTAGGGTTAGGGTAACTAGTGAAAAAGTTAGAAATTTTGGGTTAAGGTTAGAAAAGGAAACAAGGTTAGAATAGGTATTTTAATAAAATTAGAAGGTAGAGTAGTAATTTAAAAATCAAATTTAACCCAATAAAATTATCTTAAAAATATTATTTATTTATCAACTTATTAATTGGTTCTCAAACAAGTACTCTAATTTAAAATTAAAAATATTCTAATTTTTTTAGTTCATAAAACAAACCAAAAATTTCAATTATTCAAATCAAATTAATAAATTTTTGTTATTTTTTAATTACTAAAATTTTAAATAAAAAAATATTTAGTTATTATAAAAATTATGAGTACTAATTAATTTAAAACTCAATTTATCAAAATTTGATATAATTACCTTTAATAAAATAATTTTTAAAATAAAATCTAGAACAAATAAAATAAATCAAAACTGGTCCATAATATAATCCTAAAAAATTCCAGATCTTACAACTGAGATTAGAAATAGACGAGTTGAGAATTCTTGGATGCTAGTACATGAAAATCATCTATCACTTTTGAAATAGACTATGAGATCATTTACACTATGGGATATCAAATTTCATTCGAATGATATCAAATTTCTATGGGTTGCCATTTTAGAAAGTTGTTGATCTCATAGTCTAACCTTTCGATGTCAAGACATATTGTGAACCTGCTCATCCCATACCCAAATATAACATGCCATTTGAAAAAGTTGTGGATCTCCATTTAGACCTCCTTCATAGATAGCGAAGCCTCTTCCACACCTCCTTATGGTCTTATCCATCCTGTCACAACTCCTTCCTCACCCTCCAAGACCATGGCTCTCGCTCATCGTCCTTTACTCTCCGTTCTTAAAGCTTCAACTTAGAAACTTTAGATGCCCCAGGAATTACCTTCTTAAAACCTTTGAAATATATGGAACCAAAACCTGAACCTCAGAGTCGAACTCCTAAGTTGCACCTTCTAATGAATAATCAATACAACTTAGCTGCAGAGTTTGACGGTTTCAGAAGCAACAATCTTGGTAAGACGAATTAGGAAAAATATCCTTCAACTATTTTCCATTTCGATCACGTGTTCCCATTTATCGATTCCGCAGAAAAGGCGAACACCAACACATAAGATTCTTCATGTATTATTGTCAATTAACACTTTTATGGTTGTATGACTCAAATCTCGTATTAACAAAACTAAAAAGAACTATAATTTTGGCTTTTTTTTTTCTTAAGAAAATCAAGGGTTATATTATAATTTTTTATGTCATGAAGAGTTAATGGAGAACTTCTTTCCTGCTCTCTCGTTTATTCGTGGGACAGGTCCCCATCTTCATTCTCGTTTCAACAATTTTTGTCATCCCTAATTAAAATCATATTTCAGCTTTAACTAAAATAGAAAAAATCATTCTTTTTGAAAATCGGAAATCAACAATGTATGAATTAGCACAATAATGCCATTTAGTGATTAGTCGTGAAAGAATTTCTTTACCCGTATATTAGTTGAACCGTGGCCAGATTATCTGGTTAAATATTGATTGTCAAAATTTTCTAAAACTCGTTTAACTACAATAATGTGTTAGAAGGCATTGTAAACATCTTTGTTTTTTGGTGCGTACCGTAAACATATTCCTATTCAAAGATATCTATTTATATTTTGCACAGCAAACTTTCATTGTGAAAAACATGATGTTAGTTCTAATTTAAATCGTTTTTTGAATTTCGTTTCGTCAACAATTCTAACATACTTAATTTTTAGGCTAACTTGCTAAGCCTCTGAAAATTGGATTAGTTTGATATTTCGTGGGCTGGTAATACACAATAACCTTAGATCCACTGATAAATTTTAGGAAGTCTTCATTTTCTTCAACTGTTCCTTTTATTGGAATCGTATTTTTGGTTCCATGTTAGGAATCCATATAAGCTTATCTACATAGTACATAACGTGGCCCTATACCTTTTGGGTTTTTCTGGTTGCATTGAATCATATGACGCGAAAAACTTGCGTATATAAAAATTTATAAGAGTTATCAGCAACAATTCTGAACCCGAAAAAGGTTGGAAATTGCCAAAAACCAATCTAAAAAATTCAAACATTAAAAATCTTCTGAAAAAAAAAGTAAAAAGGTTGACAAAAAATTAACTCACTTTTAACAAT
Source organism: Arachis hypogaea (assembly GCF_003086295.3). Classification (NCBI taxonomy): domain Eukaryota; kingdom Viridiplantae; phylum Streptophyta; class Magnoliopsida; order Fabales; family Fabaceae; genus Arachis; species Arachis hypogaea. The sequence continues at coordinate 54,084,416 of NC_092044.1, read as the reverse complement.
ATGATTAGTCAGTTTATTTTACAATAAATAAGCTGAATGAAGCCAACTTGGATTGGTCGAGTGGTCAGTTCACTCGTCCGCTTAAACAAGTATCAGGGGTTCGAATTCCGCCTTGTGCATGCAGCAACCCATTGGCCAGTGACAGACCCTTAAATGGAGCTCAAATCCGCGACGGATTAGTTCTTAACCAGTCGGGTTGGGGGATACCGTGGGAAACCAAAAAAAAAAAGCTGAATGACTAATTATATTACCAACTTTTTTCAAATGTTATGAAACTTTTCCATCTATAATTTGTATATTCACTTATTTTATAATCAAGTAGGAAAAAAAATTACTTTATTAAAAATTACACCCTTAAAAATAGACCCGATCAATATTCAAAGTCTAATTTAGACTAAAACAAACTCAATTTTATCCGACTAATTTGGACTAAAACAAACTCAATTTTATCTGACTCATATACACTCCGCAATTGTTTCATTGGACTTTTAGTTAGCTCAATATTTATTGACTGAATTGTTTGACTAAATGGTGTTGGTTGCCTACTAAAAATTTCAAAAACAAAATATAAAATAATAAAAATAATTTCAAGTTGTTTGTCTTCTTCAAAACTTACTTTTGTCTCTTGAATCTTTAACTCGAAATTCAAAAGGTTAAACAGTAACCAAATGCTAGGTAAATGTAGCCAACACTTAATCCAATAATCCCTTGTAAATGACTAAATTTAGTATTAACTCTAGAATCAGAATCATTAGCCAGCATTCCAAATTCCCATCCCATGTCATATACATCATTTGTTCTATGCATGTTGCAGATTGTGTATACAGAACTAGACTAACTTGTAATGTTAGTGGCAGAACAAGGGTAAGAATCACAATTTATGGAAGCCTGAATCAGATTTCACAATTACTATCAAGCACTACTTGCTGAAACACACATTCTTTAATTACCTTTCAACTGAATATACATATTATAAAAAAGTTGCATAAATAACAAGCTTTCTGCTTTTCAATGTGGCTAACTTGGACGAAAATGTATCTTATACTAAGCTCAATTCATCTTTTATGTTTGCAAATTTTATCTCATCTTTAAACTCGGTAGCGAGCACCTTCCGCAGATCCACCAATTCTTCGCCGGTGTCACAGATATATGCTGAAGCTTGTCTACCTGACAAGGTTGCACCTTCCATGCTGTCTATGTAGTCCTGAAAATACAAAATTCATTCAAGTCCGCAATATCGTGAAACTTCGAAACCACAAATTCCATGAAGGTGGCAAAAAGATACTGCAACGGTCCAGAGGAAAAGGTACAAAAATAAAAAATAAAAAAAAAAATTTGATATTGTGCAATTTAGAAGCATTATATTCTAGAAGCACAATTATAACTCTCTAGTAAAGCCAGTGCATGGATTTTGAACTTACCTGTTTGGTGTAAGAGCCGGCGAGAAAGAAATTCTTCACCGGTGTCTTCTGATCAGGTCTGAATGGATCTTTACCAGGTCCCTCGCGGTATAGAGATTGCCCAATTTTAACAACAGATGACCAGGTTACTTCTAAGCCTTGAGCCGATGGAAATAGTACTAGAACCTGCGAAAAGTTTACAAGATCAAATGTAATAACGAGTTATTATCGGTGTTTACCACTGGATCGAATGTTCCAAACAGGTACAAACTAAAGCTTGAGGTGTGATCTAAGATGGAAATAATTGAAAATGCTATGCTTGATCTTCCTATTGACCAATGAATTGGCAGTATGAATAAATATGCAGCAAATGAACAAGTAGCTTTCCAAGCAGTTACTGCATTTTCGTGTTTCGGAGATATTATATGACAGTACATGATAGTGAAAAGCAACATAGACTTGACAATAATCCATGCACTTACGCTCCTTGCTATTAAATCAACAATCACAATATCATAACATCATAAGAAAAGACATGATATTTTGAATCTACCTGTTTTGCTACCCTTGAAATAATTTCATCATTCGGTAAGGGCATGTACGGATCACCTGGTGTCAGAACACATCTGAAATATGAAATAACATTTCATATTTAGAACACATTGTAAAACCAAAGAGTGTATTAGAGCTTAAGACAAAATTCACCGACGTCAGATACTTAGTCATACACAAGGATATATGTATAAAGCAACTTATAAACGAAGTGAGAGTGCAGACACACTTACTGTAATAACGATCCTTGTCCTTCAATGTAATAATCTTCAGGAGATGTTAGTGCAAGATCTGCAAAGCACGAAAAATCTGCATCCGGAGTATAGAGAAGGTTATCTAGCCCAAGAGCTTGCTTCAGTTGCCTGCCATCAACAAAGCGAAAGAATTCATAAGGTCAATAGCAATCATAGAAGGGAATGAAACCATTCCTTACTCTTCAAGCAAAAAGTATCAATTTGTGGCAACAATAGGGAATCCTAAAATTATGATAATCACCTTGATTTTTCAAGATCCTGCAACTCTGTAACCCAGCCGTTGTATCTGAGTTGCACTGTGACGACAGGAACTCCAACAAGCTCGTATATGTTACTGAAAAACTTCTGTTCCCTCCACTCCAAAGGAATTAATCTTTTAATTCCGGGAACATCACAAGCTGACATAAAGTAGCATTAGATATCTTTGAAATAATAAGGCAATAAGTACAAAACAAATGAATCACTACACTACTAACCAGCAACGTAAGCATCAGCATGCACGATTTGTTTGGCAGTAGCCTGAGAAAATGAAAACAGAAAAGTGTTAACTATGAATTATGATGATTTTCAGAATGTCTCAGTTTCTACGGTAGCATGTAAACACATGAGAAGCAAAGATAAATAGAAAGAAAGAAAAAAGTATCACCTTTGACATGGCAAGTCCTGTAACATAAGTACTACCATCAGAAGACCTATTATAAAGTATTTCTCTGCAACCCCATCTAAGATGGAACCTGTTCCAGCGATGAATAGAATCAAATACTGAAAAATTAGAATAGTCATCATTCCAAAATTCCAATATGTGAAGCTATACCTGCCCCCTCTATCTGTAATGTACTTTCGGATAGGGCCACTCAAATAAACATCCGGTGAACCCTTCAGCATTCGCAAAAGGGAGGCCTCAGTCTTTGTGGCAAACAAGGCAAATATGGTGAGCATGCAACGTGCACTGATATTATCACAGTCAATAAATCCAAGAGCATAGGCCACTGGATCCCACATCCTTTGAATACTCATTCGTGTGCCACCTTTGGATATAAACCAGTCTGAAAAGCTAATCTGTAACGAGTGCATATAAAAGTTAAGAGAGTATATAAAGCTGAGGAATAAATAAATCAGGCAACACCATTTTGAAAGGGGAACAATGAATTGACATATCCTCTTACACTATCCAAATTCCTTATGTCCCTCAATGCAGCATCTGGATTAATAAGAGCTTTGACAACTGGACTCAGTGCGAGAGCCACAGCATTTCTAGCCTTATCATAAGTCTGTTCATAAATAAAAAACAAAATGTTAAATGCAGTGAGTCCTACTAAGGAATATAAAGAATGTTTTTTTCTTTTTACTTTGAGTACAAATACCATATTGAGAGGAGGTTTCTGAATAATTCTATAGTCATGCAATCTTAACACCAAATAAAATAAAATAGAATAAAATTTAAAATGGGATTACCTTAAGCTGATTTGTGGACAAAAAAGCGTTTATCCCATGCAATGGCGCTCCCACTGGGAAGCGAAAATCTAGTTCTGCACTGGAAAACTAAGTTATGAATAATGTGTCATGTAACTATTATCTTTTCGTAAAGTGTAGTGCAATTGGGGTAAGAGGGAAAGCAAGAAGAGAATAATCAACAAGAACAAAACTCAGTATTACAGCCCAAAATATACCTCCTATTTGACCCCCTTTGTTCACAAAAGTGTGAGTGTGATCCTTTACAAGTAGATTGTTATCTGCACCCACCTATTCCAGGTAAAGAAAAAGAAAAAGCAAGTGGAATGAATGGATACACAACAAAAAAGAACACATCAAGTGAAGTCAATAAGAGGTTCTTGTCCTTGATAGAAGTGACACTTGTAATACTTTCATAACTGGGAAAAGAGTTGAGGAATAATACAGCTGCTAAAGATGGTGAAGAACTTGCATTATGGCTACAAGCAAAAACCAACCTTTTTCATCAATCGGAAGAGATTGTTGTAGCAACCAAAAAAGACATGCAGTCCCATTTCAATGTGGTTTCCTTTCTTATCAACAAAAGAACCAACTTTCCCACCAATAAAAGTCCTCGACTCATATATATCCACCTGAACAAGAGCAATTAGAAGTAAACATACTAGATAAAATGCATTAGCTAGAATATCCTAATAAATTTAACACCATAATTGTGTTAAGAAACTGACCAAATCACTCCCCTTTGCTTCAAAAATCAAGTTTACCATGTACACCATAACATCCAATTTCAAAATAACATTTTCTCCGTTCCATACTGATAAGTCGCTTTGACTTTTCACACATATTCATAAATAAAAGTATCAAAATGACATATAAAATATGAAATGGAGGAAGTGTGATATTAAAGAATAAAGGAGCTGAACCTCGTGTCCTTGATCCAAGAGTTCTACTGCAGTTGACATGCCAGCAAGCCCAGCCCCAATGATGGCAACTTTCAGCTTTGGTCCTCGATAATGTCCCGGCTCCGGCGGAAACAGCCCTTTCGGCGCTGGCAGGAAACCATTTCATTTGTCAAACTTACAGCTCAGCTCAATTACTATAATAACTAAACCTGGTAACATGGGCAAACTCACACCACTCCCCTATGATAGACCCTAACTACCATCCTTCACAATCCAGTATTCACCCACAGGCACAGAAATTCACCAACAATTAATGTCAAAATGACATACTGTACACTACAAAGTTACATGCCCCATTGCCATGATGACCCAATTTTTTTGATCAGGTATAGCAACATCACTTTTTTTTAATTATATTTTTTCCTCAAAAAAAAGCGCGTTAACTATGCGCCCAAAATTCCTGCTGCTAAGAAAGTAATTTCTTTCCCAAAAATGCTCCATGAACACAAAAACTAAGGCACCAAATCAGCTATCACGTAGTATTTTGTGTATATTTGTATGTGTAAAGTAATGTTTTTCTGTCTTCGTATACCAAAAAAGAAAAACATTAAATGAAAGTAAACAAACTGCTACGGAAACTGTATATCCGAAAATTTATCCGAAATTGAATACCTCATAGTTTGCTTTAGAAAAATAAAAGAAAGAAGAAGATACTAACCGTTGACGCTCATGTCGGAGACATTAGAGTCTAAGGAGCAACGAACACGAGACTTGAGTGCCTTGTTGAAACGAGTTCCAGAGAAAGAAGTTGCCGGACACTGAATCAAAGAAGCCATACCTTTGTCTGAAGAAACAAGAAACTACTATGAAGGATGCGGTTGCGGTTCGTAGTGTACTAAGTATATGTATTATTATTATTATTATTATTATTATTATTATTATTATATGGGTCTGAAAAAGAGGGCGTAATAAATTGGAGGAGCATGGAACGCATTAGAGAGAGAGAGAGAGAGAGGTATCTGAGTAAGTTGGGTTGGGAAGAGATGCTGAAATTGGTGAATTTGTCCGGTAGTTGAAGGGATTAGAATTTGCGTTGTAACCACTCGGAATTGTTTGAGGATGATAATAAAATAAAATTATTTATTAAGAAAGGGGAAATGGAGGTGGCACTGAGTGAGTCACAAGGGACAATGGCAATTCCATTTTAGTGGTGGGTGGATAATGAACCAACAAAGCCTCGTTAGTTGTTGGCTTGGATTAGGGGTACTAGTAGTGGTAGTGGGGGTTGCGCAATGGACAGTGGAGAGTGGAAAGGAACACAATTGCCCAACGTTGACCTATTTCTTTTTTTCTTCTTTTTTCCTTCAATGATATTTACCTTTGTTAGGTGTCAACTACCAGGATAAATATTTAAAGGAAATACCTCAGATGAGTGTCTGAAATTTTTTAGTTCTAAACAAATTTTTAAGTGACAAATAAATTTTAACATTTACTGTTGTTAGTCAGAATAATCGTTGGTTAGATTGTTCTTTGGAAACTTCTATGGTGCTAAAACAAAATCTATCATCACCTATATATGCTGCATTTCATAGCTTTGATGCAAACACCTGTCCTGGTTAAGTGTAAAGTGTTTTTCAATCGGCTGCAATTGGTGGTAGGAGGTTTAGTATCAAGAATGAACCCTTTTAATTTTATTTTTGATTAAAAAAATAAAGTGTAATTTTTAATTTTTTTATTTTATTTATAAAATTAATAATAAAAGATCACATTTTATTCTTTTAAATAAAAAAATTAAAAAAATTATTTTCATTTAATAAAAGGTCTTACAATTCAAAAAATGTGTGTCATCAATTGTTATTAAAGAATGGATTAAGAAATAGTAATGATTTTAGTTTAAGAAAATAATTTTAATATATATTTATTCAAAATATTAGATATGTGGTGGACCTTAGTTTTTTTTTTTTTTTTGACATTTAGATTGGATCGGACATACCTAAATACTATAGATGGACTAGAAATTATGTTAGACAATTTAAATAGTATTGGGATTATCTTTGTCTAAAGTAAAAGAAAAAATTAATTTGTTAATAACCAAAACACAAATGAATCCGGTCCAAAAAACAAATGAAAAAAAAATATTTTTTTAAATATGTGATAATAAAAAAATTAAAAGAATAAAGCATTTTTTTTTTTTGCAAAAAAGTTAAGATAGGAGTCTATAGTAAATACTAAATAGAGATTCATGTTTGAGGCAAACTGAGAATGCTCTTGGCCTAGTAGCTTTTCTGTATTGTTGAGGGAAGAGCTCGATGACTAAGAAAGAAGAAATTCGTTCAGCGGCAGCACCTGAAACTTTAAATCAAGTAAACTTCAAATCGTTGGGACTATTTATGTGCGAACTACATGTCTGGATTTCGGAATTAGGGCAAGTTCCAAATCCAAATTTTGAACGTCATTATCATTTGATGAGTGATATTTAGTGCTTAGTTGTTGATTGGATCTGGAATTTCATTTTCTTGGTCGCTATAAAAGGTTAAAAGAAATCCATTTTTTTTATCGTTTGTGTTTTTGTAACAACTCAACTTTCAGTACGTCATGATTGTACTAAAAGTAAGGCGTTATTAACCTAATTCATTTATTATCTAATTAATATCGAGTCTTTACACGTTAATCTGTTGATTATTTTATTGAAAAATTAAAACTTTTTCATCAAGAACAAATAACACATATTCACATACTTAATATTAACAATACATTATAGTATTACATACAAAACAAATTACAAAATCTACCCCTCTGAATAAAACTTCGACTACAAGGCAAGGAAGAAAATAAATTCTAACAATAACTCAACTTGCAAACATATTCTTCTATACTCCTGCAACTTCACAATAAGCCTTTCGCACCTATAGCTGAAAAGGGTGAAAATTGGGAATAAGAATTGGGGAGTTCTTATTAGGTCCGGAGTGGATAGTTATGTCTATTTTATTATTTGTTACATAGCAATTCCACAACAAAATATTTGCAATCTTCAATAGATAACCAACAACAACAAACCTCAAAATACAAACACCTTTAACAAATCAAAGATACAGAGAAAATCACAAGTCAAAAAGCACATACACACATAATCATAGAAACACATATCACAGAGAAGTATGTGCAAATAAGTATGATGCATGTCTGTCCTATGCATGCCATGAGCTTATCTGTTGGTTGTGTAACACCCTAATATTCAAATCCTTATGCTCAAGTCATAAGTCAATAATAATAAGGTGGTACGATTCAAGGTGGATTTATAAACATATATAATTGAAAGAAATTATTAAACGAGAATCCTGAAAATGAGTAAAATAAAATCGCAATCAGAAACACACACGTATCGATGAAAAAAATAAAGCGCATTCGGAAAGCGAAGCAAAATAAAACATTAAGGAAGAATAGGATAAAGACAAGATATATACATAAACATGCATATAATAGCCACTGGTCGCAACCTACGAAATTTAGGCTGGCTAGGATTACAGTAATAAAATTCAGTTGACAACAACGTTTCTTATCTCTCCCAAAATATACATCAAAGTCTCTATAGACGAGTTTTCAAATAAAAATGCATACATATAAGTTTCTTAAAATAAGTAAGCAGAGATCTAAATAAAAATAAAACACGAGTCCAGTATACTTCGCCATCTCCCAGATGAATCACAATTTACTGTCGAGTACCGAGACTGTAGAGCCTAATTAAAAAAAAATAAACAACAACGACAGGCCAAGCCCATAACCTTTCCTTCTTTTCTTTCTACTCCAACAACACACACAAACATTTCAATGTAGCAATACACATATTATTACATCACAGAACCCCCTACCGCCAATGCTACTCTTTGATCTCCCCTCCTCATGTCACTTCTTTAACAATAATTTCATACAATTTTAGTTCAATTAATTTTATTATTCTTCTTCTATTCCATTTTTATTATGCTTTATCTATTGTGGTCTCTTATGTTAGCTTCTATTCCAAAACTCCATTGAAGTAGTCTAAACTTGAAAAAAAGGAAAATCACTTTTAATTCAAGCATTATCAACTATTAAGACATTAAGGTGATTCTTTAGGTTGATAATTACCTATATCTTTAATTTTTGTCACATTTATAGTTATGGGTATTAATAAATCCGAAAATTTAGAGTTAGGGTAAGATAGAATTTAAAATTTTTTAGTATATAAGTTTTATTATATCAATTGATGTTGAGATTAAGTTATTAGAGTTATTATTGTTATGTTTGTGGTATTAGATACTCAAAGAAACCACTTTCCTTGCTTGTTGGAACCTGTGGAGTAGAAATTCCTCTCTTAGATTTTAGTCTATGAGTAAACTTTGTATTTATGGTTAAATTTTAGCATTTATATTAATTTTATAATTATTGAAAATAATTTCATAATTTATTATTTAGTTATTTACTAACTTATTTTCAATATGTTGTTTATGTTAAATATTTTACAAAGAAAATTCCGCTTGAGACCTAATATTTTGCGTTGAAATGAATGAAGTGGTTATTTGAGAAATTAAACTACAATATAAATATTATCTTGCATTTACATGATAAATCCCAATTTTGTAGTTTATCTTGTGTTGAATTTAGGGAATTTTATTAACTTATCTCACATTTATTCAATGAAATAACATGCTTTTGTAATTCACCCTAAATATGTACTTAAGAGTGAAAATATGCTTTTTAGGCCTTAAATTTGGCAATTTTAATTCACTTTAATTTCATTTGATGACTTGATATATTTGTTGAGTGATTTCAGGTTCATAAGGCATGGATTGAATGGAAGAAGTGAAGAGAAAAGCATGCAAAGTGGAGAATTCATGAAGAAATGAGCATTTGGAGGATTCAAGGCCACGCACACGCATCATCTATGCGTACGCGTGAGGAGGAGATCTGCTAGCGACACGCATGCGTCACCCACGCGCACGTGTGAGGAGGTATTTGCAAGGCGATGCGCACGTGTCGACCACGAGCACCCATGACGTTAGGCATGTGACCTCATTAAAGTGAAAACATTGGGGAGCAATTTCTGAGCTTTTCTGGCCTAAATCCAACTCATTTATGAGGCTATTTGATGCAAAATTCAGGATTGGACAAAGAGGGGAGCAATTAGATTAGCTAGGATGATTCTTTAGGTAGTTTTCTAGAGAGAGAAGCTCCTTCTTCTCTCAAGAATTAGGTTAGAATTGGGGTAATCTCTCTTAGATATATGGATTAATTCTTGTCTTCATCTAATTTCTTTATAATTTCTTATTCTTACATCTTTGTTCTTCTTAGTTCTCTTGTTAATTTCTCATTTTGGTCATTTTTATGTTTATGAACTCTTGTTAATTTTAATTTCATTTAATGCAATTTGAGGTATTTCATGTTTAATGTACTTTTCTTAGTTGTTATTGTTAATTTCTTACTTTGGGTAGTTGTAGATTTTATTATTCTTGCAAATTTATGATACTTTCCTTTTATGCCTTCTAAGTGTTTAACAAAATGCTTGGTTAGATGTTAGAGTAGCTTTTTGAGCATTCTTGCTTAGAAAGAGAAATTAGACAATCTTGAGTCATTAATACCCAACTCATGTTGGTAATCTAGAATTGTTAGTTAATATTATTTCCATTGACTCTAATCTCTTACTGATTCAATTAGTGAGTTGATTAAGACTTTTGGATTGAGATTAACTAGTCTTATTTGACTTTCTCTCAATGTGAAGATAACATTATACCTTCTTCCTATATAGAAGATGACTAAATAGGATTAGTTCTTGTTAATCATTGTATGATAATTAATGACTAGGATAGAAAGCCTATATTCTCAATCTTTGCCATGAATGTCTCTCTTTAGTATCGTAATTGCTTTCTTTAATTGTTTGCTTTATTTACTTGCCATTTAATTTCTTGTCCCTTATTTGCAAACCACCCCTTGGATACCATAACCAATAATGTGCATACATCACTGCAATTCCTTTGAGAGACGATCCGAGATCTAATACTCTCAGAATTTTTATTGGTTTGCACTCGTGACAAACAAATTAAACTTTGATTGAGTGTTACTTGTCGGTTTGGAACTATACTTGCAATGAAGATATTTCTCTTTTACCGAGAAAAAATTCCTAACTGACGGTTCTACTCTTTCAAGTTTTTGGCGCCGTTATCGGAGAATTGCAATGTGTGCTTGTTATTGGTTGTTGTTCATATGTGAATAGTGTGAATAGTTTGCTTTTTGTTGGTTTGCTAGTTTTAGTTTAGGAGTTTATTTTCTTTATCTCTTCTTACTTTTTGTTGTTGTTTTCCCTTTTCTACTATGATATCTCGTCCCTTTGGCTATGAGTTTGGTTCAAACTATATTGTAGGAAATGGAAATGGAAGCTTCAATGAGGATGTACATCAAGGATTTAGAAATCAAAAGTGGGAGGAGCCTCAAGCATATGGATACTCTTCTTGGCAACAACCTCATCCGGTTTCTTATGGGTATAATCCAACTCCTAATGCATATCAACCTAATGGATGTGGTGACCCTCATTGTGGTTGTTAACAACCACCACCATATGCCTATGAACTACCTCCTCAACATAGTTTTGAACCACCATACTCACAAGTACACTACCACCAAACACTTCCATATGACCCTAATGCTTATCCACCATACTAACCACCTTATGAGTCATATGAACCATATATAGAACCACAACAATTCCAACATAATTACTCCCAAGAACAACCTCGATATACACCATCTCCATACACTTACCAAGATGAACCACCGTCCAATTATGAACCCTTTCTCCTAAATAATAAACCCTCTTTTTCACCATCGCCTTCAAGGGATGAAGCTCTCCAAACCTTCTTGTAAGAACAATAAAGAGATATTAGCTCTTATATCCAAAGGCAAAAAGAGAAGTAAAAAGAGCTAAAGAAGCTAGAAGTTATGGTTGCTACCATGGCGGAAGCCATTAACCACATGGCCTCCCACCTAAGATCATACAACCCAAATACTCCCATTGACAAATGTGGAGGATCAACCAAGGAGAATAGTGAGGGAGTGAACTTGAAGTTTCAAGGTGAAAAAGAGGAGTTGAAGCAAGAATTGCAACAAGGGGAGAGAGTAGAGACAATTGAGCCGGAAGGAGTGGTTGAAGATTGACAAACGGATTTTTGCTAGTAAAGAATTTTATAAAAATAGTCGCGTTGTAAGTATAGCTTGTAAACCAACAGAAAATCCTTTCGTACAAACGTTTGATTGTCACAAGTAATAAACCCCTTTGAATTTGATAACTGAAGTATTTAAACCTCGGGTCATCTTCTCAAGGAATTGCAGGAAAGGATGATTTATTATTGGTTATGCAAAGGTATATTTTGGAGTTTTGAAAAGGTTTAAACAAATAATTTAATTGATAAGAAAAATAAATTAATAATTAGAAAATCTCTTGGCAAGGTATGAAAACTGGAAGTCCTATCCTTGTTATCCTTATCAATGGTGATGAGAATTATATTTTTGCTACCACTCAGTCAACCTCTAACCATGAAGGTAAGTTAAGTGGACAAATCAATTTAACACCTAAAGTCCTAGTCAACTCCTTAAGGAAAGACTAGAGTTATAGAAATCTAAATTAATCAGCAAAGGTAACAATTATCAATCACGATGAGTTTGACAACTCAAGAGTCACCAATTAATCGACCAAAGCCAAAAGGGAAAAATCTAAATTATTTGTATAATAAATAGAAGAAAGCAATCATGAGTCTGAAATACCTCCAATTATATTAATTAAGAAAATCCTAACATGAAAAGTTCATAAACAAATAAAAGAGAAAATAAACAAAAAGAACATTGAACCTGTGATGAAGAAGATAAAAATATTCCTAATCCTAATCCTAAGAGAGAGGAGAGAGCCTCTCTCTCTAAAAACTACATCTAAATTATGAAAAGTGAATTATGATCTGATCTGAAGTATGAATGATGAATGAATGGATTCCCTCACTTTATAGACTTTAATCTGTGCTTTCTGGGCAAAAAACTGGGTCAGAAACAGCCCAAAAATTGCTCTGGCATGTACAGGTTGCGGAAAAGTGACGTGGAGGCGTCACCCACGTGTTTGCGTGGATTGAAGTTCGTAGATGCGATGCGGGCGCGTCATCCACGCGTCTGCGTTGCCTAACTTCGGGGAAACGATGGAAAATTATATATCGTTGCGAAGCCCCGTATATTAGCTTTCCAACTCAACTGGAACCTAATCATTTGGACCTCTGTAGCTCATGTTATGGTCGATTTAGTACCAAGAGGTCAAGTTGGACAGCTTTAGTAGTTCCTTCAGTTCCTTGTATTCCTTCCAGTTTTGCATGCTTCCTTTCCATCCTCTAAGCCATTCCTGCCCTATAATCTCTGAAATCACTTAACACACATATCAAGGCATCGAATGGTAATAAGAGAGGATTAGACATAGCAAAATTAAGACCAAAGAAGCATGTTTTCAATCATAGCACAGAATCAGGAAGGAAAATATAAAATATGCAAATCATATGAATAAGTGGGTAAAGAGTTGATAAAAACCACTCAATTGAGCACAAGATAAATCATAAAATAGTGGTTTATCAAACTCCCCACACTTAAACATTAGCATGTCCTCATGCTAAGCTCAAGAGAAGCTATAAAGGACTGAAGAGGAATGATAGAGAGTATGAAATGCAACCTATCTATGTGAATGCAACTACATGCAAAAATGATTCTACCTACTTGGTTAAAAGTAAATAAGTTCTCCAAGACAAATATGAATCAAATTCCACTAATTCAAATCGTACAATAAAAAGTAAGTGAACTTGTAAGCAGATAGCTCATGAAAGCAGGGAACATAGAATCAAGCATTGAACCCTCAGTGGTAGTGTATATCACTCTAATCGCTCAAGTGTCTAGGGTCAATCACTCTACTCTTCCCTAGTCATGCTTTCTAAACCTTGTTCTTCATCTAACCAATCAACAAATATTTAGCATACCAATGCAAACATCATGAGGTCTTTTCAGGGTTGTAATGGGGCTGAGGTAAAGGTAAGGATATATATATAAGGCTAAGTGAGCTAACAAAGTGAATCCTTGATTAGTCTAAGATCTCACCTAACATATACATACTTTATATAATTTAAAATGCTTTACCTAGCTACCCAAAATTTTTTTTCCACTTTTGTATTACATACTCATGTATCAAACTTATTTTTGAATTTTGTCCTATGTGCATTGATTCTTTTTATTTTGCATTTGGGGTAATATTTTTTTTGTATCCCCTTATTTAATTACTTGATATTTTTTATTTTTTTTATCAATGTACATGGTAATTTAATTATTTTGATTTCACATGAGTATGCTTCCCAAATTTTCAAATAACTTATTCAATTTAATTCCCTACTTTTTTCTATCATCCCATGTTCCCATAAAATTCCCCACACTTAAATTATACACAATATCTATCTTAAGCTAACCAATGATTCAACTTGGGATATTTTTATTTTGTTTTTCTGCTTAAGGCTAGTAATGTGGTTATAGAATAGAAGGGGATTAAAAAGCTCAAAGTGGCTAACAAGGGAGACATAAAAGGGTAGGCTTATTTGGGATAAGTGAGCAAAAACAAGTAATGGCCTCAATCATATGCAAGCATGTAAATACACTAAATAATGGACATATAGAATAGAACAAAGCAAAGATTGCAATTATAGAGAAGATAACACACAAGAAAAAAATAGTTATGGTTTAAATAATGTAACTATGTATTTAGGCTCAAAGTTTTCACGGATTGTGTGTTCTTTAGCTCAAAAACCATGTTCCAATTACAACTTCCAAACAAATTTAACACATAGAAATTTTTTAAATTTTTTAAATTTAAATTTGTGAAATTTTTCAAAAATAGGGTCTTAAAAAGAAACTTATTATTTTTCAACCAAGTAGTACTTAAATGCAAACAATCAATACACATGCAATCTACTATGCAATGCAACAATGAACAAACAAAGAAAATAGAATATTGGTGTTGAGAAGAGAATAACTAACCCGTGGAGATCGGTATCGACCTCCCCACACTTAAAGATTGCACCGTCCTCGGTGCATGCTAAGATGTACAAGTAGACGGGCTGCTCCAACTGATGTCTTTCTCTATAGATTGTGCAGATTGACTTTCCTGTCTTCCCATTAAGAAGCTTTTTCTCTCTCTTCGTGGTGGCCATCCTGAAAGGAGAGAAAAAGGAAGGAAAGTAACCCAAAAATAAAGATAAGAACATAAATAAAATATGGGTGTTAATGCCAAATAATAAAGGTCTCAATTACATGGTAGCTACAACATGCAAGTGAAAAAATAGTGGAAGCAAATGGCATATCAATAGTGCAAAAGTTGCAACAATGGGAAAGAGAGTGTGGATAATGCAAGATAGTGTAAGTGCATATCAATGCAAAAGGAATATCAATATTATAAAAATTAGCATTGACTTAAGAATAATGCCCAATCAGAATAAAACAAGTCATGAAGCACCAGAATAATTCAAGAAAAGATGCAATAGTTGAAGAAGAGAATTTTAACACCAATGGAAAAGAAAAAGAAAGTAAGAAAGGAGGAAGAAAGAAATAAGAAGGGAAAGAAGAATTACGATTTGGGAAAGAAAAGATAAGATATTTGGCTGATTTGGATAAGATGTGCGGCGCTAGTGACGCGGACGCATGAGTGACGCGTTTGCGCGGATAGCGCTTCTATGAAATGACGCGGACGCGTCATCCACGCAGTCGCGTGGATCAATTTGTGGCATTAGCGCGAGGGCAGCCTCGCGGTCGGGCAACTCTTTGTTTGAAATTCATATTGCCAAATCTTTGGGTGGCGCAGTCGCGTAGTTGACGCGATCGCGTGGATGGCCTAAATTTGAAAACGGTGCGGACGCGTGGGCACGCGTACGCGTGGCAGGGCTTGTGCTTCTAGCACGAGTCTAGCCCAATTCTAGCTCAACTTACGACCATACACCTTTTTTACGTCGAAACACAGGGTCACGCGTTCACGTGTGTGACGCGGATGCGTGGGGAGGCTATTGTACGAATGATGTGATTGCGTCACCTACGCGGTCGCGTGGGTCAAGTTGTGCCAGAGGCACGCCTCCAGCCACACTTTCGCGTGACTCTCTGTTCATTTTATTTTCTTTCCAACGCACTTTTGACGCGGACGCGTCGACGATGCTGGCGCGTCGCGTGCATGTTTTTTTTATGCAGTATGCAGAATGTAATGAATGTTATGCACAATTCCAGGTTCAATCAAAATTCAAAATAGACTAAACCGAAAAAGGAACGATCATACCATGGTGGGTTGTCTCCCACCTAGAACTTTTGGTTAAAGTCCTTAAGTTGGACATTCTCGTGAGCTCCTTATTATGGTGGCTTGTGCTTGTATTCATCCAAGAATCTCCACCAGTGTTTGGAATTCTCACAGCCTCCGGGATCCCAAACTAGGCATAAAGAGCCTTCAAGCAAGTTGAAGCAAGTGACAAGGCCCCAAGAGTGTTGATTACTGGACTGAATTCCGAGGTCCCAAACCTTGCTTTTGCACCCGTTTTTGTGTAGATCATCATGATTCCATCCGGTGGCACGCAATTGAAATTCTCACTAAGGCATCCAAACAACTTCCTAGACTCATTCAGTTGAGATCTACACCAACCTTTGCATTTAAAATCAAAGCTTCCAACCATAATGAACCTTGCAGGACAATCTTACCACTGACCATCTTCCTCTTCCTCTTAATGCCACAAAGAGCTCTAAGTTGACCATCCGTCTCCAGTAGCCCATATTCAAGTGGAATTAGAAAGCTAAAGTATATAAATTTTACCCACTTTAATGTTGTGAAGGATGATGGCAACTTAGGGGGGTGTTGCTAATGAACGTGCAAGCTCCACTCCCTTGTGCTCTTCTTTGACATCTTCCACCTCTTTGCAAGCTTCTTCAATTTCAACCTCTTCCTCTTGGTAGCTTTTTTCTGATTCAATTTCTTCTTCATTATTCACCAAGGGCATGGGAGGTTGTGATTCTTCTTCTGTAATCTCCATGTCAAGTCCAATGGGAGAGGATTCAAATGTAGATAAGAATTCAGTAATGATTGAATCCATCTCTTGATCGTCCCCTTCAAAGTCTTCAACCATGACATGCCTTGGAGGTTGTACACCCTCCACAACATTAAATTCAAACTCCTTAGAAGGGGGCTCTGTGACTTGAGTTTCCCATGGAGGTTTCGCATCTCCTAAGTCTTCTACCACTTCTTCCTCTTCAATGGCAGGCATAGCTTCTTCCAATTGTTCCAATACAAAGTCATGCTGCTCACTGTCCACTGGAGTTTCCAACTTCTCCTTCACGCCACGTTCTTCAGTAGATTCTTCACATGAAGCCATGGGGGTTTGTTGAGTGTCTGAACGTTTGGAAGATAATTGATTTATTGCTTGCTCCAGTTGATGAAGGGTTGCATGAAATTGATCTATTGATTCTTCGAAGCGAACCTGTGATTTTTGGCTTGATGGATATGGACATGGTGCATAGGGGAGTGGTGGTTCTTGGGAGTAATCGGATTTGCGTTGGGGCGGATAAGGATCATACAGTGGCGAATAGTGAAAAGAAACTTGTGAGTATGGTGGTTCGAAGCTAAATTGAGAAGATGGTCTCTGAGCATAGGGTGGGGCTTGTTGGTAGCTACAAGGGGGTCCACCATATCTATCAGCTTGGTATGCATTGTAGAATGGTCCTTGTCCATGATATCTAGGAAGGTTTTGTTGCCTAAAGGGGTGATCAGATCCTCTTGGCTCCATCCAACTTCGATTGCTTTGACCGTGATGCATAGTCCTGTGATAGCTTCCATTCCTTTCAACAAAATTGGAACCAAACTCAAAGCGAGAGGGGTGAGAATTCATAGTAGCTATCATAAATAAGAAGGGAAAACAAAAACAAATAAACAAGTAAAAGAAAAATATTTACAATAACCAATAATAAGGCCACGTTTGCAATTCCCCGGCAACGACGCCATTTTGACGAATGGATTTTTGCTAGTAAAGAATCACTACAACAAATTCGGGCTGAGGCAACCCTTTAAAAACGTTGCTTATAATAAGAGAAAGTGTTGCCTTTGATAAAAGGCAACACTTTCCGACAAAAGGCAACGCTTTTTGGGGGGTTGGCTATACGGCCGTTACCTTTGGTCTAAGGCAACGCTTTTGTATATTAAAGGGAACCCTTTTTTTGGCATTGTTTTTAGGTAGTTTTTAGTAAGTTTGAGCTACTTTTAGGGATGTTTTCATTAGTTTTTATGTTAAATTCACATTTTTAGACTTTACTATGAGTTTATATGTTTTTCTGTGATTTCAGGTAAATTCTGGCTGAAATTGAGGGACTTGAGCAAACCTCTGAAAAAGGCTGACAAAAGGACTGCTGATGCTGTTGGAATCTGACCTCTCTGCACTCGAAATGGATTTTCTGGAGCTACAAAACTTCAATTGGCGCGCTCTCAACGGCGTTGGAAAGTAGACATCCAGGGCTTTCCAGCAATATATAATAGTTCATACTTTATTCGGGAATTGACGACGTAACTTGGCATTGAACGCCAAGTACATGCTGCTGTCTGGAGTTAAACGCCAGAAAAACGTCATGATCCGGAGTTGAACGCCCAAAACACGTCATAACTTGGAGTTCAACTCCAAGAGAAGCCTCAGCTCGTGGATAGATCAAGCTCAGCCCAAGCATATACCAAGTGGGCCCCGGAAGTGGATTTATGCATCAATTATTACTCATGTAAACCCTAGTAGCTAGTTTATTATAAATAGGACTTTTTATCAGTGTATTAAACATCTTGGGACGATTAGTTCTCAGATCATGAGGGCTGGCCATTCGGCCATGCCTGAACCTTTTACTTATGTATTTTCAACGGTGGAGTTTCTGCACACCATAGATTAAGGGTGTGGAGCTCTGCTGTACCTCAAGTATTAATGCAATTCTATTTTCTTTTATTCGAATCTCTCTTATTCTTATTCCAAGATATTCATTCGTACCCAAGAACATGATGAATGTGATGATTAAGTGACGCTCATTATCATTCTCACTTATGAACGCACGTGATTGACAACCACTTCCGTTCTACATGCAACAGAGCTTGAATGTATATCTCTTAGATTCCCCAACAGAATCTTCGTGGTATAAGCTAGATAGATGGTAGCATTTATGAGGATCCGGAAAGTCTCACCTTGTCTGTGGTATTCCGAGTAGGATCCTGGGAATCCGGAAAGTCTCACCTTATCTGTGGTATTCCGAGTAGGATTCCGGTAATGAATGACTGTGACGTGCTTCAGACTCGCAAGTGCTGGGCGTTAGTGACAGACGCAAAAGAATCAAGGGATTCTATTCCAGTAGGAGCGGGAACCAACCAGTGATTAGCCGTGCTGTGACAGAGCACGTGAGCGTAGTTTTCACTGCGAGGATGGGATGTAGCCTTCGGCCAGGTGATGCCTCCAGACGATTAGCCATGCGAGTGACAGCCGCAGAGGATCATTTTCCCGAGAGGATTCAAAGTAGCCATCGTCGAACGGTGAACCCCTATACACAGCTTGCCATGGAAAGGAGTAAGAAGGATTGAGTTGAAGCAGTGGGAAAGCAGGCATTCTTGAGCCATACAGTATCTCCATTCGCTTATCTGAAATTCCCACCAATGAATCTGCATAAGTGCTCTATCCCTTTTATTATTTCTATTTTCTTATTTCTATTTTCAAAAACCCATAAACCAATTTAATCTGCCTAACTGAGATTTACAAGGTGACCATAACTTGATTCATACCAACAATCTCTGTGGGATCGACCCTTACTCACGTAAGGTTTATTACTTGGACGACCCAGTACACTTGCTGGTTAGTTGAACGGAGTTGTGTCCACTCGTGCCAATTTCAAATTCTATAAAAATACAACTTAAAGAATAGTGATCACAATTTCGTCCACCAAGTTTTTGGCGCCGTTGCCGGGGATTGTTCGAGTATGGACAACTGACGGTTCATCTTGTTGCTCAGATTAGGTAATTTTCTTTTCAAAAATCTTTTTCAAAATTTTTCTTTTCTTTTCCGTTTTTCCAAAAATGTTTTTCGAAAAAATTAATAAAAATATAAAAAAATTAGAAAATCATAAAAATAAAAAAATATTTTGTGTTTCTTGTCTGAGTCTTGTGTTAATTTTTAAGTTTGGTGTCAATTGCATGCTTTAAAATTTTTTCTTGCATTTTTTTCGAAAATCTCATGCATTCATAGTGTTCTTCATGATCTTCAAGTTGTTCTTGACAAGTCTTCTTGTTTGATCTTGATGATTTCTTGTTTTGTGTCTTTTCTTGTTTTTCATGTGCATCTTTGCATTCATATTTTTCATGCATTAAAGATTTCTAAGTTTGGTGTCTTGCATGTTTTCTTTGCATCAAAAATTTTTCAAAATTATGTTCTTGATGTTCATCATGATCTTCAAAGTGTTCTTGGTGTTCATCTTGACATTCATAGCATTCTTGCATGCATTCATTGTTTTGATCTAAAAATTTCATGCATTGAATATTTTTGTTGTTTTTCTCTCTCATAATTAAAAATTCAAAAATAAAAAAATATCTTTTCCTTATTTCCCTCCAAATTTTCGAAATTTTGGGTTGACTTGGTCAAAAATTTTTAAAAATTAGTTATTTCTTACAAGTCAAGTCAAAATTTCAATTTTAAAAATCTTATCTTTTCAAAATCTTTTTCAAAAATCATATCTTTTTCATTTTTTTTATTATTTTCGAAAATTTTAAAAAGTATTTTTCAAAAATCTTTTTCTTAGCTTTTATGTCTAAATTTTCGAAAATTAGCTAACAATTAATGTGATTGGTTCAAAAATTTGAAGTTTGTTACTTTCTTGTTAAGAAAGGTTCAATCTTTAAATTCTAGAATCTTATCTTGTAGTTTCTTGTTAGTTAAGTCATTTTAAAAATTAAATCTTTTTCAAAATATCTTTTTCTTAAAACTTTTATTTTATCTTTTATCTTATCTTTTTCAAAAATTTTATCTTTTTCAAAATTTGATTTCAAAATATCTTATCTAACTTCTTATCTTTTTATCTTTTTCAAAATTTGATTTCAAATCTTTTTCAATCAACTAACCAACTTTTTGTTTGTTTCTTATCTTTTTCAAAACCACCTAACTACTTTTCCCTCTCTAATTTTCGAAAATATCTCATCCCTTTTTCAAAAACTCTTTTTGTTTTAAATTTTAATTTTAAACTTATCTTATCTTTAATTTTCGAAAATTACTAACCCCTTTTTCAAAAATTATTTTCGAAATTTCTCTTCTCTTCTCTTATTCTATTTAATTAATTAATTACTAATACTTCTCTTCACCTCTCTTCATCTAAGAATCCGAACTTCTTATATCCCTTGTATTTGGATTCTTCTACCCCTTTCTTCTTCTACTAACATAAAGGAATCTCTATACTGTGACATAGAGGATTCCTCTTTCTCTTCTTGTTTTCTTCTCTTTCATATGAGCAGGAACAGGGAAAAAGGCACTCTTGTTGAAATTGATCCAGAACCTGAAAGGACTCTGAAGAGAAAATTAAGAGAAGCCAAATTACAACAATCCAGAAACAACCTTTCAGAAATTTTCGAACAAGAGAAGGAGATGGCAGCCGAAAATAATAATAATAATGCAAGGAGAATGCTTGGTGACTTCACAAAGCCAACGTCCAAGATTGATGGAAGAAGCATTTCCATTCCTGCCATTGGAGCCAATAACTTTGAGCTGAAACCTCAGCTAGTTGCATTAATGCAACAAAACTGCAAGTTTTATGGACTTCCATCTGAAGATCCTTATCAGTTTTTAACTGAGTTCTTGCAGATCTGTGAGACTGTAAAGACGAATGGAGTTGATCCTGAAGTCTACAGACTCATGCTTTTCCCTTTTACTGTAAGAGACAGAGCTAGAATATGGTTGGATTCACAACCTAAGGATAGCCTGGACTCCTGGGATAAGCTGGTCACTGCCTTCTTGGATAAATTCTTTCCTCCTCAAAAGCTGAGCAAGCTGAGAGTGGATGTTCAAACCTTTAAACAAAAAGATGGTGAATCCCTCTATGAAGCTTGGGAAAGATACAAGCAGCTGACCAAAAGATGTCCATCTGACATGTTTTCAGAATGGACCATATTAGATATATTCTATTATGGTCTCTCTGAATTTTCGAAAATGTCATTGGACCATTCTGCAGGTGGATCTATTCACCTGAAGAGGCTCAAGAACTCATTGACATGGGTGCAAACAACCAATTTATGTACACTTCTGAGAGGAATTCCGTGAACAATGGGATACCTCAGAAGAAAGGAGTTCTTGAAATTGATGCTCTGAATGCCATATTGGCTCAGAACAAAGTGTTGACTCAACAGGTCAACATGATCTCTCAAAATCTGAATGGGCTGCAACATGCATCCAACAGTACTAGAGAGGCAGCTTCTGAAGAAGCTTATGATCTTGAGAACCCTGCCATGGCAGAGGTTAATTACATGGGTGAACCTTATGGAAACACCTATAACCCATCATGGAGAAATCATCCAAATTTCTCCTGGAAGGATCAACAAAAGCCTCAACAAGGCTTTAACAATGGTGGACGCAATAGGCTAAGCAATAGCAAGCCATATCCATCATCTTCTCAGCAACAGACAGAGAATTCTGAACAAAACACTTCTAATTTAGCCAATATTGTCTCTGATCTGTCAAAGGCCACTTTCAGTTTCATGAATGAAACAAGATCCTCCATCAGAAATTTGGAGGCACAAGTGGGCCAGCTGAGTAAGAAAGTCATTGAAACTCCTCCCAGTATTCTCCCAAGCAATACAGAAGAGAATCCAAAAGGAGAGTGCAAGGCCATTGATGTGATCAATGTGGCCGAATGCACCAAGGAGGAGGAGGACGAAAATCCTAGTGAGGAAGACCTCCTGGGACGTCCCTCAAGCAAGAAGGAGTTTCCTATTAAGGATCCAAAGGAATCTGAGGCTCATATAGAGACCATAGAGATTTCATTAAATCTCCTTCTGCCATTCATGAGCTCTGAAGACTATTCATCCTCTGAAGAGGATGAAGATGTGACTGGAGAGCAAATTGCTCAATACTTAGGAGCTATCATGAAGCTGAATGCCAAGTTGTTTGGTAATAAGACTTGGGAAAGTGAACCTCCCTTGCTCATTAGTGAACTAGATACTTGGATTCAGAAAACTCTACCTCAAAAGAAACAAGATCCTGGCAAGTTCCTAATACCTTGTACCATAGGCACCATGAGCTTTGAAAAAGCTCTATGTGATCTAGGGTCAGGGATAAATCTTATGCCACTCTCTGTAATGGAGAAGCTGGGGATCATAGAGGTACAACCTGCCTTGTTCTCATTGCAATTGGCAGATAAGTCATTGAGACAAGCTTATGGAATAGTAGAGGACATGCTAGTAAAGGTTGAAGGCCTTTACATCCCTGCTGATTTCATAATCTTAGACACTAGGAAGGAAGAGGATGATTGCATCATCCTTGGAAGACCTTTCCTAGCCACAGCAGAAGCTGTGATAGATGTCAACAGAGGTGTGTTAGTCCTTCAATTGAATGGGGACTACCTTGTGTTTAAGGCACATGGCCACCCCTCTGTGACAGAAGAGAGTAAGCATGAAGAGCTTCTCTCAGTTCAGAGTCAAGAAGAGCCCACACAGTCAAACTCTAAGTTTGGTGTTGTGAGGCCACAACCAAACTCTAAGTTTGGTGTTAAGACCCCATGTCCAAACTCTAAGTTTGGTGTTGGGACTACACTAACATTGACCTGATCACCTTGTGGCTTCATGAGAGCCACTGTCAAGCTATTGACATTAAAGAAGCGCTTGTTGGGAGGCAACCCAATTTTATTTATCTAATTTTTAATTTATTGTTATTTTGTGTTTTATTAGGTACATGATCATGAGGAGTCACGAAAAAAAATCAAAAAAATTAAAAACAGAGTCAAAAACAGAAAAAAAAATTTTCACCCTGGAGGACGCACAGGCTGGCGTTCAACGCCAGTAAGATGCATCTGGCCGGCGTTCAATGCCAGAACAGAGCACCATTCTGGCGCTGAACGCCAGAAACAAGCAACATCCTGGCGCTGAACGCCAGGAATGTGCCTAGAGGAGACAAACTGGCGCTGAACGCCAGTAACAGGCATGAAACTGGCGTTCAACGCCAGAAACATGCTTTACATGGGCGTTGAACGCCCAGAACGTGCACCAATGGGCGTTTAAACGCCAGAATGATGCACGAAGGCATTTTACATGCCTATTTGGTGAAGGAATGGTATTTCTTTACACCTCAGAATCCTGTGGACCCCACAGGATCACCTCAGGATCTGTGGACCCCACAGGATCCCCACCTACCATATTCCTACCTTACCTTTTAATCCTAATCACACTCTCCTAATCCTAAATCTCATTTTCCTACTCCCCATGTCACACTTCCCAACACCCATCACCAATCACCTTAATTCCTCTTCCCAATTACCCCATTCACCATTCACATCAACCCACTCTTCCCCATAAACCCCACCTACCTTCATAAAATTCAAATTCAATTTCCCACCCATTCCCACCCAAAATGGCCGAACATACCCCTCCCCTCTCCCTATAAATACCCTTCCATTCTACTTCATTTTCACACAACACAAACCCATCTTCTCCCACTTAGCCGAACCCACCTCTCTCCCTCTCTACCATATTCTCTTCTTCTTCTTCTTCTTCTTCTCTTTTTTTCTTTCTTGCTCGAGGGCGAGCAATATTTTAAGTTTGGTGTGGTAAAAGCATAAGCTTTTTGTTTTTCCATTACCATCAATTGCACCTAAGGCCGGAGTATCCTCTAGAAAAGGGAAAGGGAAGACAAAAGCTTCCACCTCCGAGTCATGGGAGATGGAAAGATTCATCTCCAAGAGCCATCAAGACCACTTCTATGATGTTGTGGCAAAGAAGAAGGTGATCCCCGAGGTCCCTTTCAAGCTCAAAAAGAATGAGTATCCGGAAATCCGACATGAAATCCAAAGAAGAGGTTGGGTAGTCCTAACCAACCCCATGCAACAAGTCGGAATATTGATGGTTCAAGAGTTCTATGCCAATGCATGGATCACTAGGAACCATGATCAAAGTATGAACCCGAATCCAAAGAACTATCTCACAATGGTTCGGGGGAAATACTTAGATTTTAGTCCGGAAAATGTGAGGTTGGCGTTTCACTTGCCCATGATGCAAGGAGATGAACGCCCCTACACTAGAAGGGTCAACTTTAATCAAAGGTTGGACCAAGTCCTTATGGACATATGTGTGGAAGGAGCTCAGTGGAGAATAGATTCCAAAGGCAAGCCAGTTCAACTAAGAAGACTGGATCTCAAGCCTGTGGCTAGAGGATGGTTGGAGTTCATTCAACGCTCCATCATTCCTACTAGCAACCGATCTGAAGTTACTATGGATCGGGCCATCATGATTCATAACATCATGACTGGAGAGGAAGTAGAAGTTCATGAGGTCATCTCCAATGAACTCTACAAAATAGCCGATAAGTCCTCCACCATGGCAAGGCTAGCTTTTCCTCACCTTATTTGCCATCTGTGTTACTCAGCTGGAGTTATCATAGAAGGAGATACCCCCATTGAAGAGGATAAGCCCATCACCAAGAAGAGGATGGAGCAAGCAAGAGAAACCATGCACGGTTCTCAAGAAGTGCATGAGGAAGCCCATCATCAACAAATTCCTGAGATGCCTCAAGGGATGCACTTTCCTCCCAACAACTATTGGGAGCAACTCAACACCTCCTTAGAAGATTTGAGCCACAATGTGGAACAATTAAGGGTGGAACATCATGAGCACTCCATCATTCTCCAAGAAATAAGAGAAGATCAAAGAGCAATGAGGGAGGAGCAACAAAGGCAAGGAAGGGACATAGAAGAGCTTAAGGACATTGTTGGTCCTTCAAGAAGAAGACGCCACTAAAGGTGGATTCATTCCTTGTTCTTTATTTATTTCTGTTTTCGGTTTTTAATATTGTGTTTATCTATGTTTTGTGTCTCTACTTCATGATCATTAGTATGTAACCATGCCTTAAAGCTATGAATAAATTCCATTAATCCTTCACCTCTCTTAAATAAAAAAATGTTTTAACTCAAAAGAACAAGAAGTACATGAATTTCGAATTTATCATTGAATTTAATTTAATTATAATGATGTGGTGACAATACTTTTTGTTTTCTGAATGAATGATTGAACAGTGCATATGTCTTTTGATATTGTTGTTTATGAGTGTTAAAATTGTTGGCTCTTGAAAGAATGATGAACAAAGAGAAATGTTATTGAGGATCTGAAAAATCATGAAATTGATTCTTGAAAAAAGAAAAAGCAGTGAAAAAGAAAGCTTGCGAAAAAAAAAAAATTTTGCGAAAAAAATAGAAAGAAAAAGAAAAAGCAAGCAGAAAAAGCCAATAGCCCTTAAAACCAAAAGGCAAGGGTAAAAAGGATCCAAGGCTTTGAGCATCAATGGATAGGAGGGCCCAAGGAAATTAAATCCAGGCCTAAGCGGCTAAATCAAGCTGTCCCTAACCATGTGCTTGTGTCATGAAGGTCCAAGTGAAAAGCTTGAGACTGAGTGGTTAAAGTCGTGATCCAAAGCAAAAGAGTGTGCTTAAGAGCTCTGGACACCACTAACTGGGGACTCTAGCAAAGCTGAGTCACAATCTGAAAAGGTTCACCCAGTTATGTGTCTGTGGCATTTATGTATCCGGTGGTAATACTGGAAAACAAAGTGCTTAGGGCCACAGCCAAGACTCATAAGTAGCTGTGTTCAAGAATCAACATGCTTAACTAGGAAAGTCAATAACACTATCCAAAATTCTAAGTTCCTAGAGAAGCCAATCATTCTAAACTTCAAAGGAAAAAGTGAGATGCCAAAACTGTTCAGAAGCAAAAAGCCACAAGTCCCGCTCATCTAATTATAATTAATATTCATTGATATTCTAGAATTTATAGTATATTCTCTTCTTTTTATCCTAATTGATTTTCAGTTGCTTGGGGACAAGCAACAATTTAAGTTTGGTGTTGTGATGAGCGGATAATTTATACGCTTTTTGGCATTGTTTTTAGGTAGTTTTTAGTAAGTTTGAGCTACTTTTAGGGATGTTTTCATTAGTTTTTATGTTAAATTCACATTTTTGGACTTTACTATGAGTTTATATGTTTTTCTGTGATTTCAGGTAAATTCTGGCTGAAATTGAGGGACTTGAGCAAAACTCTGAAAAAGGCTGACAAAAGGACTGCTGATGCTGTTGGAATCTGACCTCCCTGCACTCGAAATGGATTTTCTGGAGCTACAAAACTCCAATTGGCGCGCTCTCAACGGCGTTGGAAAGTAGACATCCAGGGCTTTCCAGAAATATATAATAGTCCATACTTTATTCGGGAATTGATGACGTAACATGGCGTTGAACGCAAAGTACATGCTGCTGTCTGGAGTTAAACGCCAGAAAAACGTCATGATCTGGAGTTGAACGCCCAAAACACGTCATAACTTGGAGTTCAACTCCAAGAGAAGCCTCAGCTCGTGGATAGATCAAGCTCAGCCCAAGCATATACCAAGTGGGACCCGGAAGTGGATTTATGCATCAATTACTTACTCATGTAAACCCTAGTAGCTAGTTTATTATAAATAGGACTTTTTATCAGTGTATTAGACATCTTGGGACGATTAGTTCTCAGATCATGAGGGCTGGCCATTCGGCCATGCCTGAACCTTTTACTTATGTATTTTCAACGGTGGAGTTTCTGCACACCATAGATTAAGGGTGTGGAGCTCTGCTGTACCTCAAGTATTAATGCAATTCTATTTTCTTTTATTCGAATCTCTCTTCTTCTTATTCCAAGATATTCATTCGTACCCAAGAACATGATGAATGTGATGATTAAGTGATGCTCATTATCATTCTCACTTATGAATGCACGTGATTGACAACCACTTCCGTTCTATATGCAACAGAGCTTGAATGTATATCTCTTAGATTCCCCAACAGAATCTTCGTGGTTTAAGCTAGATAGATGGCGGCATTTATAAGGATCCGGAAAGTCTCACCTTGTCTGTGGTATTCCGAGTAGGATCCTGGGAATCCGGAAAGTCTCACCTTGTCTGTGGTATTCCGAGTAGGATTCCGGTAATGAATGACTGTGACGTGCTTCAGACTCGCAAGTGCTGGGCGTTAGTGACAGACGCAAAAGAATCAAGGGATTCTATTCCAGTAGGAGCGGGAACCAACCAGTGATTAGCCGTGCTGTGACAGAGCGCGTGAGCGTAGTTTTCACTACGAGGATGGGATGTAGCCTTCGGCCAGGTGATGCCTCCAGACGATTAGCCATGCGAGTGACAGCCGCAGAGGATCATTTTCCCGAGAGGATTCAAAGTAGCCATCGTCGAACGGTGAACCCCTATACACAGCTTGCCATGGAAAGGAGTAAGAAGGATTGAGTTGAAGCAGTGGGAAAGCAGGCATTCTTGAGCCATACAGTATCTCCATTCGCTTATCTGAAATTCCCATCAATGAATCTGCATAAGTGCTCTATCCCTTTTATTATTTCTATTATCAAAAACCCATAAACCAATTTAATCTGCCTAACTGAGATTTACAAGGTGACCATAGCTTGATTCATACCAACAATCTCTGTGGGATCGACCTTTACTCACGTAAGGTTTATTACTTGGACGACCCAGTACACTTGCTGGTTAGTTGAACGGAGTTGTGTCCACTCATGCCAATTTCAAATTCTATAAAAATACAACTTAAAGAATAGTGATCACAATTTCGTCCACCAAGTTTTTGGCGTCGTTGCCGGGGATTGTCCGAGTATGGACAACTGACGGTTCATCTTGTTGCTCAGATTAGGTAATTTTCTTTTCAAAAATCTTTTTCAAAATTTTTCTTTTCTTTTCCGTTTTTCCAAAAATGTTTTTCGAAAAAATTAATAAAAATACAAAAAAATTAGAAAATCATAAAAATAAAAAAATATTTTGTGTTTCTTGTTTGAGTCTTGTGTTAATTTTTAAGTTTGGTGTCAATTGCATGCTTTAAAATTTTTTCTTGCATTTTTTTTGAAAATCTCATGCATTCATAGTGTTCTTCATGATCTTCAAGTTGTTCTTGACAAGTCTTCTTGTTTGATCTTGATGATTTCTTGTTTTGTGTCTTTTCTTGTTTTTCATGTGCATCTTTGCATTCATATTTTTCATGCATTAAAGATTTCTAAGTTTGGTGTCTTGCATGTTTTCTTTGCATCAAAAATTTTTCAAAATTATGTTCTTGATGTTCATCATGATCTTCAAAGTGTTCTTGGTGTTCATCTTGACATTCATAGCATTCTTGCATGCATTCATTGTTTTGATCTAAAAATTTCATGCATTGAATATTTTTGTTGTTTTTCTCTCTCATAATTAAAAATTCAAAAATAAAAAAATATCTTTTCCTTATTTCCCTCCAAATTTTCGAAATTTTGGGTTGACTTGGTCAAAAATTTTTAAAAATTAGTTATTTCTTACAAGTCAAGTCAAAATTTCAATTTTAAAAATCTTATCTTTTCAAAATCTTTTTCAAAAATCATATCTTTTTCATTTTTTTATTATTTTCGAAAATTTTAAAAAGTATTTTTCAAAAATCTTTTTCTTACCTTTTGTGTCTAAATTTTCGAAAATTAGCTAACAATTAATGTGATTGGTTCAAAAATTTGAAGTTTGTTACTTTCTTGTTAAGAAAGGTTCAATCTTTAAATTCTAGAATCTTATCTTGTAGTTTCTTGTTAGTTAAGTCATTTTAAAAATTAAATCTTTTTCAAAATATCTTTTTCTTAAAACTTTTATTTTATCTTTTATCTTATCTTTTTCAAAAATTTTATCTTTTTCAAAATTTGATTTCAAAATATCTTATCTAACTTCTTATCTTTTTATCTTTTTCAAAATTTGATTTCAAATCTTTTTCAATCAACTAACCAACTTTTTGTTTGTTTCTTATCTTTTTCAAAACCACCTAACTACTTTTCCCTCTCTAATTTTCGAAAATATCTCATCCCTTTTTCAAAAACTCTTTTTGTTTTAAATTTTAATTTTAAACTTATCTTATCTTTAATTTTCGAAAATTACTAACCCCTTTTTCAAAAATTATTTTCGAAATTTCTCTTCTCTTCTCTTATTCTATTTAATTAATTAATTACTAACACTTCTCTTCACCTCTCTTCATCTAAGAATCCAAACTTCTTATATCCCTTGTATTTGGATTCTTCCCCCCTTTCTTTGTCTACTAACAGAAAGGAATCTCTATACTGTGACATAGAGGATTCCTCTTTCTTTTCTTGTTTTCTTCTCTTTCATATGAGCAGGAACAGGGAAAAAGGCACTCTTGTTGAAATTGATCCAGAACCTGAAAGGACTCTGAAGAGAAAATTAAGAGAAGCTAAATTACAACAATCCAGAAATAACCTTTCAGAAATTTTCGAACAAGAGAAGGAGATGGCAGCCGAAAATAATAATAATAATGCAAGGAGAATGCTTGGTGACTTCACAAAGCCAACGTCCAAGTTTGATGGAAGAAGCATCTCCATTTCTGCCATTGGAGCCAATAACTTTGAGCTGAAACCTCAGCTAGTTGCCTTAATGCAACAAAACTGCAA
Source organism: Arachis hypogaea (assembly GCF_003086295.3). NCBI lineage: Eukaryota > Viridiplantae > Streptophyta > Magnoliopsida > Fabales > Fabaceae > Arachis > Arachis hypogaea. The sequence goes on along the minus strand of NC_092044.1, from coordinate 54,054,091 downwards.
GTTTTATGGGCTTCCATCTGAAGATCCTTATCAGTTTTTAACTGAGTTCTTGCAGATCTGTGAGACTGTAAAGACAAATGGAGTTGATCCTGAAGTCTACAGACTCATGCTTTTCCCTTTTGCTGTAAGAGACAGAGCTAGAATATGGTTGGATTCACAACCTAAGGATAGCCTGGACTCCTGGGATAAGCTGGTCACTGCCTTCTTAGATAAATTCTTTCCTCCTCAAAAGCTGAGCAAGCTGAGAGTGGATGTTCAAACCTTCAAACAAAAAGATGGTGAATCCCTCTATGAAGCTTGGGAAAGATACAAGCAGCTGACCAAAAGATGTCCATCTGACATGTTTTCAGAATGGACCCTATTAGATATATTCTATTATGGTCTCTCTGAATTTTCGAAAATGTCATTGGACCATTCTGCAGGTGGATCTATTCACCTGAAGAAAACGCCTGAAGAGGCTCAAGAACTCATCGACATGGTTGCAAAAAACCAATTCATGTATACCTCTGAGAGGATTTCCGTGAATAATGGGATACCTCAGAAGAAAGGAGTTCTTGAAATTGATGCTCTGAATGCCATATTGGCTCAGAATAAAGTGTTGACTCAACAGGTCAACATGATCTCTCAAAATATGAATGGATTGCAATATGCATCCAACAGTACTAGAGAGGCAGCTTCTGAAGAAGCTTATGATCCTGAGAACCCTGCCATGGCAGAGGTTAATTACATGGGTGAACCATATGGAAACACCTATAATCCATCATGGAGAAATCATCCAAATTTCTCCTGGAAGGATCAACAAAAGCCTCAACAAGGCTTTAACAATGGTGGACGCAATAGGCTGAGCAATAGCAAGCCATATCCATCATCTTTTCAGCAACAGACAGAGAATTCTGAACAAAACACTTCTAAATTAGCCAATATAGTCTCTGATCTGTCAAAGGCCACTTTTAGTTTCATGAATGAAACAAGATCCTCCATTAAAAATTTGGAGGCACAAGTGGGCCAGCTGAGTAAGAAAGTCATTGAAACTCCTCCCAGTATTCTCCAAAGTAATACAGAAGAGAATCCAAAAGGAGAGTGCAAGGCCATTGATTTAGTCAATATGGCTGAATGCACAAGGGAGGAGGAGGACGAAAATCCTAGTGAGGAAGACCTCCTGGGACGTCCCTCAAGCAAGAAGGAGTTTCCTATTAAGGATCCAAAGGAATCTGAGGCTCATATAGAGACCATAGAGATTCCATTAAATCTCCTTCTGCCATTCATGAGCTCTGAAGACTATTCATCCTCTGAAGAGGATGAAGATGTGACAGGAGAGCAAATTGCTCAATACTTAGGAGCTATCATGAAGCTGAATGCCAAGTTGTTTGGTAATGAAACTTGGGAAAGTGAACCTCCCTTGCTCATTAGTGAACTAGATACTTGGATTCAGAAAACTCTACCTCAAAAGAAACAAGATCCTGGCAAGTTCCTAATACCTTGTACCATAGGCACCATGAGCTTTGAAAAAGCTCTATGTGATCTAGGGTCAGGGATAAATCTCATGCCACTCTCTGTAATGGAGAAGCTGGGGATCATAGAGGTACAACCTGCCTTGTTCTCAGTGCAATTGGCAGATAAGTCATTGAGACAAGCTTATGGAATAGTAGAGGACATGCTAGTAAAGGTTGAAGGCCTTTACATCCCTGCTGATTTCATAATCTTAGACACTAGGAAGGAAGAGGATGATTGCATCATCCTTGGAAGACCTTTCCTAGCCACAGCAGAAGCTGTGATAGATGTCAATAGAGGTGAGTTAGTCCTTCAATTGAATGGGGACTACCTTGTGTTTAAGGCACATGGCCACCCCTCTGTGACAGAAGAGAGTAAGCATGAAGAGCTTCTCTCAGTTCAGAGTCAAGAAAAGCCCACACAGTCAAACTCTAAGTTTGGTGTTAAGACCCCATGTCCAAACTCTAAGTTTGGTGTTGGGACTACACTAACATTGACCTGATCACCTTGTGGCTTCATGAGAGCCACTGTCAAGCTATTGACATTAAAGAAGCGCTTGTTGGGAGGCAACCCAATTTTATTTATCTAATTTTTAATTTATTGTTATTTTGTGTTTTATTAGGTACATGATCATGAGGAGTCACGAAAAAAATCAAAAAATTAAAAACAGAGTCAAAAACAGAAGAAAAAAATTTTTCACCCTGGAGGACGCACAGGCTGGCGTTCAACGCCAGTAAGATGCATCTGGCTGGCGTTCAACGCCAGAACAGAGCACCATTCTGGCGCTGAACGCCAGAAACAAGCAACATCCTGGCGCTGAACGCCAGGAATGTGCCTAGAGGAGACAAACTGGCGCTGAACGCCAGTAACAGGCATGAAACTGGCGTTCAACGCCAGAAACATGCTTTACATGGGCGTTGAACGCCCAGAATGTGCACCAATGGGCGTTTAAACGCCAGAATGGTGTGCAAAGGCATTTTACATGCCTATTTGGTGCAGGGATGGAATTCCTTGACACCTCAGGATCTGTGAACCTCACAGGATTCCCACCTACCTCGCCCTCTCTCTTTTCATGGTCATCCCTTCTGTTTTTCATTCACCACCTACATCTATCCACTCTTCCCCATACACCCCACCTACCTTTCCAATTCAACTTCTCTTTCCCACCCAATCCCACCCATATAGCCGAATCCATCTCCCCTCACTCACCTCCATTTTCTTCTTCTTCTTTTTCCTCTCTTATTTCTTCTCTTGCTCGAGGGCGAGCAATATTTTAAGTTTGGTGTGGTAAAAGCATAGCTTTTTTGCTTTTCCATTACCATTAATGGCACCTAAGGCCAGAGAAACCTCAAAGGGAAGACAAAAGCTTCCACCTCTGAGTCTTGGGAGATGGAAAGACTCATATAAAGCCGTCATAGCTCAGTGGTAGAACATGTGGCTGCAAATCAAGAAATCCCTGAGATACCTCAGGGGATAAGTTGTCCTCCACACAAATATTGGAAGTAACGAAGGGTAGAAACACCAAAATTACTAGGAATCATTCAACAGAAGCAAGGAAGAGACATAGAGGAGCTCAAAAAGCACCGTTGGACCTTCAAGAAGGCGCCACCCTCACTCAGGTGGATTCATTCCTTGTTCTTATTTCTTTCTGCTTTTCGGTTTTTAATGTTGTGTTTATCTATGTTTTGTGTCTCTACTTCATGATCATTAGTATGTAACCATGCCTTAAAGCTATGAATAAAATCCATTAATCCTTCACTTCTCTTAAATGAAAAATGTTTTAATTCAAAAGAACAAGAAGTACATGAATTTTGAATTTATCCTTGAATTTAATTTTAATTATATTGATGTGGTGACAATACTTTTTGTTTTCTGAATGAATGATTAAACAGTGCATATGTCTTTTGATCTTGTTGTTTATGAGTGTTAAAATTGTTGGCTCTTGAAAGAATGATGAACAAAGAGAAATGTTATTGAGGATCTGAAAAAAATCATGAAATTGATTCTTGAAGCAAGAAAAAGCAGTGAAAAGCAAAAGCTTGTGCGAAAAAAAAAAATTTTTGCGAAAAAAAAATAGAAAGAAAGAAAGAAAAAGCAAGCAGAAAAAGCCAATAGCCCTTAAAACCAAAAGGCAAGGGTAAAAAGGATCCAAGGCTTTGAGCATCAATGGATAGGAGGGCCCAAGGAAATTAAATCCAGGCCTAAGCGGCTAAATCAAGCTGTCCCTAACCATGTGCTTGTGTCATGAAGGTCCAAGTGAAAAGCTTGAGACTGAGTGGTTAAAGTCGTGATCCAAAGCAAAAGAGTGTGCTTAAGAGCTCTGGACACCACTAACTGGGGACTCTAGCAAAGCTGAGTCACAATCTGAAAAGGTTCACCCAGTTATGTGTCTGTGGCATTTATGTATCCGGTGGTAATATTGGAAAACAAAATGCTTAGGGCCACAGCCAAGACTCAAAAAGTAGCTGTGTTCAAGAATCAACGTGCTTAACTAGGAAAGTCAATAACACTATCCAAAATTCTAAGTTCCCAGAGACGCCAATCACTCTGAACTTCAAAGGAAAAAGTGAGATGCCAAAACTGTTCAGAAGCAAAAAGCTACAAGTCCCGCTCATCTAATTAAATTAATATTCATTGATATTTTAAAATTTATAGTATATTCTCTTCTTTTTATCCTAATTGATTTTCAGTTGCTTGGGGACAAGCAACAATTTAAGTTTGGTGTTGTGATGAGCGGATAATTTATACGCTTTTTGGCATTGTTTTTAGGTAGTTTTTAGTAAGTTCAAACTACTTTTAGGGATGTTTTCATTAGTTTTTATGTTAAATTCACATTTCTGGACTTCACTATGAGTTTGTGTGTTTTTCTGTGATTTCAGGTAAATTCTGGCTGAAATTGAGGGACTTGAGCAAAACTCTGAAAAAGGCTGACACAAGGACTGCTGATGCTGTTGGAATCTGACCTCCCTGCACTCGAAATAGATTTTCTGGAGCTACAGAATTCCAATTAGCGCGCTCTCAACGGCGTTGGAAAGTAGACATCCAGGGCTTTCCAGCAATATATAATAGTCCATATTTTATTCTGGAATTGATGACGTAACTTGGCGTTGAACGCCAAATACATTCTGCTGTCTGGAGTTAAACGCCAGAAAAACGTCATGATCCGGAGTTGAACGCCCAAAACACGTCATAACTTGGAGTTCAACTCCAAGAGAAGCCTCAGCTCGTGGATAGATCAAGCTCAGCCCAAGCATATACCAAGTGGGCCCCGGAAGTGGATTTATGCATCAATTACTTACTCATGTAAACCCTAGTAGCTAGTTTATTATAAATAGGACTTTTTATCAGTATATTAAACATCTTGGGACGATTAGTTCTCAGATCATGAGGGCTGGCCATTCGGCCATGCCTGAACCTTTTACTTATGTATTTTCAACGGTGGAGTTTCTGCACACCATAGATTAAGGGTGTGGAGCTCTGCTGTACCTCAAGTATTAATGCAATTCTATTTTCTTTTATTCAAATCTCTCTTATTCTTATTCCAAGATATTCATTCGTACCCAAGAACATGATGAATGTGATGATTAAGTGACGCTCATTATCATTCTCACTTATGAACGCACGTGATTGACAACCACTTCCGTTCTACATGCAACAGAGCTTGAATGTATATCTCTTAGATTCCCCAACAGAATCTTCGTGGTATAAGCTAGATAGATGGCGGCATTCATGAGGATCCGGAAAGTCTCACCTTGTCTGTGGTATTCCGAGTAGGATCCTGGGAATCCGGAAAGTCTCACCTTGTCTGTGGTATTCCGGGTAGGATTCCGGTAATGAATGACTGTGACGTGCTTCAGACTCGCAAGTGCTGGGCGTTAGTGACAGACGCAAAAGAATCAAGGGATTCTATTCCAGTAGGAGCGGGAACCAACCAGTGATTAGCCGTGCTGTGACAGAGCGCGTGAGCGTAGTTTTCACTGCGAGGATGGGATGTAGCCTTCGGCCAGGTGATGCCTCCAGACGATTAGCCATGCGAGTGACAGCCGCAGAGGATCATTTTCCCGAGAGGATTCAAAGTAGCCATCGTCGAACGGTGAACCCTATACACAGCTTGCCATGGAAAGGAGTAAGAAGGATTGAGTTGAAGCAGTGGGAAAGCAGGCATTCTTGAGCCATACAGTATCTCCATTCGCTTTTCTGAAATTCCCATCAATGAATCTGCATAAGTGCTCTATCCCTTTTATTATTTCTATTTTCTTATTTCTATTTTCAAAAACCCATAAACCAATTTAATCTGCCTAACTGAGATTTACAAGGTGACCATAGCTTGATTCATACCAACAATCTCTATGGGATCGACCCTTACTCACGTAAGGTTTATTACTTGGACGACCCAGTACACTTGCTGGTTAGTTGAACGGAGTTGTGTCCACTCGTGCCAATTTCAAATTCTATAAAAATACAACTTAAAGAATAGTGATCACAATTTCGTCCACCAGATCTCACCTAACATATACATACTTTATATAATTTAAAATGCTTTACCTAGCTACCCAAAATTTTTTTTCCACTTTTGTATTACATACTCATGTATCAAACTTATTTTTGAATTTTGTCCTATGTGCATTGATTCTTTTTATTTTGCATTTGGGGTAATATTTTTTTTGTATCCCCTTATTTAATTACTTGATATTTTTTATTTTTTTTATCAATGCACATGGTAATTTAATTATTTTGATTTCACATGAGTATGCTTCCCAAATTTTCAAATAACTTATTCAATTTAATTCCCTACTTTTTTCTATCATCCCATGTTCCCATAAAATTCCCTACACTTAAATTATACACAATATCTATCTTAAGCTAACCAATGATTCAACTTGGGATATTTTTATTTTGTTTTTCTGCTTAAGGCTAGTAATGTGGTTATAGAATAGAAGGGGATTAAAAAGCTTAAAATGGCTAACAAGGGAGACATAAAAGGGTAGGCTTATTTGGGATAAGTGAGCAAAAACAAGTAATGGCCTCAATCATATGCAAGCATGTAAATACACTAAATAATGGACATATAGAATAGAACAAAGCAAAGATTGCAATTATAGAGAAGATAACACACAAGAAAAAAATAGTTATGGTTTAAATAATGTAACCATGTATTTAGGCTCAAAGTTTTCACGGATTGTGTGTTCTTTAGCTCAAAAACCATGTTCCAAGTACAACTTCCAAACAAATTTAACACATAGAAATTTTTTTAATTTTTTTAAATTTAAATTAGTGAAAATTTTCAAAAATAGGGTCTTAAAAAGAAACTTATTATTTTTCAACCAAGTAGTACTTAAATGCAAACAATCAATACACATGCAATCTACTATGCAATGCAACAATGAACAAACAAAGAAAATAGAATATTGGTGTTGAGAAGAGAATAACTAACCCGTGGAGATCGGTAGCGACCTCCCCACACTTAAAGATTGCACCGTCCTCGGTGCATGCTAAGATGTACAAGTAGACGGGCTGCTCCAACTGATGTCTTTCTCTATAGATTGTGCAGATTGACTTTCCTGTCTTCCCATTAAGAAGCTTTTTCTCTCTCTTCGTGGTGGCCATCCTGAAAGGAGAGAAAAAGGAAGGAAAGTAACCCAAAAATAAAGATAAGAACATAAATAAAATATGGGTGTTAATGCCAAATAATAAAGGTCTCAATTACATGGTAGCTACAACATGCAAGTGAAAAAATAGTGGAAGCAAATGGCATATCAATAGTGCAAAAGTTGCAACAATGGGAAAGAGAGTGTGGATAATGCAAGATAGTGTAAGTGCATATCAATGCAAAAGGAATATCAATATTATAAAAATTAGCATTGACTTAAGAATAATGCCCAATCAGAATAAAACAAGTCATGAAGCACCAGAATAATTCAAGAAAAGATGCAATAGTTGAAGAAGAGAATTTTAACACCAATGGAAAAGAAAAAGAAAGTAAGAAAGGAGGAAGAAAGAAATAAGAAGGGAAAGAAGAATTACGATTTGGGAAAGAAAAGATAAGATATTTGGCTGATTTGGATAAGATGTGCGGCGCTAGTGACGCGGACGCATGAGTGACGCGTTCGCGCGGATAGCGCTTCTATGAAATGACGCGGACGCGTCATCCACGCAGTCGCGTGGATCGATTTGTGGCATTAGCGCGAGGGCAGCCTCGCGGTCGGGCAACTCTTTGTTTGAAATTCATATTGCCAAATCTTTGGGTGGCGCAGTCGCGTAGTTGACGCGATCGCGTGGATGGCCTAAATTTGAAAACGGTGCGGACGCGTGGGCACGCGTACGCGTGGCAGGGCTTGTGCTTCTAGCACGAGTCTAGCCCAATTCTAGCTCAACTTACGACCATACACCTTTTTTACGTCGAAACACAGGGTCACGCGTTCACGTGTGTGACGCGGATGCGTGGGGAGGCTATTGTACGAATGATGTGATTGCGTCACCTACGCGGTCGCGTGGGTCAAGTTGTGCCAGAGGCACGCCTCCAGCCACACTTTCGCGTGACTCTCTGTTCATTTTATTTTCTTTCCAACGCACCTTTGACGCCGACGCGTCGACGATGCTGGCGCGTCGCGTGCATGTTTTTTTTATGCAGTATGCAGAATGTAATGAATGTTATGCACAATTCCAGGTTCAATCAAAATTCAAAATAGACTAAACCGAAAAAGGAACGATCATACCATGGTGGGTTGTCTCCCACCTAGAACTTTTGGTTAAAGTCCTTAAGTTGGACATTCTCGTGAGCTCCTTGTTATGGTGGCTTGTGCTTGTATTCATCCAAGAATCTCCACCAGTGTTTGGAATTCCCACAGCCTCCGGGATCCCAAACTAGGCATAAAGAGCCTTCAAGCAAGTTGAAGCAAGTGACAAGGCCCCAAGAGTGTTGATTACTGGACTGAATTCCGGGGTCCCAAACCTTGCTTTTGCACCCGTTTTTGTGTAGATCATCATGATTCCATCCGGGTGGCACGCAATTGAAATTCTCACTAAGGCATCCAAACAACTTCCTAGAATCATTCAGTTGAGCTCTACACCAACCTTTGCATTTAAACTCAAAGCTTCCAACCATAATGAACCTTGCAGGACAATTCTTACCACTGACCATCTTCCTCTTCCTCTTAATGCCACAAAGAGCTCTAAGTTGACCATCCGTCTCCAGTAGCCCATATTCAAGTGGAATTAGAAAGCTAAAGTATATAAATTTTACCCACTTTAATGTTGTGAAGGATGATGGCAACTTAGGGGGGTGTTGCTAATGAACGTGCAAGCTCCACTCCCTTGTGCTCTTCTTTGACATCTTCCACCTCTTTGCAAGCTTCTTCAATTTCAACCTCTTCCTCTTGGTAGCTTTTTTCTGATTCAATTTCTTCTTCATTGTTCACCAAGGGCATGGGAGGTTGTGATTCTTCTTCTTTAATCTCCATGTCAAGTCCAATGGGAGAGGATTCAAATGTAGATAAGAATTCAGTAATGATTGAATCCATCTCTTGATCGTCCCCTTCAAAGTCTTCAACCATGACATGCCTTGGAGGTTGTACACCCTCCACAACATTAAATTCAAACTCCTTAGAAGGGGGCTCTGTGAGTTGAGTTTCCCATGGAGGTTTAGCATCTCCTAAGTCTTCTACCACTTCTTCCTCTTCAATGGCAGGCGTAGCTTCTTCCAATTGTTCCAATACAAAGTCGTGCTGCTCACTGTCCACTGGAGTTTCCAACTTCTCCTTCACGCCATGTTCTTCAGTAGATTCTTCACATGAAGCCATGGGGGTTTGTTGAGTGTCTGAACGTTTGGAAGATAATTGATTTATTGCTTGCTCCAGTTGATGAAGGGTTGCATGAAATTGATCTATTGATTCTTCGAAGCGAACCTGTGATTTTTGGCTTGATGGATATGGACATGGTGCATAGGGGAGTGGTGGTTCTTGGGAGTAATTGGATTTACGTTGGGGCGGATAAGGATCATACAGTGGCGAATAGTGAAAAGAAACTTGTGAGTATGGTGGTTCGAAGCTATATTGAGAAGATGGTCTCTGAGCATAGGGTGGGGCTTGTTGGTAGCTACAAGGGGGTCCACCATATCTATCAGCTTGGTATGCATTGTAGAATGGTCCTTGTCCATGATATCTAGGAAGGTTTTGTTGCCTAAAGGGGTGATCAGATCCTCTTGGCTCCATCCAACTTCGATTGCTTTGACCGTGATGCATAGTCCTGTGATAGCTTCCATTCCTTTCAACAAAATTGGAACCAAACTCAAAGCGAGAGGGGTGAGAATTCATAGTAGCTATCATAAATAAGAAGGGAAAACAAAAACAAATAAACAAGTAAAAGAAAAATATTTACAATAACCAATAATAAGGCCACGTTTGCAATTCCCCGGCAACGACGCCATTTTGACGAATGGATTTTTGCTAGTAAAGAATCACTACAACAAATTCGGGCTGAGGCAACCCTTTAAAAACGTTGCTTATAATAAGAGAAAGTGTTGCCTTTGATAAAAGGCAACACTTTCCAACAAAAGGCAACGCTTTTTGGGGGGTTGGCTATACGGCCGTTACCTTTGGTCTAAGGCAACGCTTTTGTATATTAAAGGGAACCCTTTTTTTGGCAACCTTCAAAAAACGTTGCCTTTTCTGCAAATAAAGCAACTCTGTGAAAGGGTTGCCTTAGAGCACCCAAACACAACGCTTTATATGAAACGCTATGGCAACACTTTTTACGAGTTGTATTTTCTAATATATAAAACAACACTTGTCCAGAGTTTTTTAAGTTGCTTTTTCATATACCTAAAGCAACACTTGTACAAATTTTTTTAAGTTGCCTTTTCCAGGTTTTTTTAAGTTGCATTTTCATATACCTAAAGCAACACTTGTCCAAATTTTTTTCAAGTTGCCTTTTTTATAGACCTAATGCAACACTTATGTAGGTTTATTTACAGTTGTCTTTTTTTAATACCTAAAGCAACACCTTATTGAATTTTTCTTAGATTCTCTTTTTTAATATCTAAAATAATATTTTTTTATCTTTGTTATATTTATATGATATTTGAAGAATATATAACACCCGCATTTGAATAAGATAATAATATATATATATATATATATATATATATATATATATATATATATATATATATATAGGTCTTCCAAGTACCAATTAACATATATACTTGCTAATAAGTTACCAAGTCAAATAAATAATAAACCTAAGTAAGCAAAATACATGTTTTTCTGCTAATGAACTTAAACAAAAAAGAAACTAAGTTGTCCACTAAAAACCAAGAAGACTTTGTGCTTCACCATTGTGGCAAGAATTGTCTTTATGTCTTCAGAAAACTTCCTCCAACAATAAGAAAGCTGTAGTCAAATTTAAATGAACAAAAAAATTATAGTCAAAACATCAGCTATACAATAATATGTATACTCAAGTGGTACAACAATTAGCATACATATACCTATTCATGATTTGGTATATGAGTCGATGGAGGAGAATGCCGAGGAACTAAATTTGGATTTTGTGCACTATTTGCAGACGATTGCTTAGATCGCAAGAGAGAAAGCGCTTCATCAACATTCATACCAGGAGAAGTTTGTTGCAACATAAGTTTGACAATATCTTCCAATCCTTGCATTGCTTATGGTCTTCTAATTCAGTTTTTAAAGCTATTACCTTCTCTTCACTTTGTTTTTTGATTTTATCTATTTCTTTATTTTTCTTAAGAGAAGTTTTTGTAACAGTTCTTCCATAACATCGAACTCTTCCTGGATTCTCTTTACCAAAAACTTTTTGAAATGCATTATTAGGAGTTTCTCCAGCTTCTTGGAGATCATCAAGTTTATCCTATACACACAAATATATGATATGTCTATTTTTAGTGATAAAAATTCAATGAAAGAATCCAAAAACCTATTGATAACTAATAGGGACAGCAATCCAAAATAGCCATAAAAGAGCCATAAAACAGCAGTCCATGATAGCCATATAACATGGTTGTAAATTGTCATAGAACAGCAATTAAATCAACTATAAAACAGCCATGAAATAACCATAAAATAGCAGTCCATGATAGCCATAAAACATGGATAAAATAGCCATAGAACAGCAACTAAATCAGCCATGAAACAGACATAAAATAGGCATAGAACAGCAACTAAATCAGCCATGAAACAGCCCATGAAACAGCCATAAAACAGCCACAAAATAGATACCACAAAACATAGAAAGCAGCAAGTCAGCAACCATGACAACCACAAAATAGTCATAAAGTAGATACTAAAACAACAACCATGATAGCCATAAAACAGTCATAAAATAGCTGCCATGACAGCCATAAAATATGCATAAAATAGCCATAAAACAGCAACTAAATCAGCCATGAAACCGCCCATGAAACAGCCATGAAACAGCCGCAAAATAGATACCATAACAATAATCACGATAGCCATAAAACAGCAAAAAAAATAGCATCCATGACAGTCATAAAACAACTACTAAAACAAGAAAATTATAGAGGAACTTACAATAACAGCTTGTGTTTCTACATCAAGTGTTTTCCCTTTTAGTCCATTCCGAGTTGCAACAAACATTTCAGCTTGATTTGGTTCCTCTTTGTTCTCTTTTTTCTCATGCTACAGATCAAGATAACAATTACAAAGTTATAACATACTAAAATTAGGGAGAAGTAACAAGTAGAGAATTTTAACTCAAATGTGACCTTACCAAATCAACACGCACTCTTGCAAAATTGATTGGGCCCATTTTATGCCTCCATTGTTGCTTCTTGTGATTTTCAGAATTTATAACACACATGGCCTGTGTTTAAAATAAACAATGATGAAAAAAATATAAAAATTGAAAGAATTATACTTGATCATATCAAATAATAATAATTGAAATCCTCTAGCTCACTTTGACAGTTGGAATAGTCCAATATGCAATTAGCTTCCGAAATTGTATTTCTGAAATTTCCAAAGGACGATTCACCAACATATCCTCAATATTTCCAGAATATGGTTCAAAATGCTTCTTTTTTATTCTTGTTTTGTAACGCTTCCATGCTCCTTGAACACCAGTCATCACCCATAACTTTGAAGATTTTGGAAGAATGAACTTTGACTACAAACACATCAATTTCATCATATCATATGCATAAAATAATTATTAACATATGGCATAAACATAAAGATAAATGGAGCTTACATTAATATACTTCCAAATGCGCTTTTTGATTTGCTTAGGCACAGCTTTCCAATTAGTGTACAACAAGGTAATAAAATCACTATTCCTTTCCATTGTTCCAATAAAATTAGTTAAATCCTTCACTCTCTGAGCTGTTGGCCCCACGGCTGCTCCCTGATCAAAAGTCACTTCCTCCCTTTCTTCCCAAGTTCTTGCATAAATCTTTAGGCATCTTGTTTTTCTACGAGTCTTTTTAACCTTTGAAGTATCTAAATTAAAAATTGAGAAATAGTACAAATTAAAACCAAAGACAGCCGTGAAAGGTATGGAAAGGGCAGCCCCATGCTCATAGATAAAAAGAAAATGTAAAACAAATAGCAACAAACTAAATTACATCACCTTCAACATGAGCCTCTTCCATAACTTGATCTCCTTCTACATCAAAATTGTCACATTCATGTTCACCAATATAATCTTCCTCAGAGGGGATATGAACATTTTCTCCATTATTTGGGGATGGCCTAGATCTAGCATCCTCAGTAGTTGGAACGTCATTATGTTCCTCTTCTCTTTCCACATGAATTCCTTGGTCACCCAAAAAAGCATCAAGAGTCATTGCTGGACGTTTTAAGTTATTTTTTAAGTTTGTCAAGTTAGCTGGTTCTTTTTCAGTAGCTCCAGCATCCTCACCAATTGACTCAAAGTCATCTTCCTCTTCTCTTTCCACTTCTACTCCTTCTGTATGCAAAAAGGCATCTAGAGCCATTGCTGGACACTTTGCCTTACTCTTCATCTTCTTAGGAATTGGTTGTTCTTCTAGTTGAACATTACTCCTCACTTGGTTTTGGGAAGACCTCAAAGACCGGTTCATAACATTGTCTACAAGTGTTTTATTTCTCCCTTCCATTGAATTCTCCCTACTATATTTGTCTCCAATTTTTGAAATTTTTCTCCTAGGCTGTTGTGCTATTTTGGCTTGATTACTTCCTTTATCACCTTTGGTTATAAAATTCCGAACTAGTTTCGCAGTAGAAGATACTTCCTTCATTTCAAATTCCTTAACTTTTGCATGAGCTTGATACTTTTTTACCAGTCTTTTCCTCTTTGAAGTTGCTCCGTTTTCCATTAAGTTGCTGTATAAAAATATTAAAACAGCCATGTAAATACAATTGCATATGCATCTAATAAGGGGAAGAGGTAAACCGTAACAAACAATTACCAAATTCTATATCACAATATTCAGCAAATCATGTTCAAAACTGCTAACATAAAGCATTAAATCTGACTTATATACCATAAAAGAGGGAAACAAGTCACTCAAAAAGTCTTCGGAATCATATTCTTCACTCAGAAGGCAGAAAAATGCAGAAAAATTCAAAATGCAGAAAAATTCAAAATGCAGAAAAATATGTCCCACACATACTCATAATCAAGATGCAGAAAAATTCAGAAAATTCTAATAAGCAACAATCAGAACATAAAAGAGGGAAAACAAGTTGAAAACTGCTAACATAAAGCGATAAATCTGACTTATATACCATAAAAGAGGGAAACAAGTCACTCAAAAAGTCTTCAGAATCATATTCTTCACTCAAAAGGCAGAAAAATGCAGAAAAATTTAAAATGCAGAAAAATATGTCCCACACAAACTCATAATCAAGATGCAGAAAAATTCAGAAAATTCTAAGAAGCAACAATCAGAACATAAAAGAGGGAAAACAAGTTGAAAACTGCTAACATAAAGCGATAAATTTGACTTATATACCATAAAAGAGGGAAACAAGTCACTCAAAAGTCTTCAGAATCATATTCTTCATCCGATCCTGTGTTATACTCTTGGGAAAAATAGACTTCTTTTGCGACATCGACCAGAACTTCATTCAAATCATTCCTTACCAAGTCTACTTCACCATCATCATTAGGTATAGAAGGAACCGTCGAATTATCAAATGGCTCATTTTCATAAGTATCTTCAGCATCAATGGCAACTTGATCACTTATGCTAAATAGGTCCCTTGGAACAGTCTTCATTACATAATGTTTATTTTTATCAAATGCATCTTGCACATAGAAGCATTGGTGCACTTGACATGCCAATACAAAAGGCTCTTCATGATAGCACTTTTTGTTAAAATGCACATATGTCGAGCCATAAGCATCCTCCCTAGCCTCATACCAATCACATTTGAACAATGTAACCTTAAAATTTCCATAGTAGTCCAACTCAATGATATCATTCACTCTACCATAATAAGAAACGTTTTCATGAATTGGATTTGCATCCTTTGTGCTTGCAAAGCTTGTCGTTAATGCTACTAAAGTAACACCACTATTTTGTGTCTTGCGTCTTACCTCACGTTGCCTAGTGTGAAATCTATATCCGTTGATAAAATAACCAGAATATCTTTTTGCACATTGGGTTGGTCCTCTAGAGAGCTCTTTTATCCAATTTGGAACATCATGCCGCAAAGCACGTGTTTTAAACCATGTAGGAATGTTTTTGCTATGGTTTTTAGCTCTCATCCATCGTGTTCCTTGTTGATAAGTCTCATGCTCACTAAAACTCAAAAGTATAATATTTGTAAGTATAAAACAGACCTATCAATTTCTAATTAAAATACCAAAATATAGTAGAATTAGTATGATGTACCTAACATAGTCGTCTATTTTGTGACAATTCAATAATATGTAGCTATGAACTTGCTCTCGAGACTTGTCGTCAAGGAGAAAATGTTCACCTTTCTTTGCACCCAAAGGAACACCTCTTTTTGGAAATAGATTCGAAAATGCATCTGTAGTTTCCATCATAGAATTATTAGGTTCATCATTATTTCTGGGTTGTCTATTCAATTTTGTTTGGACACCAGAATGTAAGTAACGCGAGCAAAATGTCAAACATTCTTCAACCAAATATGCCTCTGCAATAGATCCTTCAGGACAACTTCTATTTCGAACATAGGACTTCAAAGTACACATATATCTTTCGGGAGGATACATCGACCGAAATTGAACTGGACCTCCCAATCTCACTTCATTAGCCAAATGAATAGGCAAATGAATCATTATGTCGAAGAAAGAAGGAGGAAAGATCCTCTCTAATTGGCATAATGTTGTGACAATATCCTCTTGTAATTGATCTATCTCTTGTAATGTGATAGACTTTTGACACAATTGACGAAAAAATGAGCTAAGTCGAATCAAAGGAACTGCAACTTGATCTGGAAGTATTCCTTTGATAGGAATTTGTAACAAATAGTGAAGCATGAAATGAGCATCATGAGTCTTATAACCAAATATTCTTCTCTCCAAAAGGTTCACACACCGAGAAATATTTTAAGTAGAGCCATCTGGCAACTTTGCTGTCTTCAAGACGTCACAAAAAATTGAGTTTTCAGCATTGGTCATTGAGTAGCATGCCTTTGCCAGCTTCACCTTTTTCCTACCATTTGTTTTCTTAGGGTGAAGGTTCTTTCGAATGCCCATTTATTGCAAGTCATATCGAGCATTTGTGTGATCTTTTGTCTTGCCAGAAATATCCAAGAGAGTTCCAAGAATACTATCAACTATGTTCTTTTCTATATGCATCACATCTAAATTGTGTCGTGATGTGTTATACTGCCAATAAGGTAAATCAAAGAATATTGACCTCTTCTTCCATGGACCATCTTTCTTTGGTTTTAGCTTCCCAAATGAATTATCCACATACTCCAACTGACTTAAAGCTTCAGTACCCGACAATAATGGTGGAGCTTGCCTATATTCTACTTTTTCATTGAAAGATCTCTTATTAGCTCTCCATGGATGATCCTCAGGCAAAAAGGCACGATGACCCATATAGCATGTCTTGCGACTATATTTAAGATAGTTAGAACAAGTCTCATGGTTACAACAAGGGCAAGCTAGCTTCCCTTTTGTACTCCAACCAGATAGCATTGCGTAAGCCGGAAAATCACTAATTGTTCACATAAGAGCTGCATACATTTGGAAGGTTTCATTTTTTGATGCATCATATGTTTCCACCCCAACCTCCCACAACTCCTTCAACTCCTCGATCAAAGGTTGCAAGTAAATGTCTATATCATTTCCTGGTGACTTTGGTCCAGGGATTAGCAACGACAACATAAAGTATTCCTGTTTCATAGACATCCATGGCGGCAAATTATAAGCCATTAAAACAACAGGCCATGTGCTATGAGATATGCTCATGGTTCGATATGGATTGAATCCGTCACTTAACAAGCCAAGTCTCACATTACGGGGATCGAGAGCAAAATTTGTATGACGATTGTCAAAGTCCTTCCATGACTGTCCATCAGCGGGATGCCTTAACTTCTCATCTTTTCTGCGTTCTTCATCATGCCACCTCATGCTTTTAGCTATTGCTGAGCACATGAATAGTCTTTGAAGCCTGGGAATTAGGGGAAAGTGTCGCAACGTCTTCACAGGAATATTGTGATATTTTTTTGAAGGCAAAACATTAGCTTCAACTACAGGATGCACAATCCAACACGAAGCGCCACATTCATGACAAGATGTGTCCTTCTCGTACTCTTTCCAATATAGCATGCAATCGTTCGGGTATGCATCAATCTTTTTATAGTCAAGACCCAAATCTCTCACCATAGTCTTGGCTTTATTGAAAGAAGTAGGAATATTTAAGTTAGGAATAGCTTCTTTTAGCAACTCCAAGAGAGAAGTAAAAGAGGCATTACTACACCCATGTTGACACTTTAACAAGTATAATCGGATGGTGAAAGACAACGTAGAAAACCCGTCGCAACCGGGATACAGTTCTTTGCTAGCCTCTTCAACCAAGTTATAGAATTTCTTTGCATCTTCATTCATACCTTCTTTTATCCCTTCCGCTTGTGCCACATCCCGAAATCTATCGTTCAACAAGGCGTCCATGTCGTCGTACGAGTTAGTCTCACTCTCACTGTCAATCTCATTATTGCTATCGCTATCAACATCCATGCCGACTACGCTTTCCCCATGATGAATCCATCTCGTATAACCATTAACGAATCCAAAGGCAATCAAATGAATATAAATTGTTTGTCTTTTGTGCCACAAGAAATTACAACACTTTGCACAAGGGCATAAGATTTCCTCTCCTTGTGGGTATCCGATGGAGTAAGCAAAGTCTAAGAAGTCATTGACACCGTTACTAAACTCGGCTTTATCTCTCGGTAAACTCATCCAATTTTTCTCTAGGTCTTGGGAAAACCTAATTATTCATATATTATTACTACTATTTAACTAATAACCATGTAAATAATAATGTTTATGCACAGTAAGTATATAAATTCATAAAAAAGGCACATAAAAATATTATTGTTAAAATTAAGAAACAATGAAAAAGACACATAAAAGACATTCAACATGAAAAAAAACTGCACAAAGGTCATAATATACATATGAAAACATACAAGTATAAGTAAGATAAAAAAAAACTTACGGAGTCATGGCTAAACAAATTGCAATCTTCAAGTCCTAGAATGTCCACTAATGTTCTTCAAACTCATCTGAAGTAATCTTTCTGTATAACAGAGGAAAGTATCAAATTTACATTACTCCATGTGGAAAATAGAAAAATCAAACAAAAAATAATAATCGAACAAAAGTCCAAGTCACTGTCCTGCACCAAGTACACACAAACACAAACACAAGCACAAAAGCTTATGCAATTTAAATAATCAAATAAAATATGCTGCTTGCCTTCTAAGCACAGACACACAAAATATAATGTCATTATCAAATACAAAAATAGATTAGTGTCATTATCAAATATCATCCTCTGGTTCAAAAATAGATATTCCTTGTTCCTTTCTCTGCACAAAAAATGTTTCCTAGAATTTATGAATAAAGCCCAAGAGGAATGTCATGAACTTAATTCTGTTTTTGAGCGGCTGAAAAAAAATACAGTGAAAGTGAAGGTGGTGGACACAAATCAAGAACTGGCAATGGTGAGGGTGACATCACCACCCCGAAAACCACCGCATCTGAACTCGCACGCGGTGGTCTTGGTCAGTGCCAACGATGTTGCATAGCTAAATAGAAAAGGTGGCATTGAGGATGAAGAAGCAGCAAATCTAACAATAAGTAGTGGCATTGAGGACGACACCTCCGCAAAGGGAGGGCAGATGCTAGCGGAGTTTAGCGGTGTAGCGATGGTGGAAGGCAAAGCGGCAACGGTGAAAGGTAGTGGTCTATGCCATCGCGTTTCCTCAATCATGGCTAAGCCACGAGAACTCATGGCGGCGGTCTTTCCTTGGGATATTGAAGAGGAGGCTCGAACGATAAAGAAGTAGGTGGGGTTGGCGGGGTCTGACACTAGGATGGTCGGAAGAAGTGGCGACTGACATGCGCTGTGGTGGGTTGGCTGCGAGTTGGACGCAATGGTGGCGCTAGTGGTTCTCTCAGCAGCAGTAAACCCATGGCAGAGAAGGAAGGAGCCAATGGAAAGTAAAAAGGGTGTGGCGCGTGGGGCAAAGGAGTTGGGTCTTTCTGAAGTCTAACATAGAAAGAAGATGGATGTTCCGTTGATTTTAGGTCCAATTTTAAATATTGCAGCCCATTTGGACCAATTTTAATATTGCTGGTTCAAATATATTCTTTTTGTTTTAGATTGATGGATTGATTTTTTTATCAATAGGATTCAGGAAGAATTTTAATAGCAGTGGAATAGAAATAAAATAGAAATTGTTATTTTAATATTAATTTTTTTAAATGTAATTTGCATTTATTTTTTTAGGATTAATAATTTTTTTTCACAACTTTAAAAGCAAGGTTATTTTTTAAGGAAAAGATAATGTTAGGATTAGTATTTGGCCTATAGCTCAATTAAAGAATTATGTTATAAATAAGAATATAACGTAATAATTTGGATATGCATAATGTAATTAGAAACTCTCATTCTTCTCTTGGTCCTAATTCTAGGATATCTATTTTATTATCGCTAGTTTCTATTTAATTCTCTCTATTTCTTGATACAATATTGTATCATTGAATTAGGCCAAATTAATTCTTAGTATTTTAAATCTTTATGTCATCTCTAAATTTTTACTTTTTGTAAAAATAATTTTGTACTTATATTTAAAAAATTGAAAGCAACAATTTTTACTTATTTTTTTATTTTGTTTGAGTATAAATAAATAAATTCAAAATTATTTTTTTATAAAAAATTAGAAAAAAATAAAATCCTAAATATTTTCATATCCTATATATAAATATTTTAAATAAAATACATTTACATATATTTAGATAAAAAATTATATACATAATAATATTTTAAATAGAAGTAGTTAATAAGTTAATAAGTTTTTCATTTTTATAATTATTCTTGTCTCTCTAGTCAAGCCGTCTCAGCCACCGAGAGTCACTACATCAGCGCCGCACAACGTCCGTCCACGACACAATCAGAGAAAAAGAATGGCAGAATGGTGCTTCAATAAAAATATGAGAGTAAGTACTCCTCATACTTTATAATCTATCTATGTCAATGTAAGGTGGGATAAAGTTAGACAGCCCATGTTAGGAAAGATCCACGGATTTGGAACTGGGAAGCATATCTCCAATTGGAGAGTGAATCATTCATAATTTTTGTGGATAATTTACCTGGCAATGTTTAGAAAAATGAATTGTTTCATATGTTCAAGTAGACAAGAAGGATAAATGACATCTATTTGGCACATAAGGAGAAGTATGGCCGAATCTATTGACGTTAGGATTTTTGCCAGTAAAGAATATCAAAAAAACAGTCGCGTTGTAGATATAGTCTCTAAACCGACAAAAATCTCTTCGTACAAACGTTTTGGTTGTCACAAGTAACAAACCCCTTTGAAATTGATAACTGAGTATTCAAACCTCGGGTCGTCTTCTCAAGGAATTGCAGGGAGGTATGTTCTTATTATTGGTTATGGAGATTGTAAATTTGGGGTTTTGAGAAATTAGGGAGCAGTATGTTGCATAAGAAGAAATAAAATAAATAAATAACTATAAATAAACTCTTGGCAAGGTATGAAGACTGGAGGTCCTATCCCAGTTATCCTTATCAATTGTAATGAGAATTGGATTTTTCTCCCACTTTATTAACCTCTAACTATGAAGGTAAGTTAAGTGGATGAATTAATTCTTGAAGAATTCCAATTCTCAATCAACAATGAGTTTGATAACTCAAGAGTCACCAATTATTTAACCAAGGCCAAAAGGGAGAAAAATATCTAAATTAAATTGAAAGCAATCTTAAACAGAGCAAAGCAATCTTAAATCTGAATTACCTCAAATAATATTAATTAAGAAAATCATAACATGAATGTAGCATAAGCCAAATAGGCAACATATCTAATACAAGCATTGAAGCATCTGAAAGTAAAAAGAGGAATATAAAGTAAAAGAACGTTGAACTTGGGATTGAGAGTCACTCCTAAAACTAAGAGAAATCCTAAATCCTAATCCTAAGAGAGAGGAGAGAACCTCTCTCTCTAAAAACTACATCTAAAACATGAAAAGTGAATTATGAGAGCCTCTTCATGAATGAATGGATTCCCCCACTTTATAGCCTCTAATCTGTGTTTTCTGGGGCGCAAACCGGGTTAAAAACAGCCCAGAAATCGCCCTTAGCGTATTCTGGTACGTACAGGTCGCGAAAAAGTGACGCGGCCGCATGGCTCACGCGGCCGCGCGGGTTGTGTTCCTGCCAGGTCACACGTCCGCGTGACCCACGCGTTCGCATCACTTGGCATTAAGGCAGCTCTGGCAAATTATATAAAAAATTGAAGCCCCGGACGTTAGCTTTTCAACGCAATTGGAGTCGCGTCGTTTGGACCTTTGTAGCTAAAGTTATAGCCGTTCGAGTGCAAAGAGGTCAGGCTGGACAACTTAGCAATTTCTCCAACTTCTTGTATTCCTTCCACTTTTGTATGCTTCGTTTCCATCCTTTGAGCCATTCCTGCCCTGTAATCTCTGAGATCACTTAACAGACATATCAAGGCATCTAATGGTAATAACAGAGGATTAATAATAAGCAAATATAAGATCAAAGAAGCATGTTTTCAATCATAGTACAAAATCAGGAAGGAAATATAAAACTATGCAAATATTATGAATAAGTGGGTAAAGAGTTGATAAAATCCACTCAATTAAGCACAAGATAAACCATAAAATAGTGGTTTATCAACCTCCCCACACTTAAACACTAGCATGTCCTCATGCTAAGCTCAAGAGAAACTATAAAGATGAAGAGGAATGGTAGATTAATATGAAATGCAATCCTATCTATATGAATGCAACTACATGCAGAATGTTTCTACCTACTTGGTTAAAAATAAATAAATCTTTTAAGAACATATATGAACTGGATTTCACTGATTCAAATCATAAAAATGAAGTAAAAGTAAACTTGCAGAAGAAAATAGCTCATGAAGGCCGGGAACAAAGAATCGAGCATCGAACCCTCATTGGAAGTGTATACACTCTAATCATTCAAGTGTTTAAGGTTCGATTCTCTCAATTCTCTACTAACCTTGCTTTCTAAGGCTTGCTCTTCATCTAACAATCAACAAAAATTTAATGCATAAATATACATATCAAGAGGTCTTTTAAGGGTTGTAATGGGGTTAGGGTCAAGGTAGGATTATATTTGGCCAAGTGGACTAAAAATCTTAATCCTTAATTAACTTAAACTTTTCCACCTAACTTAGACAATCCATGTAATCATAATACAACATCTAACCATCCATTAACTATGTTTTCCACATATTCATACATTCTAATTTCAAGTACAACTCATATGCATTGCTTTCACCCCTCACTTTGGGGCATTTTGTCCCCTTTTATTTGCTTTTTTTCTTTTCTTTTCTTTTCTTTTTCTTTTATTTTTCTCTTTTTTTATATTATTTTCTTTTGTTTTTCTCAATGCATATGATTAAATTATTGAATGCATAAACATGTCCTAAACATTTCTTTCACATTTTCAGAAATTTCTAACATACTCAATTCTCAAACCAAATGTTTCCAAATACAATTTTCCCACACTTAAATCATAAGCACTTTCACTAGTCTAAGCTAACCAAGGATTCAAATTAAGGACATTATTGTTTTTCGCTTAGAGTTGATGATGTGCTAAAATAAAGAACAAATGGGTATAATAGGCTCAAAATTGGTTTGCAAGGGATAATGAAAGGTAAGGCCATATGGGTATGCGAGCTCAGTGAAACAAATGCCTCAATCATGTAAGTGCATGTATACATCAAATAATGGAAATATAGAATTAAGCAAGACAAATATCACAATTTTAGAGAGAAAAACACACATCAAAAATAAATTATTGGTTGATAAAATGCAACCAATCAATTAGGCTAAAAAATCTTACAGGTTTTGTGTGTTCGAGCTCTAAACCATGTTCCAATATAATATTTCTTCAAACAAGTGTAACAAAAAATTTTATTCAAATTAGTGAAATACTTTAAAAGGTTTCTTGGAAAAGAAAATATTACTTCAACCAAGTGGTAAAATACTCAAAAAATCAAACAAATATGCAATCAATTATGCAAATGCAACAATGAACAAACAAATAAAATAAAAAATTTTTGGTGTTGAGTCAAGAAATAACTAACCCATGGAGATCGGTATCGACCTCCCCACACTTAAAGATTGCACCGTCCTCGGTGCATGCTGAGATGTGCAAGTGGATGGGGGTTGTGGTTTCTCAGCTGGGCTCTTTTTGTTCCTTTCCTTGCCGGCGGTTTGGGAGTAGCTTTCTCCTTTCCTTCCTTGGTGGCCATCCTGAAGAAGGGAAGAGAAAGTAAATTAAATTCAAATAGATATATAGCAAGGAAGAGAACGGAAGAGTGGTGATGGATGCACATTAGGATGTAATTGACATTAACACATGCTCGCGAGTACATGTGAAAAGCCATCAATTGAAAATAGCTAGTGCATATAAGGACAAGTGAATGCAAGGTGTTTATTGGCATGCCGGCAAAGGGCATGAGTAGCATAGACCAAGCATCACTTGTAATAAATCACCATGTTTGTATTGACAATTATATTCAATTAATAAAATAGTAAAGGGAGTTTATGAAAAGCAAGCATTGAATAGTCTAAAGTATAATAGAGAAGTGCATAATGCCATATGGGCTTTTTCATAAACACATAGCATGTATGGTAAATAAGCTATTGAAAGTATTAAATTGAACATGCAAGCAACCCTTCAAAAAGTAATATATAATTGTCAAACAATTTCATAATAATTTACAAGAAATAATTTCCCAAGTAAATTTTTAACACCAAAATAACAAATTTAGAAAAGAAAATAAAAATATGCACAAAATAAAAAAAATGCAATGAATGAAAGTATGCAAATAAATTAAATAAAATAGAATGGAAGTGAGAGAAAATAAGAAAGGAAGAAGAATGAAATAAGAAAAGATAAGAAAACAGTCGCGTTGTAGATATAGTCTCTAAACCGACAAAAATCCCTTCATACAAACGTTTTGGTTGTCACAAGTAACAAACCCCTTTGAAATTGATAACCGAGTATTCAAACCTCGGGTCGTCTTCTCAAGGAATTGCAGGGAGGTATGTTCTTATTATTGGTTATGGAGATTGTAAATTTGGGGTTTTGAGAAATTAGGGAGCAGTATGTTGCATAAGAAGAAATAAAATAAATAAATAACTATAAAATAAACTCTTGGCAAGGTATGAAGACTGGAGGTCCTATCCCAGTTATCCTTATCAATTGTAATGAGAATTGGATTTTTCTCCCACTTTATTAACCTCTAACTATGAAGGTAAGTTAAGTGGATGAATTAATTCTTGAAGAATTCCAATTCTCAATCAACAATGAGTTTGATAACTCAAGAGTCACCAATTATTTAACCAAGGCCAAAAGGGAGAAAAATATCTAAATTAAATTGAAAGCAATCTTAAACAGAGCAAAGCAATCTTAAATTTGAATTACCTCAAATAATATTAATTAAGAAAATCATAACATGAATGTAGCATAAGCCAAATAGGCAACATATCTAATACAAGCATTGAAGCATCCGAAAGTAAAAAGAGGAATATAAAGTAAAAGAACGTTGAACCTGGGATTGAGAGTCACTCCTAAAACTAAGAAAAATCCTAAATCCTAATCCTAAGAGAGAGGAGAGAACCTCTTTCTCTAAAAACTACATCTAAAACATGAAAAGTGAATTATGAGAGCCTCTTCATGAATGAATGGATTCTCCTACTTTATAGCCTCTAATATGTGTTTTCTACGCCACAAACTGGGTTAAAAATAGTCCAGAAATCACCCCCAGCGTATTCTGGTATGTACAGGTCGCGGAAAAGTGACGCGGCCGCATGGCTCACGCGGCCGCGCGGGTTGTGTTCCTGCCAGGTCACGCGTCCGCGTGACCCACGCGTTCGCGTCGCCTGGTGTTGGGGCAACTATGACAAATTATATATCAAATCGAAGCCCCGGACGTTAGCTTTCCAACGCAATTGGAACCGCATCGTTTGGACCTCTGTAGCTAAAGTTGTAGCCATTTGAGTGCAAAGAGGTCAGGCTGGACAGCTTAGCAATGTCTTGGAACACCATATAAGTGAAGAACTAGAAATTCAGAGGGAACCATTGGAGTTGAGATGGGATGCATTGGTAATGATGCAACATGGGCTATGGGAAGTAGAGCATGACAAGGATAGAAAAGTATTTGCTGTTGAGGATTTGGATGAGTGGCATGAGGGATTTTTGAAAATGCGAATGGATAACCCTTTGGTATATCCGGCAGTTATGGTGAGTGCAGAATCTATGAGATCTAAAACAATCAGTAACGAAGCAATCTCTGAAAGAATAGAGACTTAAGAATATGGGGATAAATGGAAAGAAGGGGTTGATCTGGTATTGAACAAAAGTTCATGTGGAGTTGGGTTGAAGCATATAAAGCCCAATCTATTAGTGGAGTGTGGCGGCGAAGTGGCTGTGTGGTTGATGCTAGGGATCTTGGCTAGTTTTACTAGCCATTTTTTGTATGCTTTAGGTTGGTTTCATGCATTTTCTTAGGAAATAAGCAAGTATTCAGTTGAGAATGTAATCATACCATGATTCAAGCAAACATTGTGAATTTTGAATGATTTTATGAGAATTATGCATGAATTGAATGATAAATTGGATGATGCATGATCCCATGATTAAGAGCAAGACTTTGATGTACTTTGTTTGATTGATTTCCGGTAACAAGAAGCAGAGAAGAGCCACGTTAGTGGCTACGTTAGTGCCACTAACGCGGCCATTAACGTGGAGGAAAAGAGAAGCCCCAACATTAGTGAGAAAGTTAATGGCATTAACTTTGAAGAAGGAGAGCATGGAATATTAGTCGTAAAAGTAAGCACCACTAACGTTAGCGAAGGACAAGAAGACCCATGTTAGCTTCCACGTTAGTTACATTAACGTGGGAACTAACGTGGAAGGAAAGGGAAACGCCAACGTTAGTGGAAAAAATGAGTGCCACTAACGTTTGTGAAGCAAGAAGACCCACGTTAGCTTCCACGTTAGTTACATTAACGTGGAAGGAAAGGGAGATGCCAACGTTAGTGGAAAAGGTTAACGCCACTAACGCTAGCGAAGTAAAGGAAGACCCACGTTAGTTACACTAACGTGGGCAAAAGTCTCACCTGGCAGCCTGACCATGACTTCTTTAAATAAGAATAACTTGAGCCACAAAACTCCAAATGAGGTGATTCCAAAGACATTGAAAAGTAGGATTCCAGAGCTTTCCAAGAATATATGGCACTACATGATGGACACTAAATTTGAGGGAAAAAACCTGCCCCAAAGTGCAAAGATGAATATGGTATCAACCTGTAGTAATGCCAACTGACCACTTCACATTCCAAGAAGTGTAACTCGAGATTTACAGCTCCAAATGATGTGCTTCCAAAAGCGTTGGAAAGTAGACATCCAGAGTTTTCCAACAATATATAATAGTATGGATTGGACATTAATTTTGAGCTCCAGAACCTGGAAATACTAAGCTCCTGATCGCTAGCGTTATCGTGACTCACGTTTTCCAGTAACGCTAGCGACTATGCCAGTGACCTTGTCCACTTCAAATGAGCATAACTTGAGTTACAGAGGTCCAATTGAGGTGATTCTAGTTGCGTTAGAAAGCTGACATTCAAATATTTCCAAAGATATATAATAGTTTATAGTGGGTATAAAATTAGAGAACAAAGAAGAGGCATCTTTTAAGCCCCGAAAACACCAACTAGGTAGCAAGTGTGACGTTAGCCACACTAACTTCAGCACTAATGCCACACTTGTAGCGTTAGTGTGGCTAACAGAAGCAATAAAGCCAAGTCACCGTAGACCTCAATTTGATTCACATCTCTTTCAAGAACCACCCAACCTCAAGGAAGCAAGCCCACAAGTGTTAACCAATCAAAGCCACAAGAAGCATCTAGAATAGGAATTTTTATTTAATTGTAATTTGCTTTTAATTTCATTTTGTAATTTAGGAGAGCCTATATAAAGGCCTTAGTTTGTACATTCAATAGGGGCTGGACTAGAATTCTGGAATTGGGGATTGAAGAGGGGTCTTCGGACTCCCTCCCCTCACACACTTTTCCTTCTCTTTCTTTTCTTTGTACTTTTCATTTATGAATTTGGAAGTTTCAATGTTAGTTTTAATCTTCATCTTTACTTTTCTGAACTTTCTTTCTTTTCTATTTTGGTTAGAGCAATGATCAACTAACTCTTTTCATTGGGTTAGAGAGCTCTATTGTAATTCAAAGGATTAATTGTAGTTCTTATTCTTCTTCTTCTTTCTTTTCTCTTGATTTTACTAGAGAGCTTTTGATCTTCATCCAATTGGTTAGTTGTCTTGGAAAAGAAACTCTCCATAATTGGATTTCCTCTGAGCCTTGGAAAAGGGATGAGGAGATCATGCTAGAAATGCTCTCTCACGTTGGATTAGGTTAGGGGTTGGGCGGATATAGTGACATGTAATCCTCCCAATACTTTGATCTATGAATGTGTGTGGTATAATCAGTGGCCAAACTTCATCTCTTCCCATGAGCAATTAAATCAAGGAATTGGGAAATTGTTCAAGCTTAGAGAGATTAGATTGCCAAGGAATTGGGATCCAATCACTTAAGATTGCCAAGGAGACCAATGAATGCATTGATTGAGGAAGAGATGAGAATGAACTTGATCCGGAAGATTGCAATATCTCTTGATCCCAATGTTCATTTTATTTTTAATTCTTACATTTACTTTTCTTGCCATTTTACTTTTCTGCACTTTATCTCTTTCTTTACTTTTGTGCCATTTACATTTCCTTGTTACTTATCACTCCAATATGATTCGTCTAACTAGGATAATCAATTAACCATTGATTGCTTAATCCGTTAATCCCTGTGGGATTCGACCTCACTCTATTGTGAGTTTTTACTTGATGACAATTCGGTATACTTGCCGAAGGGAAATTTGTTGAGAGACAAGTTTTCGTGCATCAAGTTTATGGTGCCGTTGCCGGGGATTAATTGTGATTAACAAACTACCGGTTGATTGATTTACTATATTAGACACTTTTCTTTTGTCTTTGTTTTCTTTTGTTTCTTTATTTTCTTTTGCTAACTAACTGTTTGTGATATTGCCTCACTGGGAACTTCCTCATCTGTGACAAGGAGAATTCCAATCTCCTTTATCTTGGTGATTGTTGTTTGATACAGAGTATTTTGAAGAAAAATGGAATATTGATCATCTTTTGGTCAATCAAGTTACATGGGATACTTCTCACCACCACAAAATAATTCATGTTATTATGATAATGGTGGTTGAGAATATCAAGAACATGATATGGGATGCTTCCCAGGGTCACAAAATTGTCCATATTTTGATGACTTTAATCACTACTCAAGCTGTGCCTGGAAAGATCAAAACCAAAGAAATTTCACTTATTCACAGCCCATTCATCAAGAGCCATCATCCTTAAATTATTCAACCTCACCTCCTAGCTTCTCGCATCAAAACCTTTCACCACTTGGATATGCCTCAACACAAAATTCCTTCCCACATCCATATAATTCATCTCACCACTCACACAATTCATTCTATTACACACAAAATTCTTCTCGCAGTCCACAAAACCCATATCATTACCCACAAGAGTCATACCACTCTCAAAACATACAACCACAAAACAACCAATTTCATTCACAAAATAGCCACCCTCAACCTCCAAATTCCAACCCAGTTGCACACCCTCCCCTCGAGGATAAGCTATCAAGGATAGAGAACCTACTGGCAATGCTCTTGGAAGAATCTAAGGACACGAAGACTTTCCAAGAGGAAGTAAAATCTATTATGTAGAACCGGAGGATTGCCATTAATAAGCTTGAGGCACAAGTTGGATATCTATCAAAGAAATTCACTACCCACAATTCTTTCAGTGGTACCATGGCAAACTCAAGGGAGGAATCAGAAGAACAAGAAAAAGAGGTACCCATACCAAGTGAGATTTCTATGAAGAAGGAGGAGGTTATGAGAGTATATAAGCCTAAGGCTCCATACCCACAGAGGTTACTAGTGGTGACAAAGGAACATGCAAACTCACCCCCAAAAGACTCAATGCAACATCATGTAGAAGAAAGGGAGGAAGTCAATCAAGGGAGTCCACACTACGCCAATAAAACAGAGAGTTGCATAAAGGGTGAATTCATTGAACCACCAAGTCAAGAAGCTCTTGATGAAGAGGATGCTCCAACCATCATACAACACCCAAGTACTGAAATTAAGGTGGTGAAGGCAATCAACAAAAATACCAAAAAGAGGATGGTGACCAAGAAAAGAAGGACAATATCTATGAAGAAGAAAAAGTCAACCAAAAGCCATCCCTCCCCTACCCCAACAAGCAAGTCTACTCAAGCTAACAACAAAAGAAAGCTTGCTGGGGAGAGGCACTCAAAACAAGGGGCATTAACTGGCTCCTCTTTCCTCTTGAGGTCATTCCTCTTAACAAACTGGAAGAAGAGGAAGAAAGTCATGAACAACATGTCAAGCCAATGACATTAAAAGATCACTTGTTGGGAGGCAACCCAACCGTAGGTAACATTTCCTTGCTTTGCTTAGTTTACTTTCAATAATTTGGCATATGATTGCATTCTAAGTTTGGTGTTGCCATGCAACAATTTGATTTTCAATCTTCACTGGGTACTTGCAACATTCTAAATTGAGAGTGTCACACTAAGTTTGGTGTTGCCACTTATTTTTCATGCAAGGTACCAAGCACACCACTCATTAATGCAATCAAAATGTCTCTGTTTGTATCTCTTGTGCCTTTATTGTATCCTTAATCTTGTTTGCTGAAACACATGCATACTCACACTTCATTCTAAGATATTCATGATCCATCATAGACCCCATCACCACTGTTTTAATTGTTGCTTGAGTATAAGCAAGCATTCTAAGTTTGGTGTGGGAAGGGGAAAAATAGGAGGAAAATGGCAACAACAATGAAGATGAACTACAAGGTGGTAAAGTTCCTTTTTCTTCTTACTTATTTCCAGCACTTTAAATTGCATGATTGTCTTATATTTCCTTTGTATGCATGTGTGATTACTCCTTGTGAATAAGCATAATTTGATATTTAATTTGTAACATGTTGCTATGATATCATAATTATCATCTTGAGTTTTACTTGCACCCAATATCTTTAAGAATGCAACAAAGAAATCATTCTTTTGAAAGGAAAATGTTGAAAAATTTTATAAATCATGGGGCAAGCAAAAGAT
The DNA here is from genome assembly GCF_003086295.3 of Arachis hypogaea. NCBI lineage: Eukaryota > Viridiplantae > Streptophyta > Magnoliopsida > Fabales > Fabaceae > Arachis > Arachis hypogaea. The sequence continues at coordinate 54,023,611 of NC_092044.1, read as the reverse complement.
TAAGAGGAGTGGAGGTTGTGATTGTATGATTGTGTATTGAGGTTGCATGTTTGTGAAAACTTGCATGGGAGCTCATAGACAGGAAATGAAGTTTAGAGAAGTATTATGGAATTTTTCAAACATCTATTGATCCAAGAAGCAGTAACAAAAGAAAACAAAAGAAAAAGAAAAACAAAGAACAAGCCCAAGGCTCTGAGCATCAATTATTAGGAAGAAAAAAAAAGAAACAAGAACTCAAAGAGTTATTGTCCTAGCTAAATGCTTGTGGTAGATTTGTATCAAAGAAAGAGGCTTGAGCAAGTAAATCCTAAGGGGTGCTTCAACACCTAATACCTTGGACCAACTGGTTTGGGAGTATTGATTGAAAGCTTATCTTAAAAAGCCGCTTTGATACATGACACCTAGAGTCGAGGCCAAATCCCAAAAGAAAGAAAAATGCTAGAGAATAAGTGTTGTTTCAAGGTGACAATCTATAAAGAGACTTCCATAATAATATTTGAATGAAAGTCCTAAGATCTAAGACTTCCAAAATGTGAGGACTAATGAGCACTGGAATCCTTGCATAAGCATACAAATTAGAGTTCACCACACTGTCACTTATTCACTTCACCCACTAAGGCATCATAAGCAATTCTTCAATACATTCCAATTAAGAGAATTCTTTGTGCATAGTTTTTTTCTTGCTTGGGGACAAGCAAGATTTAAGTTTGGTGTTGTGATGCCAGGGCATCTTGGCTAGTTTTACTAGCCATTTTTTTGTATGCTTTAGGTTGGTTTCATGCATTTTCTTAGGAAATAAGCAAGTATTTAGTTGAAAATGCAATCATACCATGATTCAAGCAAACATTATGAATTTTGAATGATTTCATGAGAATTATGCATGAATTGAATGATAAATTGGATGATGCATGATCCCATGATTAAGAGCAAGACTTTGATGCACTTTGTTTGATTGATTTCAGGTAACAAGAAGCAGAGAAGAGCCACGTTAGTGTCTACGTTAGTACTACTAACATGGCCGTTAACGTGGAGAAAAAGAGAAGCCCTAACAATAGTGAGAAAGTTAATGGCATTAACTTTGAAGAAGGAGAGCATGGAACGTTAGTGGTAAAAGTAAGCACCACTAACGTTAGCGAAGGATAAGAAGACCCACGTTAGCTTCCACGTTAGTTACATTAACGTGGGAACTAACGTGGAAGGAAAGGGAGACGCCAACATTAGTGGAAAAGGTGAACGCCACTAACGCTAGCGAAGCAAAGGAAGACCCACGTTAATGGCCACGTTAGTTACACTAACGTGGACACTAATGTGGGCAAAAGTCTCACATGGCAGCCTGACCATGCCTTCTTCAAACAAGAATAACTTGAGCCACAAAACTCCAAATGAGGTGATTCCAAAGACATTGAAAATTAGGATTCCATAGCTTTCCAAACATATATGGTACTATATGGTGGACACTAAATTTGAGGGAGAAAACATGCCCCAAAAGTGCAAAGATGAACATGGTATCAACCTGTAGTAAGGCCAACTGACCTCTTCACCTTCCAAGAAGTGTAACTCGAGCTGTAGAGCTCCAAATGATGCGCTTCCAAAAGCGTTGGAAAGTAGACATCTAGAGCTTTCCAACAATATATAATAGTATAGAGTGAATATTAAGTTTGAGCTCCAGAACCTGGCAATACTAAGCTCCTTATCGCTAGCATTATCGTGACTCACGTTTTCCAGTAACGCTAGCGACTATGCCAGTGAGCTTGTCTACTTCAAAGGAGCATAACTTGAGTTACAGAGGTCTAATTGAGGTGATTCCAGTTGCGTTAGAAAGCTGACATTCATAGTTTTCCAAAGATATATAATAGTTTATAGTGGGCATGAAATTGGAGAACAAACAAGAGGCATATTTTAAGCCCCAAAAACACCAACTGGGTAGCAAGTGTGACGTTAGCCACACTAACTTCAGCACTAACGCCACACTTGTAGCGTTAGTGTGGCTAACGGAAGCAATAAAGCCAAGTCACCCTGGACCTCAATTTGATTCACTTCTCTTTCAAGGACCACCCAACCTTAAGGAAACAAGCCCACAAGTGTAAACCAATCAAGGCCACAAGAAGCATCTAGAATAGGAATTTTCATTTAATTGTAATTTACTTTTAATTTCATTTTGTAATTTAGGAGAGCCTATATAAAGGCCTTAGTTTGTACATTCAAAAGGGGCTGGACTGGAATTCTGGAATTGGAGATTGAAGAGGGGTCTTCAGACTCCCTTCCCTCACACACTTTTTCTTCTCTTTCTTTTCTTTGTACTTTTCATTTATGAATTTGGAAGTTTCAATGTTAGTTTTAATCTTCATCTTTACTTTTCTGCACTTTCTTTCTTTTCTATTTTGGGTAGAGCAATGATCAACTAACTCTTTTCATTGGGTTAGAGAGCTCTATTGTGATTCAAAGGATCAATTGTAGTTTTTATTCTTCTTCTTTCTTTTCTCTTGATTTTACTAGAGAGCTTTCGATCTTAATTCAATTGGTTAGTTGTCTTGGAAAAGAAACTCTCTATAATTGGATTTCCTCTGAGCCTTGGAAAAGGGATGAGGAGATCATGCTAGAAATGCTCTCTCACATTGGATTAGGCTGGGGGTTGGGCGGATATAGTGACATGTAATCCTCCCAATACTTTGATCTATGAATGTGTGTGGTATAATCAGTGACCAAACTTCATCTCTTCCCATAAACAATTAAATCAAGGAATTGGGAAATTGTTCAAGCTTAGAGAGATTGGATTGCCAAGGAATTGGGATTCAATCACTTAAGATTGCCAAGGAGATCAATGAATGCATTGATTTAGGAAGAGATGAGAATGAACTTGATCCGGAAGATTGCAATATCTCTTGATCCCAATCTTCCTTTTATTTTTAGTTCTTACATTTACTTTTCTTGTCATTTACTTTTCTGCACTTTATTGCATTTCTTCACTTTTATGCCATTTACATTTCCTTGTTACTTATCACTCCTTAATGATTCGTCTAACTAGAATAATCAATTAACCATTGATTGTTTAATCCATTAATCCATGTGGATTCGACCTCACTCATTGTGAGTTTTTACTTGACAATAATTTGGTATACTTGTCGAACGGAAATTTGTTGAGAGACAAGTTTTCATGCATCAGTGGTGCGACGGAGAGTACGTTATTGTGCATTTTAAAAGGGCCTCCTTTTGGTTGCTGCGGGTGACGGTGAAGAGAGGGTTGTGGCTAGTCATAAAATTACAAAAAGTTGAGTGATATTTGATCTTTTGAGTTGTTGATGACTTTTGTCAAAGATGATTAAAAATTAGTTTATTTTATCTATTTAATACTTTTCTGTTGAGACGTTGATATTTCACCTTATTGTGTTGAGCTTTTTATTTCAAAAAAAAATTTTTAATTTTTAATAAAACAACCTATTCATTTGTCAAACGATAAATAAAATTTAATTATTCACATTTTAAATAAAATTATATAAAATTAAATATTAAAAATATTTTTTAAAAAAATCATAAATACTAAGGTAAAAGATATATATTTTACCTTTCATTATATTACATTTGCTGTAGCGGTCTCTTTTCCTAGTCAGTGAATATCGATAACATTTTTTAATTGCCTCAGAATGGTTATATTTCGTGAGAAATTTAAGTAATCATATAAAAAAGAGAAAAAGTAAATCATATTTAGATAAGAAGAGTATTAAACAACAAATTTTATAATTTATAATCATCAGTTAGCTATTATTAATATTTTTAATAGTATGAGATTATATTTAATAATATAAAATTATTTTTTTAAATTAAATACGGACCAAATTTTAATAAAATTACTGACTTCATAAATTTTCTATTTAACTATTTTAAATTTGAGCATACGTTCTGTCCCTCCATTGTTTAATTGGAATGACTTGGAAAGTCCCAAAGTTCCAGTGCATCCCAGCTAAACCTTGTCAAAGGCGTAAATCAAGGTAGCCATGCATGAACCACTCATCTCTCTCCCAAAGGCCATGGCAAGCATTTGACATTCACGTCGAGAAATGTTTTCTATTTTTTGTTGTATATTTCTTTAGTATCGTATATTTTTTCCTTTTACACACTATTGTTCTTTTTAATAGAGTTTAATTGTGATATATTGATATTATAAAATATTTTATACTTATTTATTTATATTATTTTTTTATAATTATTTAAATTATTAATATAAAAAATAATTATTTTTATTAATATAATAATATATGTGTGTAATTGTTTTATACTAATAATGTATTAATATTAAATTTTTTTTAATAATCCGACTCAAAATTGTTGAACAACTTATTGAATTGTTGAAATAACATTAATTCCTTTATGAAATGAGAATAATAAAAACAAAAAACATTATATGTACACTAAAAATTTATTACTAAATTAGTCATTAAGTATTTATATATAAATATATATATTTATTTAATTAATTAAAAATATATATTATAAATATTTTTATATTATTAGTATATTAAAAATTAAATTTCCCAAAGAAAAAGAAATAAAACAAAAAAAGGTGTAATTATAAATGTTTTTAGAGCACATATTAAATATATTAAATGTGCTGTAAAAGTATACGAAAATGTCTCATATACATAAAGCTATGTGTTAGAATTTAATATATAAGATCAAAATGAATTTAAATAGGGAAAGTACGAGGAACTAATGGAATATTTATACAACGTGTATAATTGAGGTTTATGGAGTATTAGAGATATAATCATTAGTGTTACTTTTTCTCATCAGCTAAAACTTTTGGGATGAGTGGTATCATGACATGGTATTAGAGCACTAGATCTGAAAAGTCAAGAGTTTGATCCTTAAACTCCAAAATTAGTTTAATTTTTCGGGAAGATGTTTATTATTCCTAGTACTCGAATGGTTATTCTAGATAGTATAAAAGATGTTCATTTTGTAACTCAATAACCCATTGTACACATTATACAAATAATCCATTGTCTCTCTAGCGGATCCGTTTAAATAATATATTTCATTTATGATTATGGTATTGGTTATGGTTATTGTTATTGAAAACTGAAATGCCTGCTGTTTTCTCTCCTTGTCTCTTTGTCCCTGTTTTCCCTTTATAATGCCAAAGAAGGCTCGTATATGCTCATCATCAAAAGAATCAAATTACTAAACTTTTGCCAACATTTCACTCAAAAAGGGTTAACCATCCTCCAAAATAAACCCATAAGCACTTTGGACAGATAATATTAGCCAAAGTCCAAAATTCAACAACTTGGCAACATTCAAAGCTGCAATTTTTCCACAGCAAATAATGGCAAGAAGAACACACTCCTGAACTCTCAAACATTAATCACATGGTATGAGAAACGCAAACAATCACACACAAGAAAAAGACATAGACCAGTAACAAGTATCAAACAAAAAACATGATCCCTGCTTGTTTCGGCCAACCCAACACACCATCAAGCTCAGGTATTTCCCAACAGTTACAAAACGTTGTAACACGCATATACCAAACACAACTTTGCAATAACAACAATAACACAACGTGCCTCACTCTAAGCTGGTCAAGAACACTTTTTTCTCATTCTTTAACCATTTATGCACCACAGACATTCTCCATAACCATACCTCTAAGGCCACCAACTTTCCCATTCTTCAGAACAAGACCAGGATCGAAATCCATCTACCTCGCCGGGCGGAAACAGAAGCCATCACAGAAGATCAAGATTTACTGGGATTTCTCCAATGCAAGATTCTTCCAGAACCATGCTGAGCCAGAGTCATGCTTCTACCTAGCAATATGGTGCAATGGAAGGCTTGAATTATTTCTTGGTGATCTCATTCAGAATCAACAAGCGCCCTGTGATCAGGTTCTGCTTTCCAGAAGAGAGCATGTGTTTGGAACAATGAGTTATGTGTCAAGGGGTGTGTTCTTGGGTTCTAAACATGAGATAGAGATTGAGTGCATCAATAATGGAGGGGTGTTAAGAGTGAAAGTGGACGGTGAAGTTTGCTTGGTTGTGAAGAGGCTTGCATGGAAGTTCAGAGGGAATGAGAAGATCTTCATTGATGGGGTAGAAGTTGAGTTCTATTGGGATGTGCTGCGTTGGGTGGTTAATAATAGCAATGGTGGAAATGGGAATAAACATGGCCATGGTGTGTTTGTGTTTCAAGTTGGTGATGGTGCTGTATGGCCTGAAATGGTGGGTCCAGAGAAAAGGTTGATGAGGAAGAGCTTGCCCGGAAGCACTACGGTGGGGGCACCGTCGGTGCTGCCATTGCTGTCGCCTGCGTCGAGTTCAGGAGTGTTGCAGTGGGCAGAGGAGAGTAGTGATGGAGGGCGGAGCTCATGTTCTTCATCAACAAGGTCTTGTGGTGGTAATGGTAATGGTGGTGGGTTCTCTTTGTTGCTCTATGCTTGGAGAATAGAATAAAATTTGAAATTTGGAACTTTAGTTGAATGTGAACTGTGATTAGTGAGTTTGAACTTCTCATGTATTATTTCAATGAATGAAACAAGTTTCCATGGGATTTTGAGCTTTTATGTATTCACATTAGAGTGCAATTCACTGTTGATATTGAATATGTACATTCAAATCTCTATATATTGCAGATTCATTTTTATCTTCTTAATCTGTTTCTGTTCCTTGTTATATATGTTGCTTTTGAAAATCTTTTGACATCTTTTAAAGAAATATATTTGGATATGACAGACCAAAATTTCAAACCAACATATGAAAATATTCATTTCTTGAACCAAAACAGCATAGTAGAACTTCATGGCTCTGTGTTTTATGGGACAACTTTCAATTTGTATACTTTAGAATATAATGGAATGGAAAAACTCAACTATCTAACACCTGTAATTTTCTTCCCCTCAAAGTTAGATACAACAAAACAAGATAAGAATAAATAGCATCAAATCTTGATCATTCTACCTTTTCCAATGAAATTAAACATATATTCCATATCATATCATTTCATTTCATTCTACTATTCTATTCATCATTAAATATCCAATCATAATTTATGATAACATGTACATTATAATTAATGATAATGAGTTTCATAATACCGTTCTAGCTATTGTCCAACGAGAATATTACACATGGTTGATGAATTTTGAGGGGGAGCTAAAATCACAATATTCTTGGGTTTAAGGATTGACTTTGACTCGTGAGAAATCCTAATTTCAAAAGTCACATTCACTAATCATGATTCACAAGGCTTTAAAGTCCAAACCAGAAGCCAGAAGACTGTTCACACTATGTAAAGTGAAAATATAAAACAAGCAGCACTACCATTCCCACCTTGGTTTCTCATATTCAATAATATAGCATAGCACTGTCATAGACTCATAGACCCCACTTCAGACTTTATCATCATAGAGAATGAAGGATACAGGTAGAAAAGGTACCCCTAACTTTCCTATAAAACATGCGAATGGTCGAGATTCTCAACAAATTAACTTTCCATTTTAACATTAAAGCAGCAGCAGGTCTTAGAATTTTAAGAATAAATAAATAAAAACATATATGAAAGGTTTTGGGTGAACAAAATTACATACCAACTATTTGTAAATATAAAGGTACATCTCAGAGACTGTTTTTATAGACAAAAATGTCATGCTATTACTAAGAGTTTGATATTCGTATCTTTGGTGTGCATTTTTGTCCATCGAGAGGTATATTTGATATTTACGAACAATATATATATCAGATGTTTATTTTACTAGGTGTACGAATGGTTATTTTAATATTAAAATTTAGATGATTAATTTAGTGGTGTAATATATTTTTATTTGATTGGTAGTTATTCATATTGTTCGAGATGATCATTTTTACCTAGCACTCCGTGGATGGATAGGAACTAGAGCAGCAATCATAGAGATTATAGTCTCAAACTATGTGTTTTCCGTACTATAACTGAATTCAAATGATCCAACTTTTCACACGACTTATGTCTTTCGCGGAATTCTTGTTGTTATCTGGATAATTTGGTAAAAAAGTAAACCAAAAAGACTTCATAATTCATAAGGACACATGGTGGTCTACCAATGCAGCTACCCTCTAGAGATGAGAAGGATGGCACCAAAATATGATAAGACCAACGAAAATTTACACAAAGCTTCAAGACGTATGCTACAGTTACACACGCTCTTTTAGGCTTAATTCTCCCAAACTAGGGTTAATGGCAAATTCTTTATAGGACGCAATTTGAGTGGACAGTTAAGTAGTACTTATACCAGTGATAGTTTATAAAATGGCATCTCTATACTTTTTTCCATATAAGAAGTATATATAAGGAGATGAATCAAAATTATTATATTATGGGTAAAGTATATTTTTTGTGGTTGAAGTTTGTCAAAAATTTTAAAAATATTTTTAAGTTTTATTTTATTTCAAAAGTTTTTTATTTGCATTAAATATACTTTTGATGGCTAAATTTTCAAAAAATTTAAGATTAATCCAATAATAATACATGACAACTATCTTTAGTTTGCTTATGTTGATTATTGTTTTTGTAAAATTATCGCTGAATTGGTTCTAAGTCTTTTGAAAAATTAGTCATCAATGATATATTTGATACAGATCGAAAATTCTTATGGCAAAATTGAAGTAAAATAAAATTTAAAAGTATTTTTAAAATATTTAACAAATTTTAAGGACAAAAAAAATAAACTTTACTCTTTTATTATTTATAGACATTTAATCCTAAATCAATAGATGCAATTTTACAAATAAGTGTGCCTTCTAATTATGAAACTTTTTTCAAACATGTCTTCCATTAACTTTTTAAAATCTATTCCACATCCTTAGGTTTGGCCTACCATGCTTAAGGGGTCCTACTGCTTCTAAAAACATTGTTCACTTAATCTTTAACATAGATTAAGGCAATCTTAAAATGAAAGCAAAAGCAAAATAATAATGACAGATTACAGGGGGGTCATGGTGCCGGTAAATTGGTGTATAGGCCATCTCGGTCCAGTTTAGAATTGACCTCTATTTTAAATCCCGCTTCCTTGTTAGCTGGGAACCCCGATCAATAGCAAGAGTGCTGTGGCACTTCTTAATGACTTTCCTGTTGAGCATAACTTTTGGAGGATTTGAGATGGATTTGCTCTAGAATTACCAAAAAGAGAAAAGTTTGTTGTATGAAGAAAAAAGTTTTAGTAGATATAAATAACTAAAGTTAATCTTAAAATTAATTCATTGGATTATTTGATACCTGTTACGGTAGGTAATCGGAGATTAATGGGCTAGACTTTTTAGGATGACCTAAATGTCTGTAGGAGATAGTCTCCGACTTTGTATGCGTTCGAGAGTCGCCGTCCGACTTGTGTGTATGAAGGAATGGGAGGTGATACCTGCGGAACTTAGAGATACCTAAGGGGTATCAGTGTATTTATAGTGGTGAACCAATAACTACTGTTGGAGTAGTTCCACCTTTTAAGGAGGATAACTGTCCCTTTATCTTAGGAAAGTTGAGATATGGCTTCTGGAAGTGGGTTGAGAGATTTTAGGGGCAGTTACTTATTTGAATAAGTGTTATTTGCCAGTTATCTTTCAAGCCCAACTTCTTGGAAGCAAAGTATGCGTAGAGTTCGACCTCTTTGAAGGAGGTCGGTTGTCAGCGAAGGCCAATCTTTGGATTGGGCCTTCTTAGATTATTTGGACTTGGGCCTTAATGTTTGGGCCTGGGTATGAATAGTACCCCTACTCGAGTCCGATCTCTTTTACTTACGAGTTGGGCTCGAGTATTTGAACTCGGGCTCATAGCCGACATGATGTAGAAATCGACGTGATTTTGGAAACCGACGTGATTTGAATTTTCAACAGCCGCGTCTAATCAAACGTTGCGTCTGTTATGGGTTTTGTATTTGCACGTGGGGGCAGTTACATTGGTAACGGCGCGTTTCTTTAATGATTGCGATGATTTACCCCTATGCCCCTGGCGTATTTATAAATACTTTTTCCTCTCGTTTCTTCATCTTCTTTTGTTTTCTGACAACTCTTTACTCAGAATCCTTATTTTCTCAAAGAGAAAAGCTTTTTTGCCTTCCTTCTGTGACAGCTGCTGCCTCTGCTCCTCTTCGCACTTATTAACAAAGGTTAGTCTCTATCCTTCTCCTTTTATCATTTACGTTTGATATCTTTTGCCTGTTTGGGGGAGGTTTTGCATGCTATTGGTGAGTCCGTTGGTCTGGCTATTTGAGAGAGGCTGTTTCGTCTTTTAGAGGTTCTGTGTGTGATCTTTTTCCATTTTTCATTGTAGGTTTTTGTCGCTTTTTCTCCTATTTTTTTTTTACTGAGAAAGATGACTTCTCACGTTTCTGAGTGGGTAGATGTTACTGTTCTTGGGGAGGAACCCCTAGTAGACACAGACTATATCACCGACCTCCGCACCCACCATAGAATCTGTGGCTCTGATGATGATGAGCCTAAGTATGAGTTGATTTCCCCAGGTCTAAAGATCGGGTTTGTTTTGGGAGGGCTGCCGATGCTGATCCTCATTTCTTTTTTATGTACGAGAGTCTCTTCACCCGTCTGGGGGTTTTTCTGTCTTTTTCTGATTTTGAGATAGAAGTTTTGAACCATTGCCGAGTTGCTCCCACCCAGCTCCACCCCAATTCTTAGGGTTTTATGAAAATTTACCAGCTTGTTAGTTGAGAGCTAGATTTTCCGACCTCTTCGAAGATCTTCTCCTATCTCTTTCATATGATCAAGCCCTTTAGTGGGCAAAATAATAAGCAACAGTGGATCTCTTTCTGAGCTATTCAAGGTCGGAAAGTTTTTTCTATCTTTGATGAGTCTTTTCATGATTTTAGAAACTTTTTCTTCAAAATTCAAGCCATAGAGAGTCACCATCCCTTTTTTTGGACGAAAATTCTTCTCTCCGCTTTTCTCTTTACTGGTTGGAGGCCTCTCTTGTGGAAAAATATGGCTTGCATGACTTGGACGAGGTTGAAGAGGCTGTTGTGGGGTTCTTCCGAGAAGTTTGGGGAATGGCCTCTAATCTGGATACGAGAAAGTTTCTTCAGGGGTCTTTGAGCTTTGTGCGGACCCAATTAGGTAACTTTGTTGTTTGATTTTGATGACTTTTGACTTGCAATCTTCCGACTTGCTATTTTCTGACTTATGATCTAACTCTATTTTTTCTTTGCGGAGATGGTGAAGAAAAGTTCCAGCTTCTCCTACCAGAAGGTCCAGGATGCTAAGAGGAGGTCTCGAGCTCGGGTTGATGCTGCGAGAGCTGCATGCGCTCTTCTTCCTCCTCCTCCTCCTCCTCCTCGTGATTTGGGGACCTCTTCTCATCCCATTTTGGTATCCTCCTCTTCTGCTTCTTCTCTTCCTCCTCCCATCCCTCCGGCCCGATCTTCCCCTGAACCCGAGAAGAAGAAGCGCAAGACTTCAGATTCTGGCTCTTCTTTTTCTGGGGAGGCTAATTCTGATGGTCCCAAATTTGTTCAGAATCACATCTTCCCCTATACTCGAATTAATATGGATGATGATTCCATTCGAAACCATCTTAATTTCATGGTTCAGGGGAGTGTTCGGACTGCTGGGGTGTGCACAAAACTTCTTGATATTTTGGACAAGACTCCCTTAACTCTTTGGGTTCTACCAAAAAGGTTGAGGAGTTAGAGGGGAGGATTTTTCTTTATCAAGAGGAAGAGAAGAGGCTCTAGGAGGAAGTTACTGGTTTGAAGGAAGAGAGGTCCCGACTTCAAGAGAGGGAGAAAAAGTTGATGGTCCAGTGTGCCATGGTAGAGAGCCTGAAGGAGAAGGCGAAGCAGAATTACGTGAGGGTCTTTACTGAGAAAATTGACCTTCAGCGGGAGTTGGAGAAAGGTCAGGAGGCTTATTAGGATCTGCAGGACTCCGTGGCAGAGAGCTCAGAGGAGGCCTAGAGGATCTTTAAGGAACAGGTCGGAGTTATTGCTCCTAGCCTGGACCTTTCTCCTCTTGATCTTGATAAGATTGTCGTAAATGGAGCTATTGTTTTTCCTCCTCGACCTGAGATGGATTCTGAGCTGAAGACCCGTGGCCAAAGAATTGTCGAATCTCCTTCTCGCGAGGATCAACAAGAGGGATCTCAGCCGACATCTTCAGACGTTCCGACTCCCGTTGCTTAAGAGACTACTCCATCCTCTCTTCCTGATGGTGATTCCAATCCTTCTTCTACTTGATTTGAGCTATTTGAGGCCCGACTTATGGGCCCCTTTTCTGAACAATCTTTATTATTTTTGTTTTGTGGTGGTTTGTTTGTTGACTTTTCTAGCCTTTTATGGCCGTTAACAAAAAATGCGTTTAATTTCTACCCCGTTTTTGGATTAGGGCTTTAAGATTGATTTGGCGTGTTCATGATTTCTGCAACTTTTCATTAGATTTTTCCTAAAATAAAACTCCTTTTGATCTTTTCGATTTTGAAAAAGCCTTCTTATCTGGGCAGGCTGTGCCTTGTTTAAGTTGTTTTTGGATTTTCAAAGACTTAAGACAGCTTCTAGCTTTGTTTTTTATGGGTTTTCTCTTATCTCTTTTTGGTATTTCTTATGGATTCGAATTTTCTTATTTGAATCATTCCTAACTTAGGTTATTTTCGCGATGCATTTCAATTATTCTTGGTTTTACTGACTTGTTAGTCGATATATTTCTGAGTTATCATGATCTGCTTTTATAACCTATTTACACCGACTTGTACCTCGTCGTTTTATCCTGACGACCACTTAGGTCGGTCATGGGATTTTCACGTTTTGTCGAGCTTAAGTTTGGTGCATTTTGTAAAAAAATATGGTGATAACTTAATGGAATTTACAAAGAGATGTAGAAAAAGATCTTTATTTATTGGGCAAAGGTAGTTTTTGCTACTAAGGGGTTAAAAATTATTGCCCCTTAGTCTCCACTTTGATGCCTTGTTAAAACCCCCTTCAAGAAAAAACCCTTTCTTTGAGAAAAAATCATGAAGTCAGGAAAAAGAGTACACCAGGGAGTGGAGTTTACTTTTAACTATAGTACCTTTTCATGTTACAAGCATGCCACAACCTAGGTAATTCGGTACCATTCAAGTCGGTCACCTTGTAGTAGCCTTTTCCTAAGACCTCACTAATTTTGTATGGTCCTTTCCAGTTAGTAGCAAGCTTTCCTTCCCCAGACATGTTAACTCAAATGTCATTTCTGATTAAGACCAAATCGTCTGGAGTAAAGCTTCTTCGAATGACTTTCTTGTGTATCTGTTCGTCATCCTTTGTTTCAACACTGCTTCTCTTATCTGGGCGTGTTCTCGAATTTCAGGGAGTAGCTCAAGTTCTTCTTTGTGCCCCTGTACGTTTCCAATCTCGTCGTAGAAGCTCACTGATGACCAGGATTCACTACCCCTTTCAAAAATTATTGAATTAATTCTTTTGGCAAGCGCACCAAAATTATCGCCAAGTAATAACCCACAGTGGAGTGGGATCGTATCCACAGAGATTAGCAAATCCAAGCAGTTTTAATTGATTGATGAATTAGTTAAATAGATCAATAAGGTTGTGAAGTGCAAAATTGTAAATGATGACTTAAATGTAAATGACTAGAATATAAAGAAAAGTGATAAAGTGCAGAAATGGAAATTGCAGAATGTAAAGTGCTGAATCATAAATGACTTGAATGTAAATGGGAGTGGGAAATTACTGAATGCAAAATTAAGCTGTAAAGAAATGGATAGATAAGAATGGGGAAATTCATTGAGATTGGGAGATGATGTCTCTTTGGATCAAATCTAGCTTATATCCTCTTCAATCATGCAACTCATTGACCTCTTGGCAATCATGATTGATTGAGCCCCAATCCCTTGGTGACTCAATCTCTCAGATCTTAATCAATAGCCAATTCCTTGGTCTAATTGCTCATGAAGAGAGATATGCTTGGTCCCTGATTATACCACACACCCTCATAGGTCCAGGTAGAGGGGGGATTATATGTCACATATCCCATCACCAAAACCCAGATTCTACTCAAGTGTGAGAAGGAATTTCAAGCATGGTTTCATGTTTCCTTTCCCAAGGTTCCCATGAAACCCAATTGTATTCAATCTCTTTTCCAAGATAATTGAACACTACGCATTAAGAACGAAATTCCTTCTAGCAAATCAAGAGAAGATGAAGAGAAGAAGAATTTCACTATTATCAATCCATCAAGTACAACAGAGCTCCCTCTCTCAATGAGAGGGAAGTTAGCTACTCATAACTTGAAAAGTACTCAAAAGTGGAGTGTAAAAGTGGATCTAGAACTAACTGCTTAACCCCTCTTCAGTACTCCTTAGGGGTATTTATACTACTCCTAGTAAAAATAAAAAAATTACAAAAGTGAAAAAGGGAAAATTACATTTTGGAGGGAAAGAAAACACTCAACAAGCGTGACTTCTTAGCTGGCGTGTGGCTGGCACTCTACCGGCGTGTCACATGCCCTTCAAACTAGCTTGGCGTGCCACGCTCAATCCTTCAAGTGGCACGCTCGTCTCTCTATCAACCTTGGCATGCCACGCCTTCGAACTCAAGTGGCACGCCATAGTGGAAGTCTTGTGTTAGCGTGCCATGCCTTCGAGCTCAAGTGGCACGCCCTTTGCTTTTATCCACTTTCCTTTGCCTCTGAAAACTTGGACTGGCATGGCACGCCCAGGGTCTGGCGTGCCACGCCCAGGGTCTGGCGTGCCACGCCCTTGTTGTGTGCTTGGCTAAGCTCCCCTGGAAAGTTGCACTAGCGTGGCACGCCCAGGGTCTGGCATGCCACACTCCTTTGTGAGTGAATAGTTCCTCTGTTTGGCGTGCCACACCACGAACTCAAGTGGTACGCCCCAATGCTTCTTTGCCCTCTGCATGACACTAGCGTGCCATGCCTGGTTGCTTAAGTGGCATGCCTAAGTGAAGAATAGTGAATGGCGTGCCACGCCTTCAATACCAAGTGGCACGCCCCATGTAATTGGCCTCTTCCATCCTCTCTGGAAACTTATACCAGCGTGCCACGCCTAAAGGTTGGCGTGCCACGCCCATGATCTTGTCTTGTTCCAGTAGTTGGCGTGCCTTGCCTCGGGCTTCAAGTGGCACGCCATGGTGACATGCTCGGATTGGCGTGCCACGTCTTCGACACCAAGTGGCATGCCCAGTCCTTGCTCATGTTATCTTGTGCATTGGGGTGCCACGCCTGGTTGCTCAAGTGGCACGCCTAAGTGAGGTTGAGAGGTTGGCGTGCCACGCCTTCGACTTCAAGTGGCACGCCTAGTCTTCAATTGCCTTCAGCCCCTTCTCTGGATCATTGTACCAGCGTGCCACGCCATGTTGCTCAAGTGGCATGCCCATGTATTTGTGCACTCTTCAAGCTTGGCGTGTCACGCCTGGGTCTTCAAGTGGCATGCCAAAGTTACTTTTTGGAGCTGGCATGCCACGCCTTCGACACCAAGTGGCACGCCGTAGTGGAGGTTCTTCTTGAGATGGTGAGTTAGCGTGCCACGCCCCTTTGCTCAAGTGGCACGCCCATAGTAATTGATGGGTCAGGCGAGCCACGCCCAACCTGGCGTGCCACGCCCCTTTTGTGTTCTCCATTTTGCTTTCTGGAATTTTGTACTAGCGTGCCACGCCCAGTCCCTGGCGTGCCACGCCCACATGCATGCTTGGATTTCCCTTTTGGAATTTAGTACTGGCGTGCCACGCTTAGCTCCTGGCGTGCCACGCCAGTGCATTTTTGTGGCATTTGCTCCCAAGTGGGATGCCAGTTTCACATGCTCAGCTTCTTGTTTGTCTTATTCCCATTTCTGATGCCCTTTTTCACATGAAATTCAGCACAACTCATCTCAAAGTAGTGTACCATAATATTCATCAAATAATGCATGAATTGTACTGATCAAATGAGATTTGTGCTCCTTTATGGCCTTCTTTATGCAAGAAAGAAGGGTAGATGATGTAAGTCATCACAACACCAAACTTAAGCTTTGCTTGTCCCAAGCAAATTAATGTGAGTAAACCTTTATATCTTAAGGCCTTGGCTTCGAATGATTGCAATACAACTAAGAGAAAATCTAAGTGCCTAACACATGTATGAATGTTTTAATTGTCATGGAAAGCTCTTGGATCCTTGAGGGTTCCCTCAGGTATAGGCTTTAGGGGTCCTTTCTATTGATTGTCACCTTGAAGTAGTTAAGGTTATTTTGTTTTCTTGACCATGACTCTAAGTGTTTTGTCTCAAGACAACCCTTTAATTAGGCTTTCAATTAGCACTCCGAAACCAGTTGGTTTTAGGGTACTGGGTGTTGAGACACCCCTAAGAATTTACTTGCCCAGGTCTCTTCTTGACACATCTTCACCACAAGCATCTACTAAGATCCTTAATTCATTTTGAGCTTATTAATGTGTCTTTTTTTATCCCAGTAGTTGATGCTCAGAGCCTTGGTCTTTATTGCTTATTACCTCTTGGTTCTATGGCTATTCAAGGAACACCCTTTAGTCTTCCCTTGTTATACTTTCTAGGACTAGTTGCTCCCCATGACTCAATTTCTTTTTAGTTCATCCAAGGTTCTACACATAGTTTCTTGTTTCTTAGTTTGTTTGATGATCCCTCTTGGCTTTGGTATCTCTTATTATTTTTGCATAACTCACAATAACTCTTATGGAGACAAGCTTTACTTTTATTTAAGTTGTAATGAAGACTTGAAATACATGGAATTTTCTTTCTTATAAAAAAAAGACTCATAAAGACTTCAAACAGGAATTAAAACTAAGCATCAAACATAAACTATCCTAGCATGATTATTCAAGAAGTAAATGAAGCAAAAGCTTAAATAGAATTCAGAAATTGGAAAGTGTCAACCATGGGACTCAACAACCTTGAGCAGCTTCATCTTTAGTTCATTGGCCCCTTCCCTTTGTCCTTCTTCTTGGGAGGGGATGAGCCACCTTCATCTGGCTTGGAGAAAACTTCCTGAGCTTTGGTATCCTTGGGCTTCCAAAATCCTAGCCTTCTCATGTAATTCCTATCATCTTCCTTATGTTTGGCTAGAATTTTCTATTGTCTTGCACTTAGCTCTTCTATCCCTTGCATGAAGGTTGGGTATCCTGGGTTTAGAGCGGCTACAGCGTTACACAAGTGATTCAGCTTTGCTTGTGTGTTGATGTCATACTGCCTCCTGGATATGGTCCTGGCATCATAGAGATGTCTGAATTCGGCCAAGTTCCTCTGTTGCCACTTGCTTTGCTCTCCTATTTTGTCTAGTGCGTTTCGTACCTCTCCCCAGTCAAATTGTTCTTGCTGCTCCTTCCTCACATGCTCCTAATTCTCTTGGAGTTGTTAAATGTTTTGGTTGACTTGGCTCCATTGTTATTGCTGAGCCTCCTTGAATTGGTTGACATCTTCCCTCAAGTGGTGTAGATTTCCCTTCATTTGGTGTACATCTCCTTGCAATTTTCCCAGTTGAATCCCTCTGGAAATTGTTGATATTGGTAGTGTGGTGGTGGTTGAAGTGCTAGAAAGTGAGGTTGCTCTTCTGCTTCTCCCTCTTCTTGTTATTGTTGTGGTTCATGAGCATGAGCTCTTCGTATAATGCTGGAGAATGCCAACCTTGTGTTGTCACTGATGCTTTTCAGCACTTTGTTGATGTTGTTGGTGATCATCTCCCCCACGTCGATATTTTCTCCTCTCATGATGCTGTAGATGAGCACAGCTCTCTCCTTGGTCACCTCTAAAGTGTTGGGTGTGGGGATTAGGGACCTCCTCACAAATTCTAGCCACCCTCTAGCTTGGGAGCTCAAATCTCTTCTCTTCAATTGGTTGGATATCCCATCCTTGTCATTTATCCAATGCACATTCATCACACAGATTTCACTCAGAATCTCCTCAAACCCAGGGTCTTGCTGCTTCATTCTCTCTTCATAGCTCCGAGTGGAGCTTGTCTTCTTCACCATTAGCATTCTTTCTATGCTAGAGGGGCTATAGTCAATGGACTTCCCCCTTACATAGCTAATGTAGCCATATTGTTGCCCTGGTTGAGGTACTACATTGGCATAGAACTCCCTCACCAAGCTCTCCACTACTTTCCTTGGTGGGTTGCATAGAAGTAACCAACCCCTTTGTTCGATCTCAATGTTGATTTCAATGTGCTCATTCCTCCCTAGTTGAAACCTAACTTCTGGAATGATTTCCCTCTCACTCACCCAACCATAAAATTGATTTTGGTTGAATGTGGAGAGGAACTTGTAGTCATTAAA
Organism: Arachis hypogaea; assembly: GCF_003086295.3. NCBI lineage: Eukaryota > Viridiplantae > Streptophyta > Magnoliopsida > Fabales > Fabaceae > Arachis > Arachis hypogaea. The sequence goes on along the minus strand of NC_092044.1, from coordinate 54,005,364 downwards.
AGAGCTTGAGGATCTAGAGGTTGGTTCCTTGGTTCTTCTTTTCTTTGAAGCTGAGCTTTTTGGTGGTGCCAATAGGTTGGGAGAATGTAAAAAATGGGGGTTGAATGAAAGAAAGAGAGGGCAAAACAAGGTTTTGCTCTAACACCAAACTTAGGACTTGATTGTCCCAATCAAGAAAAAAAAAGAAAGAAGAAGGTAGGGGATAGTAGAAGATGAAAAGATAAGCGAAAGTGAGTGGTGTAGGGATTGTTGAAGTGGGAGAGGAGATGGGGAGTGAGGATTTTATAATGGTTGAATGATGTGGTTTGAAGGTGGGAAATAAAAGGGATTAAATGTTTTCCCACTTTGGGAAGTTGCGCCTAGCATGGGAAGAGGCGCCAACTCTTTTCTCACAGTGTCTTCTGCGTGTGTTGAGTTCCAAAGTGCAAGTACACTTTGACATCCTTGTTTTGTGAGTTGTTTACCATGTGGGCCCCATATCCTCTCCTGAAATTGAAACTGAACCCATTAGTAATGACAAAAGAACCCCTTCACATTCCTTCTCATCAAGAATAAATTGGATTGCAACTGATGGGTGTCCCTTGGGACACCAAACTAATTCTTTGGCATCTTAATAAATTGGTTTCATCATTGTGTATTTAAGGTGTTCATAAGAGTGGAATAACATCAATCTTTTTATTTTCTTTTGATCCCAACTCCTCCGAACTCATTAAATCACGTTTATGTTCTTACCCAAAGCATTAAGTGCTTTCAAATTGGGTGACTTGGGCTGCTATGTCATCATTGTTGGTGGCCACACCAAACTTAATCTCTGGGCTTACTCTTCAGAATCAACTGTTAATTGTTTGTAAGCCTAGATTAAGTGGGTGAGAGGCCACACCAAACTTAGCACTTTAGCTAGTTCTCAACCCATTCACTCATCCTTAGTTATGCATTCATCAAGTTGCAACTCCCAAATAGAAAGAAATGAGAGAGTGTAAAGAAAATCTAGTTATCAAAGCTAATATCAAACTCCCTAATCTATAATTGTAAACTAATCCTAATTAATGAAAATTAAACTATCTAAATCACGGAATTTAACTACTTCTAAGAAAAGCAATTAAATCAGAAGGATAAAGTGTTGGGGTGCCTCCCAACTAGCGCTTCTTTATTGTCATTAGCTTGACATTCCTTCATCTTTAGCTGAGCTTGTAGCTCACTCTCTACTCCTCCAAGGAGCCTCCCAGGTAGTGTTTGAGTCTATGGCTGATAAACCCATATTTTGTGCTTAGTTTGAGTGATTTATTCAATCCTTCACCCACTTATTCATATTAATTGCATGGTTTTACTTTCCCTTCCTTATTATGTGATGTATGTGAAAAACATGTTTCCTATACTTTAAAATTAATTATTTTAATTACCATTATTTCCACTCGATGCCATGATTAGTGTGTTGAGTAGTTTCAGATCTTTTAAGGCAGGAATGACTTAAAGGATGGAAAAGGAAACATACAAAAATGGAACGAAAGCGTAAAATGGAGTTTTGGAGAAACTGGCATCCACGCGATCGCATGGACGACGCGACCGCGTGCCAAGAGCGAAGAAGCAGTGACACGGCCGCATGACTGACGCGACCGCGCACCTAAAGAAGAACACCTATGACGCGGCTGCATGACTGACGCGACCGCGCGATAAGGAAAACTCTGGACGTGACCGCGTGACCCACACGGATGCATGACAGAGGCCACGCACCAGAAATTGCAGAAAATGCTCATAGCGCATTCTGAAGTCTTTTTTGGCCCAAATCCAAGTCCAGAAGGCATAGACCAGAGGTTATGAAGTATGGGAATGCATCCATTCAAAGAGTCTCCAATTTTTAGTCACTTTCCATGATTTAGGTTTAGATGGAGAGAGGTTCTCTCCTCTCTCTTTAGGATTAGGATTTAGATTTAGGATTTTATTTGCTTTGAGGATTATCTTTTTATCAGGTTCAATATTCCTTTTTCATTACTTGCTTTTCAATTTAGTTTATGAATTCTTCTATGTTACAGATTACTCTTTCGAATTAATGTTATTTGAGGTATTTCAGTTAATATTGCTTTCTCTTATTTATGTTATTGATTATTCCCAATCTGAAGACATTTTTATTCCAGTAGATTTAATCCTTTCCCTTTTGGTCTTGGTTAAGAAATCAGTAACTCAGGAGTTATCTTAGCTCAACATAATTGATAACTGTTATCTTTGCTAATTGAACTGAACTTCAATAATCCCAACCTTTTCTTAGGAAATAAATAGGATTCGAAGGTCAAACTAATTAGTCCCTTGACTTTCTTTTGCTTTAGCAAAGGTTAACTAAGTGGAATTAAGATTCAACTTTCATTATTATTGATAAGAATAACTAAGTCTGGACTTCCAATTTCTCATACCTTGCCAAAGGGTTTGCTTTACAGTATTTATTTATTTTAATTGCCATTTAAATTATTTGCCATATTCATCCTTCATTCTCAAACCCCAATTTACAATCTTCATAACCAATAATAAGAACATACTTCCCTGCAGTTCCTTGAGAAGATGACCCGGGGTTTAAATACTTGGTTATCAATTTTAAAGGGGTTTGTTACTTGTGACAACCAAAACGTTTGCACGAAGGGATTTCTGTTGGTTTAGAATCTATATCTATAACGTGACTATTCTTATAAAATTCTTTACTAGAAAAAATTCTAACGTCAAAATGGCGCCGTTGCCGGGAAATTGCAAACGTGTGCCTTATTATTGGTTAATGTAAATATTTTTCAAAAAAAAATATTTTTCTTTTACTTTTGTTTATTTGTTTCTCCTTTTTCCCCTTTTTTCTGATAACTACTATGAATTCTCACCCCTTTCGCTTTGAGTTTGGTTCTAACTTTGTTGAAGAAAATAGAAACCACAGCAGGAATATGCATCAAGGTCAGACCAATCAAGGATGGATGGAGCCAAGAGGAACTAATCAACCCTTTAGGCAACAACACCCTCCAAGATATCATGGACAACGACCATTCTACAATGCATACCCAGTTGAAAGATTTGGTGGACCGCCTAGTAGCTACCAACAAGCCCCACCCTGTGCTCAGAGACCATCCTCTCGACATAACTTCGAACCACCACACTCACAAGCTTCTGTTCACCATTCACTACCACAGGATCCTTATCCACCCCAACGCCAATCCAATTACTCCCAAGAACCACCACTCCCTTATGCACCATGTCCATATCCATCAAGCCAAGAATCACAGGTTCGCTTCAAGGAATCAGTAAACCAGTTCAATGTAACCCTTCATCAACTGGAGCAAGCAATAAATCAGTTATCTTTCAGACATTCAGACACTCGACAGACTCCCATGGCTTCATGTGGAGAATTTAATGAAGAATGCAGCATGAAGAAGACACTAGAGACTCCAGTGGACAGCATAGAGCATAACTTCGTACTGGAACAAGTAGAGGACGCTGTCATTGCAGAAGAAGAAGAGTTGGTTGAAGATTTAGGAGATGCTGAACCGCCACCTGAATCCAGAGTTGTGGAGAACTCCGTCAAGGATGTTACAATTGATGCTAAAGAGGATGTTGCGTAGCCCCCAATGCAGATATCTTATGAAGAACTAGACGGAATTACCCAAGACACATGTTTCCTTGATGATGATGATCACCAGTCAAGTCCTCCTAGTGATGAACTTGCATCTGCAAGTGAATTCTTTGAAACAGAAGAATCCTCCCCAAGTGAATACGAAGATGATGCAGAGGTTGACTTTTCTCAACCTCCTAATTATGACTCAAGTGATGAGGAAGACATAGAAGACTTTGACTAGGACATGGCTGGAATGGAAAAGGTTTGCAAGGAAGTGGAGGAATTCACAGAAGACCACAAGGGAGTAGAGCTTGCAAAACCACTGGAAACACTGACCCCAAGGCCACTACCACTCAACACAAACTTCAAGTGGATAAAATCCTTGACCTTTATCTTCAATTTTCTACTTGAATATGGTTTGCTTGAGACAGATGGCCAGCTTAGAGCTCTCTGCGGCTTTAAGAGAAAAAGGGAAATGACTCCCACTCAGCGATGGTATGCAAGATTCAGTGAGGTTTCACACTTCAATTTGAGGTGCAGGAATTGGTGTCAAGCTCAATCTAAAGGATCTCGGAAGCTGTTTGGTCATTGCAGTGAGAATTCGGATTACTCCTCACCCGACTGGAACAATATAGATCAAGACAAAGACAGGTGTAGAAGAAAAGTTTGGGATCTTGGAGTCTATTATGACATTCAACACTCTGGGAGCCTGCAAGCCTGTTTGAACTCACACAAGGGCTTTACGTACTTTGTTTGGGACCCCGGAGGATGCTGGCATTCCAAACACTGGTGGAGATTTCTGGACGAATTCAAGCACAAGCCACCATAACAGGAAGCTCATCCAATGTCCAACTTAAGGACTTTAACTAAAAGTGCTAGGTGGGAGACAACCCACCATGGTAAGATCGTTCCTGTTTCCATTTTATTTCGTTTTTGTTTATTTTATATTGTTTTATTTCTATTGAACTTGGATGCCATTCATAACATTTGCATTTAGCACTGCATATTGCATAATTATATACCTGCATACAAAAAAAAAGAGAGAGAGAAAAAGGGCGTGCGACGCGACCGCATCGATCATGCGATCGCGTCAGTTGCGACAAGACACCTCCCACGCGTCCGCGTCACTCACGCGGCTGTGTGACCTGGAAATCGGCGTAAAGATCCAACGCCCAGAAAGTTGGGCTGGAATCGTGTGGCCATTGTGCGTTTCGCACAAACTGAACCATGCGGTCGCGTCCCTGACGCGACCGCGTCAATTGCACACAACCAATCCCACGCGACAGCGTGAGCGACGCGATCGCATTGTATGGATTGCACAACACCCAACAATGAGACAGAGAGTTGCGTTGACACGACGCTGGAATCGTGCGTTTAGCACAATTTCAAGCGACGCGATCGCATGCCTCAGGCGATCGCGTCATCCCCTCTTATATTCGTTCCATACGATCGCGCGACCCACGCGATCGCGTAAACTCGCATTTCACCCCGGCCATGCGACTGTGTGCCCCACACGATCGCGTAGATTCAAATTTACTAACGCCCCAGTCACGCGAACCCTACCCATTCGCGTCACCCCCACAAACCCCTCTCCTCCCTCTCTTCTTCTCCGATCACACCACCACCACCTAGCCACCATCACCGAACCACCGCCGCCCCCGTCGACCACCATGAACCTACCGCCATGCCACCCCCTTCCTCCTTCCCCCTCTTTCTTCCTCTTCTTTCCCCTTCTCCCTCCACCGCCGCTGACCCCCCTCTGCGATAGCCACCCACCGCCGCACTACATCCGCCCACCACCACCACCACCCTCACCCCCGTCCCAAACCTTTCCCCCTACCCCTAGTACCCCTCCCTTTCTCGAAGCCCCTGCCCCCAACCAGCAGCCACCGCCGCCGCGCCACCCTCCTCCGCCGCGCCTGACGCCACCACCACCATTCCCCAGCCACCTCTCTGCCTCAATCTCCTTCATTAGCCTTCCAGGTTCCGCAGAACACCACTCTTCTATCATTCTTAGTTAATTCCATAGTTTTTCTGTTTATGTTCATCATTAGGCTAGTTAGATATGCATGTTGATGTGGATTCTAGGTTGTTAGGTAGCCTAGGATGTGGTTAGTGGATTTAGGCCTGATAATTACGCTGTTCGTGTTTCTTGCTTTATGATTTTCGCAATTCTGATGTTTATATGATGTTGCTATTGTTCATATGATGTACTCTCTTATTTCCTGCTGCTTTTTACATTGCCTTTTTCATGTTCATACTCCTTATATGTGATTGCTGCTATGTTTTAATTTTTATATGAATTGTTTTGTTGCTGTTTATTTTCTGGGATAATCCACTTTTAGCCGGAATGCTGCCCAAATTTCTGTAAAATATTTCCATTCTTGTCTTGGTTTTGGCATTTTCAACTGTGCTTTCCTTAGATTCCCCCAAACCAATTCATGAATGCCAGGGAACGCATTCTTATTCTCTTTGATCTCCTGGTTCATAAATTGCATTTTTGATGTTTGATTCCAATTTTTGCTATTTCTATATCTATCTGAATCAACATCCCCCTGTTTTCCTTGTTTGGTTATGAGTTACCTGTAGCTTCTAATTATGAATGCTTGTTAGCTAGAAACTTATCCTTATGCCACTTACCTCAACCCATTTTTCACTAACTCACTAATTTTAACTCCCTAAACTCTTTTTCAATTCTAACCAAACTAACCTTTTAAAACATCTCTTCTGATTTTTCACTTTCTTTTAACCTTCTAACCATGGCATACTGATAATTTTTCCTGATTAACATGCCTTCTATTACATTTTGGATTGTCAATTCTTCCTTTCGTACTTTTAACTCCTATACAATCCTTAATGCACATTTACTTAACTCATTTTCCTCATTCTATTTCTCCTTTGCCACTATGTGCTTATTTTATTCTTTGCCTACCTGTTTTCCTATTCCTATTATATCCTTGATTTCTGTCTTTCAGGATGTCTGACACCCAACGAAAGGGAAAAGGAAAGGCAACTACGGGCAAACGGAAAAGAGGTGAATCCTCTATGTCTCTCATGGGACTTCTACATGATGACTCCTGGCGGGACAAGCACTTTACTACGCAGGAGAAAGCTGACCAACTCCTCCCTGCCAATGATCCAATTAAGTTTGCAAACCGATACTGTGAGCTAAAGTTTCCTAAGTTTGCTACCTCCAGAAACCTGTACCTGGAGAGGACTTTGAAAATCCCAGAAGAACTACAGCAGTACACCTCCGATCAGATCAAACAGAGAGGCTGGTTCTTCTTAGAGCAAAACTTGACTGAGGTAAATGCTTCCTGGGTAAGAGGGTTTTATTGCAATTACTTCAAGACTTCCCTAGATGTCGTGCACCTCAGAGGGAAACAGATACTGGTCACTGAAGAGGTCATTGAGGATATTCTGCACCTTCCACCAAAGTCCGATCAGCCTGACGGTTACCACAAGGCTGAGGAGGACATGCACTTCATGAGGTTTGATTGGGATGCTGTCAAGGCTAGGATAGCCCTTGACCCGACTGTTCCATGGGAATTGGGTCAGGACACCACCATGCCTAAGGAAATCAAGCGGATTTACTTAAATGATGAGGCTCGGCTATGGCATCAGTTCCTGAGCATCTTTATTATGCCTAATACCCATGAGACTGTGATACCTGCTGCCATGATCACCCTCCTCTGGTGTGTGATGGAGGGTAAGGACTTGTACCTACCATGATTCATCCGGCACTATATGGCTAGGGTACATATCCGAAGCACCCTCCCCTTCCCTTATCTGGTTACCCAACTAGGCCGTCAGGCTGACGTGCCTTAGGAGGACGCTGATGAGAGGCCACCTGCTGCGGAGTGCAGGAAGATTATTCCTTACAGCAGGAACTTTCTGGCCTTGGGCTACAGACCTGATTTCCTTACTCCTTCAGATGAGACAGCCACACCTTCAGCTGCCACCTCTTCTTCCACTGCAGCACCTACCCCGCCCACTGCACCTCCACCTACTTCAGAGCCAGTTTATCACCTAGTGCATCGCTTGTTTCAGCAGCTAGACAGGATGGAGCACCGCAACCGGCAATGGTATGAGAAATCTGAGCATCACAGCCGGTGACGCTATGAGCACCTGAAGCTATTGATATGATCTGGCAGCTACATCTCCTCCGAGCCTGACACACCATCAGTGCCATCTGAGGAGGAGGCGGATGAGCACGAGGAGGAGACCCATCCATAGAGAGAGGTTGCGCAGGCAGGCTCAGAGCAGACTGCACCCCAGCAGGAGGACCCACCTCAGATTCAGGCTGCAGACTCCGAGATCCCCATTCAGTCAGCACTTCCTCTGCAGCAGGCAGATCCTCAGACCACCACCATAGAGACTCCGACTACCCATCCTTCTGGAGATGACACTCCTTCACACCCAGCTTGAGTGAGCATCGAGGACGATGCTATTATTTAAGTGTGGGGAGGTTGCCATCTCTGACATATCTGTATTTTGGTGAACCACTACAAACTCTCTCTTATTTTGTTCATTTTCTGTATTTTTGCATATTTTTCTCTTTTTACTTTTTATTGTACTTTTTTTATTTTGCACTTTGAGCTATATGTATACTATTTTGGATATTTTAGCTTGATTTGCACATTAGTTTACTAGTTATATTTTAAGTGGATTAATTAGTATAGTTTACCCTTTTTAGTATATGATAGTTGACTTGATTGAAAATAAAAAAGAAGTAAGCTAGAGACCTCAACAGAAACAATCCACACACCTTGTATATATAGCATTACATGTTAGTTAGTTAACAACATTTCATCAAGGAGAAACACTAAAACCTTAAAGGCCACCCAAAACAATTTTTTTATGAGAATAATGGGAATTTTTAACTAAACCTGCATGACATATATGAATGATATATGATTTTTGAGTTAGAGAACACGCAGCCTGTGAATTTTGAGCTTCATTGTATGGTTACATTCAAACCATAAATCTCATTCCTGTGTGTTTGCTCTTCTTTTTATTTTTCTGATGTTCTTTACTTTGCTTTAATCTATATGTCCAGTATAGATACATACCAAGATAGGATTGAGGCCAATTTTTTTATTAAAACTCACTTATCCCAAATAAAGCCTACCTTTTATGCCATCCTTGTTAGCCCCCTTGAGTTTTTAAATCTCCCTTGTTTTATAATCACATTACTAGCCTTAAGCAGAAAAACAGATTAAAAATCCCAAGTTGAATCCTTGGTTACCTTAAGATAGAAATTGTGTAATTGTTTAAGTGTGGAAAAACTTTATGGGAACATGGATGATAGAAACAAAGGTAGAAAAGTTGAAAAGAATAAAGATGTTTTGGGAAACATGCTCATGTGAAATTAAAATAATTAATTACCATGTGCATTTAAAAAAAATGCAAATTAAAGCAAGTGCACATGGAGCAAAAATTAAAACTAATGCATGAGCATGTAACATAAAAAGTGGGAAATATGAGAAAATAGGTAAAGAAGCTTTGCTTTATAAAATATGTATGTTAGGTGAGATCTTAGACTAATCAAGGATTCACTTAATTAGCTCACTTGGTCTTATACATATACCCTTACCTTTACCTTGGCCCCATTACAACCTTAAAAAGACCTCATGATCTTTGTATGTCTATATTTTATGATTGTTGATTGGTTAGATGAAGAACAAAGTTATAGAAAGTAAGGATAAAAAGAAGAATAGAGTGATTAACCCAATAAACATTGAGTGATTAGAGAGTAAACACAAAATCCAGTGAGGGTTCAATAACTCATCAACATATATCTATGCTTAATTTGTTAATTGTCTTGCAAGTTTATGAAATATTTTTCTTCCCATCTCAAGTGTAAAAGTGGTTTAACATTATCTAAGGTTGGCTATGTATATATGATTCCTTGAGAATGTGAATTGATTTAACTACATGTATGCTTTATATATGAGTGAATAAAATTAGGATTGCATGACTCATTTAGGTAGTTGCATTTAGATTATATTGCATTGCATAGCATTCCACCACTTCAACCTTACTTTTTACCTTGGATATAGCATGAGAACATGCTATTTTTTAAGTGTGGGGAGGTTGATAAACCCATATTTTGTGATATATTTTGTGCTTAGTTTGAGTGATTTATTCAATCCATCACCCACTTATTCATATTAATTGCATGGTTTTACTTTCCCTTCCTTATTATGTGATGTATGTGAAAAACATGTTTCTTATACTTTAAAATTAATTATTTTAATTACCTTTATTTCCATTCGATGCCATGATTAGTGTGTTGAGTAGTTTCAGATCTTCTAAGGCATGAATGACTTAAAGGATGGAAAAGGAAACATACAAAAATGGAAGGAAAGCATAAAACGGAGTTTTGGAGAAACTAGCATCCACGCGATCGCATGGACGACGCGACTGCGTGCCAAGAGCAAAGAAGCAGCGACGCGGCCGCATGACTGACGCGACCGCGCACCTAAAGAAGAACACCTATGACGCGGCCGCATGACTGATGCGACCGCGCGATAAGGAAAACTCCGGACGCGATCGCGTGACCCACACGGACGTGTGACAGAGGCCACGCACCAAAAATTGCAGAAAATGCTCATAGCGAATTCTGAAGTCCTTTTTGGCCCAAATCCAAGTCCAGAAGGCATAGACCAGAGGTTATGAAGTCTGGGAATGCATCCATTCAAAGAGTCTCCAATTTTTAGTCACTTTCCATAATTTAGGTTTAGATGGAGAGAGGTTCTCTCCTCTCTCTTTGGGACTAGGATTTAGATTTAGGATTTTATTTGCTTTGAGGATTATCTTTTTATCAGGTTCAATATTCCTTTTTCATTACTTGCTTTTCAATTTAGTTTATGAATTTTTCTATGTTACAAATTACTCTTTCGAATTAATGTTATTTGAGGTATTTCAGTTAATATTGCTTTCTCTTATTTATGTTATTGATTATTCCCAATCTGAAGACATTTTTATTCCAGTAGATTTAACCTTTTCCCTTTTGGTCTTGGTTAAGAAATCAGTAACTCAGGAGTTATCTTAGCTCAACATAATTGATAACTGTTATCTTTGCTAATTGAACTGAATTTCAATAATCCCAAGCTTTTCTTAGGAAATAAATAGGATTCGAAGGTCAAACTAATTAGTCCCTTGACTTTCCTTTGCTTTAGCAAAGGTTAACTAAATGGAATTAAGATTTAACTTTCATTATTATTGATAAGAATAACTAAGTCTGGACTTCCAATTTCTCATACCTTGCCAAAGGGTTTGCTTTACAGTATTTATTTATTTTAATTTCCATTTAAATTATTTGCCATATTCATCCTTCATTCTCAAACCCCAATTTACAATCTCTATAACCAATAATAAGAACATACTTCCCTGCAGTTCCTTAAGAAGACGACCCGGGGTTTAAATACTCGGTTATCAATTTTAAAGGGGTTTGTTACTTGTGACAACCAAAACGTTTGCACGAAGGGATTTCTGTTGGTTTAGAATCTATATCTACAATGCGACTATTCTTATAAAATTCTTTACTAGCAAAAATCCTAACGTCAATGGCCATTGACAGAAAAAGTTCTTTGGGTCTTGTCTTCCATGAGCTCCACATGTCCATAGGGAAACACTTTGAGTATGGTGAAAGGTCCTGACCATCGAGACTTAAGCTTTCCAGGAAAAAACTTGAGTCTTGAGTTGTAGAGTAACACCTTCTGTCCTTCAGTGAACTCCTTTCTTGCTATCTTTTGGTCATGCCACCTTTTTGTGTTCTCTTTGTAGATTTTTGCATTCTCATATGATTGATTTCTAAACTCTTCCAGTTCATTGAGTTGCATTAGTCTCTTTTCTCCAGCAGCTTACTCATCAAAATTCAGTAGTTTTAGAGTCCAGAAGGCTCTGTGCTCCAGTTCAATTGGCAAGTGGCAAGCCTTGCCAAATACTAGTTGGTATGGTGACATCCCAATGGGGGTCTTGAAGGCTGTTCTGTAGGCCTATAGAGCATCGTCTAGCTTCTTAGACCAGTCCTTTGCTGAACTTCCAACAGTTTTTTTCAAGGATTCGTTTTAGGTCTCTATTGGAGATCTCAGCTTGCCCGTTGGTCTGTGGGTGGTATGGAGTTGCCACTTTGTGCTTTACTCCATATCTGAGAAGGAGTGCTTCCAGTTGTTTGTTGCAGAAGTGTGACCCTCCATCACTAATGAGAGCTCTGGGAACTCCAAATCTGATGAAGATGTTCCTTCTCAAGAAGCTTATCACAACCTTGTTGTCATTTGTTGCGGTAGCTATGGCCTCTACCCACCTTGAAACATAATCAACAGCCACTAATATGTAGCTATTTGAGTAGGAGGTTGGGAAGGGTCCCATGAAATCTATCCCCCATACGTCAAATAGTTCCAGCTCTAGTATGTATTGATGTGGCATCTCATTCCTCTTGGTTAGATTACCAGCTCTTTGACATTCATCACACCTTTACACCATTTCCTTGGCATCCTTAAACACTGTTGGCTAGTAAAATCTAGATTGGAGCACTTTTGCTGCTGTCCTTTCTCCACTGAAGTGACCTCCATATGCTGATCCATGGCACTGCCATAATACTTTCTGCCCTTCTTCATGGGATATACACCTTCTTAGGACACCATCAGTAATCTTTTTGAACAAATAGGGGTCATCCCAGATGTAGTGTTTGGCATCCTTGATTAGTTTCCTCTTCATATGCTTATTGATGTTAGTTGGTAGCTCCCTAATAGCATTGAAGTTGGCTATGTCTGCGAACCAAGGGGCTACTTGAATCATCATCAATTGTTCATCAAGAAAGCTTTTATTTACTACTACTTGCTGCATTTCTTCTTCTTGTAGGATCTTTGAGAGGTGGTCAGCTACCTTGTTCTCTGCTCCGCTCCTATCCTTAATCTCAATATCAAATTCTTGGAGCAGCAAGATCCACCTTATTAGTCTGGGCTTAGATTCTTGCTTGGTAAGCAAGTATTTGAGTGCTGCATGATCAGTGAACACAATTACTTTTGAGCCAATGTGATATGATCTAAACTTATCAAAAGCAAAAACTATGGCTAAAAGTTCTTTCTCTGTGGTAGTATAGTTCCTTTGATTCTCATTAAGGACCTTGCTAGCATAGTAAATAACATGTACTAGCTTGTCTTTCCTCTGTCCCAAGACAGCACCAACAGCAAAATCAGATGCATCACACATTAGTTCAAAGGGAAGATCCCAGCTTGGTGGTGCTATGATAGGTGCAGAGGAGAGTTTCTTTTTGAGTTCATCAAAGGATACCATGCATTCTCTATCAAAAACAAAAGGAATATTTGAGACAAGTAGGTTGCTAAGGGGTTTTGCAATCTTTGAAAAATATTTAATAAACCTCCTATAGAACCTAGCGTGTCCCAAAAAGTTTCTGATTGCTTTGACATTGCAAGGTGGAGGTAATTTTTCAATTACTTCCACTTTTGCTCTGTCTACTTCTATGCCATCTTTTGAAATCTTGTGACCAAGAACCACCCCTTCAGTCACCATAAAATGGTACTTCTCCCAGTTTAAAACAAGGTTAGTTTTTTGACACCTTTTTAGCACAAGAGAAAGACGGTATAGGCAATCAGAATACGAGTCTCGAAACACAGAGAAGTCGTCTATAAATACTTCTATGAAGTTCTCAATCATATTTGAAAAAATGGAGAGCATGCACCTTTGGAATGTTGCAGGTGCATTGCACAATCCAAAGGGCATTCTCCTATAAGCAAATACACCATATGGACAAGTAAATGAAGTTTTTTCCTGATCCTTGGGGTCTACAACAATTTGGTTGTAGCTCGAGTATCCATCCAGGAAACAATAATACTCATGTCCTACCAATCTTTCAAGCATCTGGTCCGTGAAGGGCAGGGGAAAGTGATCCTTCCGGGTGGCTTCATTAAGTTTCTGGTAGTCAATGCACATACGCCATCCGGTTACTATCCTTGTTGGTATTAGTTCATTCTTCTCATTTGCCACAACAGTGATCCCTCTCTTCTTGGGAACTACTTGCACCGGGCTTACCCAAGGGCTGTCTGAGATGGGGTAGATTACCCCTGCTTGCCAAAATTTCAACACTTCTTTCTGAACCACTTCATTCATAGTTGAGTTCAACCTCCTTTGTTGCTGTCTTGAGGGTTTGGCATCCTCTTCAAGTAAGATTTTATGCATGCACATTGAAGGACTGATCTCTTTTAAATCTACAAGTGTCCAGCCTATGGCATCCTTGTGTTGTCTCAGCACCTGGATAAGTTCCTCTTCTTGTTCCTTACTCAAACTTGAATTTATGATCACTGGGTGAGTATTGTTGGCACCCAGATATGCATACTTCAAGCTGGGTGGTAAGGCTTTCAGCTCTAGTTTTGGTGACTCTGCGTCTTTGTTGTCTGTGGCAGTTGGCATGATTGAGTTCCTCATGGTTGCTTGTGGTAGTTTTCCATCTGGTGCTTGCTCTATCTCAATGCTTTCTCCACATTATTCTTCTCCCATAACTTCTTGAACTATCTGTTCCGTGGTGTCTACCAGCATACATTCTCATATGGGTTCCTTGGGGTAACTCATTGCTTTAAAGACGTTAAAGACAATTTTCTCTTCATGCAATCTCAAGACTAGTTCCCCTTTCTGCACATCAATGATGGCTCCAGCAGTAGCTAGAAATGGTCTTCCAAGGATAATTGACGTGTTGGCTTCTTCTTCCATGTCCAGCACAATGAAATCAGCAGGGAAGATGAATTCTCCTACTTTCACTAGCAAGTTTTCCACCACCCCATGTGGAAACTTAAATATTCTATCAGCCAATTGGAGTGCCATTCTTGTTGGCTTGGCTTTCTCAATCTTCATCCTTCTCATCATGGTTAGGGACATAAGATTTATGCTAGCTCCCAAATCACACAAAGCTTTCTCAATAGTGATGTCCCCTATGATGCAGGGGATTTGAAACCTCCCTAGGTCTTTCAGCTTTTGAGGCAACTTCTTCTGTATGATGGCGCTGCATTCCTTAGTCAACACTATGGTTTCTTTTGCCTCCCAATTCCTCTTTTTGGTTATAAGCTCCTTTAAGAACTTGGCATTGAGTGGCATTTGTTCTAATGCCTCAGCAAATGGTATGTTGATTTGGAGCCTCTTGAAGATCTCTAGGAACTTAGAGAATTGGCCATCCTTCCCATCTTTTCTTAGTCTTTGTGGGTATGGTGCCTTTGGCACATAGGGCTTCAAAGCTGGTTTTGGTGGAGGTAAAGCTGGGATCTCCCCTTCATCCTTGCTCCCATGTTTTGGTGTAACCTCTTCATGATTATCTTTTCTTGGGGCTCCTTCCTCTATAACCTTTCCACTTCTCAGAGTTATGGCTTTGCATTACCGTCTTGGGTTAGCCATGGTATCACTGGGAAATATGTGTGTGGAAAGTGGGATTTGCTTGGACAAAATCCCCACTTGTGCCTCCAACTTTGAAATTGCTGCACCTTGATTTTTCATATTTGACCTGTATTCCTCTTTATTAGCATCTATCCTACTGTCAGTTTGTGCTTGTCTGTTCCATGAGGGAGGATACTGCCCCTGAAATCTGAGATGACAGTTGTGCTATTGTAGCCTCCATCCTCTCAAAGTTGCTCTTGATTTTGCATGGTTGCATAGTTGAGGAAGGTGCATCTTGATTGAGGTTATTGTGTATGGGTTGGTTTTTATGGTATGATGTATTTTATGAGTTATGGTGGGGTCTATAATTCCCTATTTAATGGTTGGGGTTGGGATGCTGATTTGATGGATAAGGCTTGTTGTGGTCCTGGTTGTGGTTTTGTTAATTTTCCCACCCAAAGTTTGGGTGGTTCTTCCAACCTGGGTTCTATGTCTTAGAGTGTGGGTCATATGGTGCTCTGGCTGAATTGTGCACATAATTAGCTTGCTCCCAGTCACCTTCAGATTCTGATGCATTACCTTCTTATTGAGGAATTTGGTCTTGGATGACTGAGGCTTGGTTGGCCTCCATCCTCTTGGTTAATACTGCTATCTGTGCTACAATTGCCTTGTTATGAGCTAACAAAGCATCTATAGAGTCAAGTTCTAGCACTCCCTTCTTCTGAGTCCTTTCTGAGGCATAGAAATACTCATTTTCAGCTACAGTTTCAATAACATCTATGGTCTTTTCAATGGTTTTCTTTTCGTTGAGTGAGTCTCTTGAAGAATGATCCACTGCCTTCTTTGCTTCATAGGATAGTCCCTCATAAAAGATATGTTGTTGTACCCACTCATTGAACATTTCCGGTGGCCATCTTCTTGTCAGATCTTTGAATCTCTCCCAGACCTCATAGAGTGTTTCTCCATCTTGTTGTCTGAAAGTTTGCACCTTAGCTCTTAGCCAATTGATTCTTTGTGGAGGGTAAAATCTCGCAAGGAATCTGTTCACGACCTCCTCCCATGTAGTTAGGCTATCCTTGGGGAATAATTCTAGCTACTTTGCTGCCTTATCTCTGAGTGAAAAGGAAACAAGAGTAGTTTGTAGATGTCAGGGTGTACCCCGTTGGACTTTATAGTATCACATATCCTCAAGAATGTGTTGAGATGTTGATTGGGATCTTCTTGGGTACTCCCTCCATATGAGCAATTATTCTGAACAAGTGTGATGAGCTGAGGCTTCAGCTCAAAGTTATTAGCATGAATTATTGGGTTTAGGATGCTGCTGCCATAATTTCCTGGGTTTGGGTTGATGTAAGAGCCTAAGACTCTCCTTTCTTGCCCATCATGATTGACTGGGCCTCCCCTGGCATGGTTATGAACTTCTTTCTCATGATGATTCTCCATATTCTTTTCCATGTTTGTTTCGAAATACTCTTCCTCTTCCTCAGCACCAACGACTCTCTTCCCTCTTGCTTCCCTCCTTAATTTAAGGAAGGTCCTCTCAGGTTTAGAATCAAAGGAAGTTGAAGCCCCGCTTCTCCTACCTGTCATACAACCAATCAAGGCAAAAAGCAAGATAGAAAATGGATAAAGAAATTACTATTGTTAGAGCAGTTGATAGTGTCAGTGGTGCAATTTATCAAACAGTTAGAAAAGTGGAAATATGGACACTAAATAAGATAATCAAAGAAGAAGGAAATAGAGCTCAAAATAAAATAAAAAAAATGCTAAATAAAGAAATTAAAATAACAAGGAAATTAAAATGCTTAATCTAGCTCTCCAATCAATATAATCACTGTCAAATTTAAGCCAATCCCCGGAGACGGTGCCATAAAACTTGATGACCAGGATTCACTACCCCTTTCAAAAATTAGTGAATTAGTTCTTTTGGCAAGCGCACCAAAATTATCGCCAAGTAATAAACCACAGTGGAGAGGAGAGGGATCGTATCCACAAAGATTCGCAAATCCAAGCAGTTTTAATTGATTGATGAATTATTTAAATAGATCAATAAGATTGTGAAGTACAGAATTGTAAATGATGACTTAAATGTAAATGACTAGAATATAAAAAAAAGCGATAAAGTGCAGAAATGGAAATTGCAGAATGTAAAGTGCTGAATCATAAATGACTTGAATGTAAATGGGAGTGGGAAGTTACTGAATGCAAAATTAAGCTGTAAAGAAATGGATAGATAAGAATGGGGGAATTCATTGAGATTGGGAGATGATGTCTCTTTGGATCAAATCTAGCTTATATCCTCTTCAATCATGCAACTCATTGACCTCTTGGCAATCATGATTGATTGAGCCGCAATCCCTTGGTGACTCAATCTCTCAGATCTTGATCAATAGCCAATTCCTTGGTCTAATTGCTCATGAAGAGAGATATGTTTGGTCCCTGATTATACCACACACCCTCACAGGTCCAGGTAGAGGGGGGATTATATGTCACGTATCCCATCACCAAAACCCAGATTCTACTCAAGTGTGAGAAGGGATTTCAAGCATGGTTTCATGTTTCCTTTTCCAAGGTTCCCACGAAACCCAATTACATTCAATCTCTTTTCCAAGATAATTGAACACTAAGCATTAAGAACGAAATTCCTTCTAGCAAATCAAGAGAAGATGAAGAGAAGAAGAATTTCACTATTATCAATTCATCAAGTACAATAGAGCTCCCTCTCTCAATGAGAGGGAAGTTAGCTACTCAAAGCTTGAAAAGTACTCAAAAATGGAGTGTAAAAGTGGATCTAGTACTAACTACTTAACCCCTCTTCAGTACTCCTTGGGGGTATTTATACTACTCCTAGTAAAAAAAATTACAAAAGTGAAAAGGGAAAATTACATTTTGGAGGGAAAGAAAACACTCAACAAGCGTGACTTCTTAGTTGGCGTGTGGCTGGCGCTCTACCAGCGTGTCACGTGCCCTTTAAACTAGCTTGGCGTGCCACGCTCAATCCTTCAAGTGGCATGCTCTTCTCTCTATCAACCTTGGCGTGCCACGCCTTCGAGCTCAAGTGGCACGCCCTTTGCTTTTTTCCACCTTCCTTTGCCTCTGGAAACTTCAACTGGTGTGGCACACCCAGGGTCTGGCGTGCCACGCCCTTGTTGTGTGCTTGGCTAAGGTCCTCTGGAAAGTTACACTAGTGTGGCACGCCCAGGATCTGGCGTGCCATGCCCCTTTGTGAGTGAATGGTTCCTCTGTTTGGCGTGCCACGCCACGAACTCAAGTGGCACGCGCCAATGTTTCTTTGCCCTCTGAATGACCCTTGCATGCCATGCCTGGTTGCTCAAGTGGCACGCCTAAGTGAAGAATAGTGAATGGCGTGCCACGCCTTCGATACCAAGTGGCACGCCCCGTGTAATTGGCCTCTTCCATCTTCTCTAGAAACTTATACCAGCGAGCCACGCCTAAAGGTTGGCGTGCCGCGTCCATGATCTTGTCTTGTTCCAGTAGTTGGCATGCCATGCCTCAGCCTTCAAGTGGCACGCCATAGTGACATGCTCGGATTGGCGTGCCACGTCTTCGACATCAAGTGGCACGCCCAGTCCTTGCTCATGTTATCTTGTGCATTGGCGTGCCACGCCTGGTTGCTCAAGTGGCACGCCTAAGTGAGGTTGAGAGGTTGGCGTGCCACACCTTCGACTTCAAGTGGCACGTCCAGTCTTCAATTGCCTTCAGCCCCTTCTCTGGATCATTGTACCAGCGTGCTACGCCATGCTGCTCAAGTGGCACACCCATGTATTTGTGCACTCTTCAAGCTTGGCGTGTCACGCCTGGGTCTTCAAGTGGCACGCCAAAGTGACTTTTTGGAGTTGGCGTGCCACGCCTTCGACACCAAGTGGCACGCCATAATGGAGGTTCTTCTTGAGATGGTGAGTTGGTGTGCCACGCCCCTTTGCTCAAGTGGCATGCCCATAGTAATTGATGGGTCAGGCATGCCACGCCCCTTTTGTGTCCTCCATTTTGCTTTCTGTAATTTTGTACTAGTGTGCCACGCCCAGTCCTGGTGTGCCATGCCCACATGCATGCTTGGATTTCCCTTCTGGAATTTAGTACTGGCGTGCCACGCTTAGCTCCTGGCGTGCTATGCCAGTGCATTTTTGTGGTTTGCTCCCAAGTGGCACGCCAATTTCACACGCTCAGCTTCTTATTTGTCTTCTTCCCATTTCTGATGTCCTTTTTCACCTAAAATTCAGCACAACTCATCTCAAAGTAGTGTACCATAATATTAATCAAATAATGCATGAATTGTACTGATAAAATGAGATTTGTTCTCTTTTACGGCCTTCTTTATGCAAGAAAGAAGGGTGGATGATGCATGTCATCACACACCCTTTGACTTTGCTCGTTGATTTCAACTGGTATCATGGCTTCTATGCCATAAGCAAGTCGGAAGGGTGTTTCTCCTATGGCAGACTGAGGTGTAGTCCGATAAGCCCAGAGTACTTGAGGGAGCTCTTCAGCCCTGGCTCCCTTTGCCTCTTGCAACCTTTTCTTCAATTCAGCCAGTATAACCTTATTAGCTACCTCAGCTTGCCCATTTGCTTGTGGGTGCTCTATCGAGGTGAACTAGTGCTTGATCTTCATATTGGATACCAGGTTTCTGAAGGTTGGATCAGTGAACTGAGTGCCATTATCAGTGGTGATGGAGTGGGGGACTCCATACCTTGTGATAATGTTCTTGTAGAGGAACCTCCGACTTCTTTGGACTGTGATGGTGGCTAATGGTTCTGCTTCGATTCATTTCGTGAAGTAGTCTACCCCTACTATTAGATACTTTACTTGTACATGCGCTTGGGAAAAGGGTCCCAATAGGTCCAATCCCCATTTTACAAAAGGCCATGGAGAAGTTATGCTAATGAGCTCCTCGGGGGGAGCGACGTGGAAGTTTGCATGTGATGAGCGGATAATTTATACGCTTTTTGGCATTGTTTTTAGGTAGTTTTTAGTAAGTTCAAGCTACTTTTAGGGATGTTTTCATTAGTTTTTATGTTAAATTCACATTTCTGGACTTTACTATGAGTTTGTGTGTTTTTTTGTGATTTCAGGTAATTTCTGGCTGAAATTGAGGGACTTGAGCAAAACTTTGAAAAAGGCTGACAAAAGGACTGCTGATGCTGTTGGAATCTGACCTCCCTGCACTCAAAATGGATTTTCTGGAGCTACAGAACTTCAATTGGCGCGCTCTCAACGGCGTTGGAAAATAGACATCCAGGGCTTTCCAGCAATATATAATAATCCATACTTTATTCGGAAATTGACGACGTAACTTGGCGTTGAACGCCAAGTACATGCTGCTGTCTGGAGTTAAACGCCAGAAACACGTCATGATTCGGAGTTGAACGCCCAAAACACGTTATAACTTGGAGTTCAACTCCAAGAAAAGCCTCAACTTGTGAATAGATCAAGCTCAGCCCAAGCATACACCAAGTGGAAGTGGATTTATGCATCAATTACTTACTCATGTAAACCCTAGTAGCTAGTCTAGTATAAATAGGATAAGTTACTATTGTATTAGACATCTTTTGACAGTTTAATCTTTTGACTTTTTAGTCTTTGATCATTTGGTCTTTTGATCATTCAGGGGGCTGGCCATTCGGCCATGCCTGAACTTTTCACTTATTTATTTTCAACAGTGGAGTTTCTGCACACCATAGATTAAGGGTGTGGAACTCTGCTGTACCTCAAGTTTCAATACAATTACTATTACTTTCTATTCAATTCTCTTTTATTCTTATTCCAAGATATACGTTGCACAACACTTTGATGAATATGATGATCCGTGACACTCATCATCATTCTCACCTATGAACGTGCGTGACTGACAACCACTTCCGTTCTACTCTAGGCCGGGCGCATATCTCTTAGATTCCCAATAGAATCTTCGTGGTATAAGCTAGATAGATGGCGGCATTCATGGGGATCCGAAAAGTCTAACCTTGTCTGTGGTATTCCGAGTAGGATCCCGGAAATCTGGAAAGTTTAACCTTGTCCGTGGTATTCCGAGTAGGATTCCGGTATTGAATGACTGTGACGAGCTTTAAACTCGCGATTGCTGGGCGTGATGACAAACGCAAAAGGATCGATGGATCCTATTCCAACATGATCGAGAACCAACAGCTGATTAGCCGTGCTGTGACAGAGCATTTGGACCATTTTCACTGAGTGGATGGGATGTAGCCATTGTCAAGGGTGATGCCTCCAGACGGTTAGCCGTGTAGTGATAGCGCATAGGACCATTTTCCCGAGAGGATTAAAAGTAGCCATTGATGATGGTGATGCCCTACATACAGCTTGCCATGGAAAGGAGTAAGAAGGATTGGATGAAAGCAATAGGAAAGTAGAGATTCGAGAGGATTCTAGCATCTCCACACGCCTATCTGAAATTTCCACTATTGATCTACATAAGTATTTCTATCCTTTTTTATTTTATTTATCTTTTAATTATCTAATCCAATTACATTTGACCCTATGAATCCACTTAACTGAGATTTACAAGGTGACCATAGCTTGCTTCATACCAACAATCTCTGTGGGATCGACCCTTACTCACGTAAGGTATTACTTGGATGACCCAGTACACTTGCTGGTTAAGTTGAACGGAGTTGTGTCCACACATAGTTGAAAAAGCAATAAATTTTACAAAATACAATAACAAAGGAATCATAATTTTGTCCACCAGCATGCATTTGGCATGGTTGAACCTCTTTACGAATTCGGTGGCATCGTTCTGCAAGGTCGGCCAGTAGAACCCAGCTCGTATGACTTTCCTATCCAAGGACTTTGCTCCGAGATGGTTCCCACATATACCATTGTGGACCTCTTTTAAGACTTCTGTTGTCCTTGAAGTCAGGATACACTTTAACAATGGTGTAGATATCCCTCTTTTATAGAGGATATTTTTTTACCAAAGTGTAGCTTTGTGCTTCCCTCCAAATTTTCTTGGCCTCTTTTTCCTCTTTGGGTAGGATGTCGAATTTAATATATTCGATTAATGGGTTCATCCATCCGAGGTCTGATGGTGTTTTTGTGGAAAAACGAATTCCAAACACACAACTCACCGGCAAGTATACCGGGTCGCATCAAGTAGTAATAACTCACTTAGACTGAGGTCAATCCCATAGGGACTGATGGATCAAGCAACTTTAGTGGGTGATTAGTTTAGTCAAGCTAACATGGAGTGAATTGTGTGAAGTGTAACCAACAGAAAGTAAATTGACAAGAATTGTAAATGATAGAATGTAAATAGGTAGAAAACTTAAAGAGCAAGGAATGTAAATTGACAGAATCTTAAATGGCAAGAAAGGTAAACTGCATGAAAAGTAAAGGGGGTTGGGGTGATGACAATTAAAGAGAGCAATAGATCAAAACTCAAAACTCTTGCAGAAAGCTTAACTTGCAGGAAAGTAAATTGGGAGCAATGTAAACAGAGAAGCAAAATTGCAGTGAATCAAAACTTAGAGCAATTGCAGAGGAATTAAAATCGTGCAGGAAATGTAAATGAGATTTGCAGCAAGCTCAATGTAAACTGAATTAAAAATGAAAACAGCAAATGAAATTAGATCTAATTCCTTAATTCTCAGAATTTTGTAGCAGAAGAACAAGGATGAATTTCAGATTAAGAATTGAAACAGAATTCCTTCAAACTTAATCTGAAATTTAAAGCAGAAAGTAAAAGTTGATGAAGCAAGAAAATGAAAACAGGAAAATAACTTCATATCCAATTCTTAGAACAATTGAGAAGAGAGGTAAAAGATGAATCTCAAACTTAGAATCAATGAAGCTCTTCAATCTCAATTTAAATTCCAAGAACAGATGTTGTAGAAGAAAAGGAAAATGGAGGAAGAAGAACTAAGATCCAAATTCAATTCTCAAATTCAAAAAGGAAAAATTAAAAGAGAGCTCTCTACTACTACTGCTCCCTAGTGGAGCCAGCCTCTTTAATAAAATGGAATTGATGCCTTTATATAGGCTTTACCCAATGAAAATGAAATTACAATTAAATGAAAATCCTAATTCTAGCATGTTCTTGTGCCTTTGAGTCAATGGGCTTTGCTTGCTTTTTATTTGAAGAGTGGATCCGGTTGGCATTTTGATTCGGTGAAGAATTGAATTAAATTGGATTTTTGGTTGAATTTGGACCATGGGTTTTGCTCCCAGGGCAAGGCTTGGCTCTTGGCAAGAGCTTTGGCCAAGAGCTTTGGTTCCCTTCCTTGCCAAAGTGTACGCACGTTCTTTCCTTGTGACAAGAGAACAAAGCTCTTGCATGGTTTAAGTCTTGGGTGAAGCACTTGCTGGCCATTTTCCTTGGCATGAGTAGCGCTACTTCGTTGCTTCCCTTGGTATCCCTCTTCGAATCCTGGTGGAAGCACTTTGATTCATTTTTGCTTTTTTTGGCCCTTAAAGAAGCTTTCACCTTGTATCTCAATTCTATGCCAAATATAGATTGCCATATATCGTTGAAAATCTCTGAATGTCAGCTTTCCAATGCAACTGGAAGCACATCAATCAGACATCTGTAGCTCAAGTTATAGCTCTTTGAATGAGGCATGGTCATATTGTGAGCGCCCAAATTTTAACTTAGCGAAAATTTTGCTTCCAAGCTCATTTTCCTTGATTTTTCCTTGAAGAAGTCTGAAAAAGCTCTTGGAGAAAGCTCTTGGCAAGAGCTTTAGGCAAGAGCTTTGCTTTGAGTTTTGCCTTGCTTTTTGAAGTAAAGCTCTTAGCAAGAGCTTTAGGCTCTTGGCAAGAGCTTTGTGCCTTTGCTCCTTGTTGTGAGACACAATTTTCTTCCCTTGGGCCACGCTTTTCTTCCTTAGTTTGGTCATGGCCCACGCTTTTAAAAGCGTGGCCTAAGGCTCCAAAGTGTGCTCCAACTTCAAAGTGTGTCCCAAAGCTCTTTTTTTCTCCTTTTTAACTTATTTTGTGCTTCTTTGCTTCTTTTTCTTCTTATTTCCTATAAGATTTATAAAATTAAAATATCAAAGAAATATACCATTTAAGCACAAAAGAATGCAATATTTGAGTACAAATCATCAATTTCTTGTATGAAAAAGCATAGAAAAACATGACATGGTGACATGTCATCACAACACCAAACTTAAACCTTGCTTGTCCCCAAGCAAGAAAAGAATCATGCAATAAAGATTGACAATCCAAGGTGAGAAGAATAGCAAGTTAATGTTCATGGCAAGCTAGTTTTCTATGCATGCTATAATCACAAAAGAAATATAAATGATTGATGCTTCTATCTAGCTCAATCTATGAAATCTTTTCCTTATAATTTTTCCTTGAAACAAGCTTTTGATTTTCTTATTAACTTCTCCTTTTGGATGCTTTGCCCCATGAGTTGATAACAAAGCTACGATTCTAAATGCTTTGTTTTCAAGTATTACCACTTGATACATAAACACCACAAGCATTTGAATTAGAGGACTTCATTAAGCTCATTTTTTTTCTTTTCTTGACTCTCTAATCATTGATGCTCAGAACCTTGAGCTTTGAGGGAGTGCTTATGCACTTGAGCCTAGCCTTGACTTCTAAGTATTTTGTTTTCAAGCATTTGGCTTGATACATAAACACCACAAGTACTTAGCAAATAAATTGCCATTGGTACTCAGAGCCTTCAGCTTTCTCATTCATTCCCTTTTTCTTTTCTTGCCCTTTTTTGCTTTTTTCATGGTTTTTATGATTTCAAAAGATTTCACAAAATCTCCTAGATGAAAACTTCAATTAAATAAAATCTAATGCAATTGAGCAACAATCAAACATACTAGCTTTCCAATACTTGTATGCACATGCTAAATTCTTCTTTAATTCCTTGTTTGTTTATGATCATGATAATTTATTGCTGTTGAATTCACAAAACTCAAGTTGGTGGTCATAATATCACAGCAACATGTTGTAAATCAAAATTTAAACTATGCTTATTCATACCACACATGCATACAGAGAAGACAAAGACAATCATGCAATTTGAAGTGCTGTAAACAAATGAGGGGAAAAGGAACTTTACAACCTTGTAATTCATCTTCTCTATTGTTGTCATTTTCATCCTATTCTTCCTCTTCCCTTGCCAAACTCAGAATGCTTTCTCATCCTCAAGCAATAATTAGAACAATGGCTATGGGGCTAAGATAGATCATGAGTGTCTTACACAATGAAGTGTTAGTGATACATGTGCTCTAAATAAGCAAAATTAAAGATATGAAGGCACAGAGAAATAGAGACATTATGGTTGCAAAAAATAAGAGGGTGTGCATGATACATTGCATAAAAGAATAAGTGGCACACCAAACTTAGTGTGACACTTTTACTTGGAATTGATGCAAGTATCTAGTAGATATTGAAACCAAATTTTGCTGCATAGCAACACCAAACTTAGAATGCAATCACATGTCCATTTTATTTGAACTAAAACTAAATGAAACTGTCATTTGTTTACTACAATCACCAATTGAAGCATCTGTCATGAATAAGGATCTCTTAGTGATGTATTAACAAAAACAGTTAAGAAGCAAAATAAGTGAAAGCATTAAGCAAAGAAATAACTAAAGTAAACAGAATAATAAAGTGTCAAACAAAAAGAAAAATAACACTGCAAAGGCATTATGATTATGCAGAAGTGGTGTTTCTTAATGAATTGCATAGAGAATTAAGTGGTACACCAAACCTAGAATCTTAGTGTGTTACTTCCATGTAGAATTGATGCAATCATCCCAAGAGATTGAAAACAAATTGTCGCAGGACAACACCAAACTTAGAATGTAACCATACGCCAATTTATTGGAATTTAAAAAAGCAAGGAGAAGAAATGTACCTACTATCTACCTGTTCTTCACTTTCTTCCTCTTCTTCCAATTTGTTAAGAGGAATGACCTCAAGGGGGGAGAAGTTTCAGCTATTGTCCCCTTTCTTGGTTTCCTCTCAGCAAGCCTCCTTTTGTACATGGCTTGATTGAGCTTGCTTGTTAGTGGTCTAGGGGTTGGATTGCTTGTGGTTGACCTCCTCTTGAATGTTGTCCTTAGTATCTTGGTCACAATCCTCTTCTCGGTGCTTTTGTTAATTGCCTTCACTTCCTTGAATTCAAGAATTGGTGGTTGTATGATTATTGGAGTGATTTTTTCATTAGGAGCCTCTTGAATTGGTGGTTCCATGAGCCCTTCCTTCATGTGATTTTCTGCTTCACTTGAGTTTGGACTTCCTTGATTGTCCTCCTCACTTTCTTGCTTTTTCACTTTCTCCTTCACATTCAATATTTGACTTAATAGTACTTTCATGGAGGAGGTTTGTTGTTCTTCCCAAGATTTCTTCATCTCCTCTTCATATTTTTCGATCACAAATTCAAGGGAACTTTGTGGGGGTTGTGAATGTTCATGTTCCTTCGTCTCCTCAAGTGCAGTTTCATTTTCAAATACCTTTACCACCTCATTCTCTATTGGAGTTTCACTTGATACAGTAGCCTTCTCGTCTTGCTCTTCCACTTTCTCCTTCACATCCACCAAGTGATCTTCATTCTTCTTGCTTAGTGGTTTTGAGTGTTTCCCTATGTTCTCCAAATGCTCATCCATCTTCTGAAGAAGGATTTATTTTTCTCTCTAGGATTATTATTGTTCCTCCATGAGTTGTTCTTGTCTTTTCAACAATTCTCTGGATTTTTGAAGGGGATCCTCAGCTATTAGCTCAAAAGATGAAGATTGAGAATGAGTTTTTGGATATGTGGATGCTGTGGTGAAGTTGTTTTGAGTGGTATGGGATGAATCTTGTGGATTGTGAAATAAGTTTTGTGGTTGGTGGAATAAATTGTATGGATCTTGGAGGAGACTTTGTGTTGAGGCATAATCAAGTGATGAACAATCTTCAAACGAGGAACTAGGAGGTGGGGTTGGGCAATTTTGTATGAGTGAATTGAAGGTTTGCTCAAGTGATGATGGCTCTTGATAAGTAGAGTATGACACATTGAATGCTCTCTGGTTTTGATCTTCCCAATCATAACTTGAAGAATTGTGGAATTCCTCAGAGTGTGGATCATTTTGTGGCCACGGGGAACAATCTTCCAAGTATGCTCTGGCAGCACAATCAACTGATAATGTCCTTAAATAATTAGAATGTGAATCATTGCATTTCCCTTCCCAGCCATCATTTGTGTACGTGCCATCATAGTATGAGTCACTTTGTGGCTCTGGAAAATAGTTCATTTTACTTGATTGTTCATACTCCCTCATTCCTTGTTGATACTCCCATCCACCATGAGGATAATGATATGAATCATTTTGTGGTGGTGGTTGGTATCCCTCATGATTCTCTTGCTCATCTTGGGGTTCTGAAGCAATTCTCCATGGATTGGAGTGCTCAGAATTTGTATCTTCTTGGTGATATTTCCAACCATCATTAGAATAATGACTTGAATCAAATTGTGATGGTGGGCAATATCCCATGAAATTTGTTTGATTAAAAGATGAGGTTAACTCCATTTGAATTTTGTGAAACACAACACTAATGAAAATTGAAGTTCATGTCTCAGAGAAGAACTTCTTAGTGAAGCAAAAATACAAACACCTTGGGTTCAACTTAGAACAGAGAATAAAAATAAAGAAAATGCTTGATCTAGAATTTTCACCCACTTAATCATTGTTGATATAATCAATTAACGGCTCCAAAAACTTGATGGTGTTTTTGTGGAAAAACGAATTCCAAACACACAACTCACCGGTAAGTATACCGGGTCGCATCAAGTAGTAATAACTCACTTAGAGTGAGGTCGATCCCACAGGGATTGATGGATCAAGCAACTTTAGTGGGTGATTAGGTTAGTCAAGCTAACATTGAGTGAATTATGTGAAGTGTAACCAACAGAAAGTAAATTGACAAGAATTGTAAATGATAGAATGTAAATAGGCAGAAAACTTAAAGAGCAAGGAATGTAAATTGACAGAATCTTAAATTGCAAGAAAGGTAAACTGCATGAAAAGTAAAGGGGGTTGGGGTGTTGGAAATTAATGAGAGCAATAGATCAAAACTCAGAACTCTTGCAAAAAGCTTAACTTGCAGGAAAGTAAATTGGGAGCAATGTAAACAGAGAAGAAAAATTATAGTGAAACAAAACTTAGAGAAATTGCAGAGAAATTAAAATCGTGCAGGAAATGTAAATGAGATTTAAAGCAAGCTCAATGTAAACTGAATTAAAAATGAAAACAGCAAATGAAATTAGACCCAATTCCTTAATTCTCAGAATTATGTAGCAGAAGAACAAGGATGAATTTCATATTAAGAATTGAAACAGAATTTCTTCAATCTTAATCTGAAATTTAAAGTAGAAAGTAAAAGTTGATGAAGCAAGAAAATGAAAACAGGAAAATAACTTCAAATCCAATTCTTAGAACAATTGAGAAGAGAGGTAAAAGATGAATCTCAAACTTAGAATCAATGAAGCTCTTCAGTCTCAATTTAAATTCCAAGAACAGATGTTGCAGAAGAAAATAAAAATGGAGGAAGAAGAACTAAGATCCAAATTCAATTCTCAAATTCAAAAAGTTAAAATTAAAAGAGAGCTCTCTACTACTACTGCTCCCTAGTGGAGCCAGCCTCTTTAATAAAATGGAATTGATACCTTTATATAGGCTTTACCCAATGAAAATGAAATTACAATTAAATGAAAATCCTAATTCTAGCTTGTTCTTATGCCTTTGAGTCAATGGGCTTTGCTTGCTTTTTATTTGAAGAGTGGATCCGGTTGGCTTTTTGATTTGGTGAAGAATTGAATTAAATTGGATTTTTGGTTGAATTTGGACCATGGGTGTTGCTCCCAGGGCAAGGCTCGGCTCTTGGCAAGAGCTTTGGCCAAGAGCTTTGGTTCCCTTCCTTGCCAAAGTGTACGCACGTTCCTTGCTTGTGACAAGAGAACAAAGCTCTTGGCAAGAGCTTTGCTTGTCCTTGAGGTCCATGGTTCAAGTCTTGGGTGAAGCACTTGCTGGCCATTTTCCTTGGCATGAGTAGCACTACTTCCTTGCTTCCCTTGGTATCCCTCTTTGAATCCTGGTGGAAGCACTTTGATTCATTTTTGCTTATTTTTGGCCCTTAAAGAAGCTTTTCACTCGTGTCCCAATTCTATGCCAAATATGGATTGCCATATATCGTTGGAAAGCTCTGAATATCAGCTTTCTAACTCAACTAGAAGCACATCAATCGGACATCTGTAGCTTAAGTTATAGCCCTTTGAATGAGGCATGGTCATACTGTGAGCGCCCAGATTTTAACTTAGCGAAAATTTTGCTTCCAAGCTCATTTTCCTTGATTTTTCCTTGAAGAAGCCCGAAAAAGATCTTGGAGAAAGCTCTTGGCAAGAGCTTTAGGCAAGAGCTTTGCTTTGAGTTTTGCCTTGCTTTTTGAAGTAAAGCTCTTGGCAAGAGCTTTGTGCCTTTGCTCCTTGTTGTGATACACGCTTTTCTTCCCTTGGGCCACGCTTTTCTTCCTTAGTTTGGTCATGGGCCACGCTTTTAAAAGCGTGGTCTAAGGCTCCAAAGTGTTTTCCAACTCCAAAGTGTGTCCCAAAGCTCTTTTTTTCTCCTTTTTAACTTATTTTGTGCTTCTTTGCTTCTTTTTCTTCTTATTTCCTACAAGATTTATAAAATTAAAATATCAAAGAAATATACCATTTAAGCATAAAAGAATGCAATATTTGAGCACAAATCATCAATTTCTTGTATGAAAAAGCATAGAAAAACATGACATGGTGACATGTCATCAAGGTCCAATCTAGATACTTTAAGGACATCTTTTCTGCCCTCTGTTTTTGTAACTGAGGGTTCTTTGAGAGTTTCTTGGATTAGGCTTCAATTATTCCCTCCTGGCTTGGTACTTGCTAGCTTGGAGAGGGCGTCTGCTCTGCTGTTGAGATATTGAGTTATGTGTTTGACCTCAGTCTCAGCAAATCGCCTACGGTATTCCAAGATTTTGTCTAAGTACCTTTTCATGTTGGGATCTTTAGCCTGGTACTCTCCATTGATTTGTGAGGTCACTACTTGAGAGTCGCTAAACATAACTACTTTTGTTGCGCCGACTTCTTCTGACAGTTTCAACCTTGCAATCAAGGCTTCATATTCTGCTTGATTGTTGGAGACTGGGAATTCGAATTTGAGGGAGACTTCTACTTGAGTTCCCTCTTGGTTGACTAAGATTAAGCCCGTGCCACTCCCAACTTTATTGGAGGATCCATCTACATATAGTTACCATGCAGTGGAAGCTTTCTCTTGATCTCCTGCATATTCTGCCATGAAGTCGGTGAGGCATTGGGATTTGATTGCCGTCCGAGTTTCGTACTTAAGAGGTTGAACTCGGATAGCTCTATGGCCCATTGAACCATTCTACCTGCAATATCCATCTTTTGGAGGATTTGCTTCATGGTTTAATTCGTTTGAACTCTTATTGTGTTAGCCTGAAAATAAGGCCGTAGCCTTCGAGAGGCTACTATTAAGGGATACGTAAACTTCTCCACTTTTGATACCTTAATTCAGGGCCTTGTAGAACTTTACTGGTGAAGTATACGGGATGTTGCCCGACCTCATCTTCCCGTTTTAAAGCTGATGCTACAGCTTTGTCTGCTACAGACAAATACAAGCTGGGTTCTTCCCCAACTGTAGGTCGGGTCAGAATAGGAGGTTGCCTTAAAAACCTTTTGAACTCCTGGAATGCTTCTTCGCACTTAGGAGTCCATTCGAACTGGCATCCTTTTCTTAGTAGAGAGAAGAGTGGTAAGAATCTTAATGCTGATCTTGCCAAAAACCTGAAGAGGACGGCAAGTCGGCCATTCAGCTGCTGGACCTCCTTTAAGCAAGTCAGGCTTTTCATTTCTAGGATTGCTTTACACTTGTCGGAACTAGCTTCGATCCCCCCATCAAAGTACCTCAAGAAGACCTATGTTCTATAGAAAAATTAAGTCATGACCAGTCAATAGCTTTCAAGTGCATTATGAATACAGTTGATAGGAGAGAAAGTGGAGTGTTATTCGTTGATGGGCCAGGGAGAGCAGGCAAAATATTTTTTTTACAGAGCTATAATTGCAGACTTAAGAAGTAAAGGACTTATTGTCTTGGTAACTGCGTCATCAGAAATAGCTGCAACTTTACTACCTGGGGGTTGAACAACTCATTCTAGATTTAAGATCCCAATTAATGCAGAGCTATTCTCCATATGCCACATAAGTAAACAATGTGATCTCGCAAAACTGATTAGGCAAAGGGTGCACGAAATTGTGTATGCCAATATTAATGGACTATTTAACACAGCTTCGTACCACTAACCAGCAAGTGCACTGGGTCGTCCAAGTAATACCTTACGTGAGTAAGGGTCGATCCCACGGAGATTATTGGTTTGAAGCAAGCTATGTTTATTTTATTATTCTTAGTCAGGATTTCAATTAAAATTATCAGTTTGAATTATTAGAAAAATAAAAGAGCATAAAATAAATAATTGTTACTTTAATAATGGAGAATATGTTGGAGTTTTGGAGATGCTTTGTCTTCTGAATTTCTGTAATGTAATATTCCATCCATGGAAAAGTGCAAAGTTCCCTCCATGGCAAGCTGTTTGTAGGGTGTCACCATTGTCAGTGGCTACCTCCCATCCTCTCAGTGAAAACGGTCCAAATGCTCTGTCACAGCACGGCTAATCAGCTGTTGGTTCTCGATCATGTTGGAATAGGATCCATTGATCCTTTTGCATTTGTCATCACGCCCAGCAATCGCGAGTTTGAAGCTCGTCACAGCCATTCAATCCTTGAATCCTTCTAGGAATACCACAGACAAGGTTTAGACTTTCCGGATCCTCAAGAGTGGCCGCCATCAATTCTAGCTTATACCACGAAGATTCCGATTAAGGAATCTAAGAGAAGCTCATTCAATCTTATGTAGAACAGAGGTGGTTGTCAGGCACACGTTCATGGATTGAGGAAGGTGATGAGTGTCACGGATCATCACCTTCTTCATAATTACGCGCAAATGAACATCTTAGATAGGAACACACACGTTTGAATGGAGAAATAGAAACAATTGCATTAATTCATCGAGACGTTGCAGAGCTCCTCACCCCCAACAATGGAGTTTAGAGACTCATGCCGTCAAAGTGTATAAAATTTAGATCTGAAAATGTCATGAGATCCAAAATAATTCTCTAAAAGTTGTTTAAATAGTAAACTAGTAGCCTAGGTTTACAGAAAATAAGTAAACTAAGATAATTGGTGCAGAAATCCACTTCTGGGGCCCACTTGGTGTGTACAGGGGCTGAGACTTAAGCTTCTCACGTCCTTGGGCTGTTTCTGGAGTTGAACGCCAGGTTGTAACATGTTTTGGGCGTTGAACTCCAACTTGTAACTTGTTTCTGGCGCTGGACGCCAGACTGCAACATGGAACTGGAGTTGAATGCCAGTTTACGTCATCTATCTTTGCGCAAAGTATGTACTATTATATATTGCTGGAAAGCCCTGGATGTCTATTTTCCAACCCAATTGAGAGCGCGTCAATTGGACTCCTGTAGCTCCAAAAAATACATTCCGAGTGCAGGGAGGTCAGGATCCAACAACATCAGCAGTCCTTTTTCAGCCTAACTCAGATTTTTGCTCAGCTCCCTCAATTTCAGCCAGAAAATACCTGAAATCACAGAAAAACACACAAACTCATAGTAAAGTCCAGAAATATGATTTTTGCCTAAAAGCTAATAATATTTTACTAAAAGCTAATTAAAACATACTAAAATCTACATGAAATTACCCCCAAAAAGCGTATAAAATATCCGCTCATCAGCAAACAGCAGCGATAATTTGGGACGAATCACCAATGGCTAATAAAGAGACAATGGAATCATTAGACCATACATTGCGAGACATATTAGAAAATAATAATCTATTTAGAGGAAAAGTGATGGTAATGGGAGGGGATTTCCACCAAGTACTACCTGTTATACCGAAAGGAAGTAAGTCGCAATTGATTTAAGCTTTTATTGTTAAATAACATTTGTGGGAATTCACAAAAATTCTCCACCTACGACAAAATATGCGATCTCTTAATGATCATAATTTTGCGGAGTATCTTATGTGCATAGGGGATGAGATTGAGGCTACCATATGCGAGGACTTGGTACAAATAGAAGCACACATGGCAATACTATTGGAAGGTGATGCATCATTACACAAATTAATAGAAAAAACATTTTCAAATTTACAACTTCATGGGTGGATGCATCTTAAATGGTGGTGAGAACGATACTGACACCCAAAAACAATGATGTACAATAGCTCAATGATATAATCATCAACAAATTTTTAGGAGACGAATGAATTTTAGCATCCTTTGATAAAGTAGAAGGAGATACCAATAATATGTATCAATAAGAATATGTTAACTCAATCTTCACAGGTGGACTGTGATAAACCACTATTTTATGGTTTATCTTTTGCTCAATTAAGTGGTTTTTATTAAATCCTTGCCCACTTATTCATATGATTTGCATAGTTTTACAATCCCTTCCTAGTTTTGTTCTGTGATTGAAAGCTTGTTTCCTACAGTGTTTGATTTGTGTATTTTAAGTCTCCTTTATACCATTCGATTCTGTGAGTGTTAAGTGTTTCAGGCTTTATAGGGCAGGAATGGCTTAGAGGATGAAAAGGAAGCTTGCAAAAATGGAAAGAACACAAGAAACTAAGGAGATAACCAGCGAGCATCGACGCGCACGCCTGGCTCACGCGTGCGCGTGATATGGAGAAATTTGCAGCGATGCGTGTGCGTGCCTGACGCGTACACGTGGATTGGAGTTCTGCAATATGACACGAGCGCATGCTTGACACGTACGCGTGACTGACGCGTACACGTGTGATGAGCGGATAATTTATACGCTTTTTGGCATTGTTTTTAGGTAGTTTTTAGTATGATCTAGTTACTTTTAGGGATGTTTTCATTAGTTTTTATGCTAAATTCACATTTCTGGACTTTACTATGAGTTTGTGTGTTTTTCTATGATTTCAGGTATTTTCTGGCTGAAATTAAGGGACCTGAGCCAAACTCTAATAGGAGGCTGACAAAGGACTGCTGATGTTGTTAGAATCTGACCTCCCTGCACTCAAAATAGATTTTCTGGAGCTACAGAACTCCAAATGGCGCGCTCTCAACGGCGTTAGAAAGTAGACATCCAGAGTTTCCAGCAATATATAATAGTTTATACTTTATTCGTGATTAGACAACGTAAACTGGCGCTCAACGCCAGTTCCATACTGCATTCTGGAGTCAAACGCCAGAAACACCTCACGAACTAGAGTTGAACGCCCAAAACACATTACAACTTGGTGTTCAACTCCAAAAGAAGCCTCAGCTCATGTAACATTCAAGCTCAGCCCAAACATACACCAAGTGGGCCCCGGAAGTGGATTTATACGTCAATTACTTACTTCTGTAAACCCTAGTAGCTAGTTTAGTATAAATAGAACTTTTTACTAGTGTATTAGACATCTTTGGTCTCAGTTTTATATTATTATTCATCTAAGGAGACTATTGATCACGTTTTGGGGGCTGGCCATTCGGCCATGCCTGAACCTCTATCACTTATGTATTTTCAAGGGTGGAGTTTCTACACACCATAAGATTAAGGGTGTAGAGCTCTGCTGTACCTCAAGTTTCAATGCAATTACTACTATTTTCTATTCAATTCAACTTATTCTTATTCTAAGATATTCGTTACACTTCAACATGATGAATGTGATGATCCGTGACACTCATCATCATTCTCACCTATGAACGCATGACTGACAATCACTTCCGTTCTACTTTAGACCAGGCACATATCTCTTAGATTCCTTAATCAGAGTCTTCGTGGTATAAGCTAGAATTGATGGTGGCATTCATGGGAATCCGGAAAGTCTAACCTTGTCTGTGGTATTCCGAGTAGGATTCCGGGATTGAATGACTGTGACGAGCTTCAAACTCGCGATTGCTGGGCGTGATGACAAACGCAAAAGAATCAAGGGATTCTATTCCAACATGATCGAGAACCGACAGATGATTAGCCGTGCTGTGACAGAGCATTTGGACCATTTTCACTGAGAGGATGGGATGTAGCCATTGACAACGGTGATGCCCTACATACAGCTTGCCATAGAAAGGAGTGACAAAGATTGGATAAAGGGAGTAGGAAAGCAGAGATTTAGAAGGAACACAACATCTCCATACACCTATCTGAAATTCCCACCATTGAATTACATGAGTAACTCTATCTTTATTTTCTGTTTGATTTATTATTATTATCCGAAAAACTAATAATCTCTTAATACAGTTAAATCTGCCTGACTGGGATTTACAAGATGACCATAGCTTGCTTCATACCAACAATCTCTGTGGGATCGACCCTTACTCATGTAAGGTATTACTTGGACGACCCAGTACACTTGCTCGTTAGCTGTGCGGAGTTGTGACAAAGTGAGATTCACGTTTGAGAGCGCTACCAAGTTATTGGAGCCATTGTTGATGATCACAATTTCGTCCACCAAGTTTTTGGTGCCGTTGCCGGGGATTGTTCGAGTATGGACAACTGACGGTTCATCTTGTTGCTCAGATTAGGTAATTTTCTTTTCAAAAAGTTTTCAAAAATTTTTCAAAATTTTTCTGTTTTCGTTTTTCCAAAAAAAAAATTATTTTCAAAAAATTTTTAAACTATTCTATGGCTTCAAAACTTTCAAGAATGAATTCTAGAGTTTCATGGTAACATGTTGAATCCTAGCTGGCTGTAAAGCCATATCCAAACTCCTTTGGGATTGGTCTTCAACTAATCACCACAATGCATGTAATGCCATCCTAAAACTGGCTGGCTATTAAGCCATGTCCAACCCCTGAATTGGAGCTTTAGGCTAACATTGAAAGATTCCTGGAATTCTTCTTAAAGATTTTGAATTTCTTATTTTCTTTTTTTTTATATGTTTTTCGAAAAAATAAAATAAAATCCAAAAAAATTTATAAAATTATAATAACCAAAAATATTTTTTGTTTCTTGTTTGAGTCTTGAGTCAATTTTTAAATTTGGTGTCAATTGCATGTTTTAAAAATTATTATGCATTTTTCAAAAAAATTCATGCATTCATAGTGTTCTTCATGATCTTCAAGTCGTTCTTGGTAAATCTTCTTGTTTGATCTTGATGATTTCTTGTTTTGTGTTGTATGTTGTTTTTCATATGCATTTTTGCATTCATAGTGTCCATGCATTAAAGAATTCTAAGTTTGGTGTCTTGCATGTTTTGTTTGCATCAAAAATTTTTTAAAAATATGTTCTTGATGTTCATCATGATCTTCAAAGTGTTCTTGGTGTTCATCTTGACATTCATAGTGTTCTTGCATGCATCATGTGTTTGATCCAAAATTTTCATGTTTTGGGTCATTTTTATGTTTTTCTCTCTCATCATTAAAAAATTCAAAAAAATAAAAAAATATCTTTTCCTTATTTCTCTCCAAATTTTCGAAAATTTGAGTTGACTTAGTCAAAAATTTTAAAATTAGTTGTTTCTTACAAAGTCAAGTCAAATTTTCAATTTTAAAAGTCTTATATTTTCAAAACTTTTTCAAAAATTAAATCTTTTTCATTTTTCTTATTAATTTTCGAAAACTCTTTAAAATGTTTTTCGAAAAAAATCTTTTTCTTAATTTTATCTTAATTTTCGAAATTATGTTAACAATTAATATGATTGATTCAAAAATTTGAAGTTTGTTACTTTCTTGTTAAGAAAGGTTCAATCTTTAAATTTTAGAATCTTATCTTTTAGTTTCTTGTTAGTTAAGTAATTAATTTTAATTTTAAAAATTAAATCTTTTTTTATCCTATCTTTTTATCATATCTTCTTATCTTATCTTTTTATCATATCTTTTTCAAAATTTTATCTTTTTCAAAATATCTTATCTAACTTCTTATCTTCTTATCTTTTCAAATTTGATTTTAATATCTTTTTCAACTAACTATTTGACTTTTTGTTTGTTTCTTATCTTTTTCAAAACCACCTAACTACTCTTCCCTCTTTAGTTTTCGAAAATATCTCATCTCTTTTTCAAAAATTCTTTTTAATTGTTTTAAATTTTAATTTTAATTATATCTTATCTTTAATTTTCGAAAATCATTAACTACTTTTTCAAAATTATTTTCGAATTCTCTCTCTCTTCTCTTCTTCTATTTATTTATTTATTTACTAACACTTCTCTTCACCTCTCTTCATCTCCAATCACTACCTCTATCCTCACCCTTGTGATTGGATTCTCCACTCTTATTCCTTTCTTCTTCTACTAATAATAAGGATCCTCTTTGTCCAGATATAGAGGATTCCTCTTCCTTTTTTTTCTTTTTCTCTTCTCTTTCATATGAGCAGGAATAAGGAAAAAGGCATCTTTGTTGAAGCTGATCCAGAACCTGAAAGGACTCTGAAGAGGAAACTAAGAGAAGCTAAATTACAACAATCCAAAGGCAACCTTTCTGAAATTTTCGAACAAGAGAAGGAGATGGCAGCCGAACCCAACAACAATAATGCAATGAGGATGCTTGGTGATTTCACTAAACCAACGTCCAAGTTTGATGGAAGAAGCATCTCAATTCCTGCTATTGGAGCAAACAATTTTGAGCTGAAACCTCAATTAGTTGCTTTGATGCAACAGAACTGCAAGTTTTATGGACTTCCATCTGAAGATCCTTATCAGTTTTTAACTGAGTTCTTGCAGATTTGTGAGACTGTTAAGACAAATAGAGTAGATCCTGAAGTCTACAGACTCATGCTTTTCCCTTTTGCTGTAAGAGACAGAGCTAGAACATGGTTGGACTTACAACCTAAAGATAGCCTGGACTCCTGGGATAAGCTGGTCATGGCCTTCTTGGATAAATTCTTTCTTCCTCAAAAGTTGAGCAAGCTTAGAGTGGATGTTCAGACCTTCAAGCAAAAAGATGGTGAATCCCTCTATGAAGCTTGGGAAAGATACAAGTAGATGACCAAAAAGTGTCCTTCTGACATGTTTTCAGAATGGACCATATTAGATATATTCTATTATGGTCTATCTGAGTTTTCCAAAATGTCATTGGACCATTCTGCAGGTGGATCTATCCACTTAACGAAAACGCCTGCAGAAGCTCAAGAACTTATTGACATGGTTGCAAATAACCAATTCATGTACACTTCTGAGAGGAATTCCGTGAATAATGGGATGCCTCAGAGGAAGGGAGTTCTTGAAATTGATGCTCTAAATGCCATATTGGCTCAGAACAAAGTGTTGACTTAGCAAGTCAACAAGATTTCTCAAAGTCTGAATGGATGGCAAAATGCATCC
Source organism: Arachis hypogaea (assembly GCF_003086295.3). NCBI lineage: Eukaryota > Viridiplantae > Streptophyta > Magnoliopsida > Fabales > Fabaceae > Arachis > Arachis hypogaea. The sequence continues at coordinate 53,967,021 of NC_092044.1, read as the reverse complement.
AACAGTACTAAAGAGGCAGCTTCTGAAGAAGCTTATGATCCTGAGAACCCTGCAATAGCAGAGGTAAATTACATGGGTGAACCTTATGGAAACACCTATAATTCATCATAGAGAAATCATCCAAATTTCTCAAGGAAGGATCTACAAAAGCCTCAACAAGGCTTTAATAATGGTGGAAGAAACAGGTTTAGCAACAGCAAGCCTTTTCCATCATCTTCTCAGCAACAGACAGAGAATTCTGAGCAGAGTCCCTCTAGCTTAATGATGAGCGGATAATTTATATGCTTTTTGGCATTATTTTTAGTATGTTTTTAGTATGTTTTAGTTAGTTTTTATTATATTTTTCTTAGTTTTTATTTAAAATTCACTTTTCTGGACTTTACTATGAGTTTGTGTGTTTTTCTGTGATTTTAGGAATTTTCTCACTGAAATTGAGGGACCTGAGCAAAAATCTGATTCAGAGGCTGAAAAGGACTGCAGATGCTGTTAGATTCTGACCTCCGTGCACTCGAAATTGTGAAGAGGGCACTCAATGGATGAGAGATTCAAGAGGGAAGCCGGTTCAACTGAAAAGGCAAGACCTCAAGCCCGTGGCTAGGGGATGGTTGGAGTTTATCCAACGCTCAATCATTCCCACTAGCAACCGGTCCGAAGTTACTATAGACCGGGCTATCATGATTCATAGCATCATGATTGGAGAGGAAGTAGAAGTTCATGAGGTTATATCCCAAGAACTTTATAAGGTGGCGGACAAGTCCTCTACCTTGGCAAAGTTAGCCTTCCCTCATCTCATTTGTAACCTCTGTTATTCAGTCGGAATTGACATAGAGGGAGACATCCTCATTGATGAAGACAAGCCCATCACTAAGAAGAGGATGGAGCAAACAAGAGATCCCACTCATGGACATGAGGAGATTCCTCTTCATGAAATCCCTGAGATGCCTCAAGGGATGCACTTTCCTCCACAAAACTATTGGGATCAAATCAACACCTCCCTAGGAGAATTGAGTTCCAACATGGGACAACTAAGGGTGGAGCACCAAGAACATTCCATTCTCCTCCATTAAATTAGAGAAGATCAAAGAATCATGAGAGAGGAGCAACAAAGGCAAGGAAGGGACATTGAGGAGCTCAAGCACTCCATAAGATCTTCAAGAGGAAGAACAAGCCGCCATCACTAAGGTGGACCCGTTCTTTAACTTCCTTGTTCTTTATTTTCCTGTTTTTCAAATTTTTATGCTTATGTTTATCTATGTTTGTGTCTTATGATCATTAGTGTCTTAGTGTCTAAGCCTTAAAGTTATGAATGTCCTATGAATCCATCACCTTTCTTAAATGAAAACTGTTTTTATTACAAAAGAACAAGAAGTACATGATTTCAAATTCATCCTTAAAACTAGCTTAATTATTTTGATGTGGTGACAATACTTTTTGTTTTCTGAATGTATGCTTGAACAGTGCATATGTCTTTTGAATTCGTTGTTCATGAATGTTGGCTCTTGAAAGAATGATGAAAAAGGAGACATGTTACCGAGGATCTGAAAAATAAAAAAAATGATTCTTGAAGCAAGAAAAAGCAGTGAATACAAAAAAAATTTAAAGTCATGATCCAAGGCAAAAAGAGTGTGCTTAAGAACCCTGGACACCTCTAATTGGGGACTCTAGCAAAGCTGAGTCACAATCTGAAAAGGTTCACCCAGTTATGTGTCTGTGGCATGTATGTATCCGGAGGTAATACTGGAAGACAGAGTGCTTTGGGCCACGGCCAAGACTCATAAAGTAGCTGTGTTCAAGAATCATCATACTTAACTAGGAGAATCAAGAAACACTATCTGGATTCTGAGTTCCTATAGAAGCCAATCATTCTGAATTTCAAAGGATAAAGTGAGATGCCAAAACTGTTCAGAGACAAAAAGCTACTAGTCCCTCTCATCTAATTGGAGCTAAGTTTCATTGATATTTTGGAGTCTATAGTATATTCTCTTCTTTTTATCCTATTTGATTTTCAGTTGCTTGGAGACAAGCAACAATTTAAGTTTGGTGTTGTGATGAGCGGATAATTTATACGCTTTTTGGCATTGTTTTTAGTATGTTTTAGTTAGCTTTTATTATATTTTTATTAGTTTTTATTTAAAATTCACTTTTCTGGACTTTACTATGAGTTTGTGTGTTTTTCTTTGATTTTAGGTATTTTCTGGCTGAAATTGAGGGACCTGAGCAAAAATCTGATTTAGAGGCTGAAAATGACTGCAGATGCTGTTGGATTCTGACCTCCGTGCTCTCGAAATAAATTTTCTGGAGCTACAGAAGCCCAATTGGCACGCTCTCAATTGCTTTGGAAAGTAGACATCCTGTGCTTTCCAGCAATGTATAATAATTTATACTTTGGCCAAGATTTGATGGCCCAAATAGGCGTTCCAAGTCAGCTCAAGAATTCTGGCGTAAAACGCCGGAACTGGCACAAGAATGGGAGTGAAACGCCCAAACTGGCACAAAAGCTGGCGTTTAACTCCAAGAAAAGTCTCTACACATGAAAGCTTCAATGCTCAGCCCAAGCACACACCAAGTGGGCCCGGAAGTGGATTTTTATGTCATTTACTCATCTTTGTAAACCCTAAGCTACTAGTTCTCTACAAATAGGACCTTTTGTTGTTGTATTTGACATCTTTTAATCACTTTAGATCTTTAGATCATCTTTGGACGTCTAGTTCTTAGATTATGGAGGCTGGCCTCTCGGCCATGCCTAGACCTTGTTCTTATGTATTTTCAACGGTGGAGTTTCTACACACCATAGATTAAGGTGTGGAGCTCTGCTGTACCTCGAGTATTAATGCAATTACTATTGTTCTTCTATTCAATTCAGCTTATTCTTGTTCTAAGATATTCATTCACACCCAAGAACATGATGAATGTGATGATTATGTGACGCTCATCATCATTCTCACTTATGAACGCGTGCCTGACAACCACTTCTGTTCTACAAGCAAACAAGGCTTGAATGTTTATCTCTTGGATTTCTTAATTGGAATCTTCGTGGTATAAGCTAGAATTGATGGCGGCATTCAAGAGAATCCGGAAGGTCTAAACCTTGTTTGTGGTATTCTGAGTAGGATTCAAGGATTGAATGACTGTGACGAGCTTCAAACTCCTGAAGGCTGGGCGTTAGTGACAGACGCAAAAGAATCGCTGGATTATATTCCAACCTGATTGAGAACCGATAGATGATTACCCGTGCTGTGACAGAGCGCGTTGAACATTTTCACTGAGAGGACGGGATTGTAGCCACTGACAACGGTGATGCCCAACATACAGCTTGCCATGGAAAGGAGTAAGAAGGATTGGATGAAGACAGTAGGAAAGCAGAGAGACGGAAGGCACAAAGTATCTCCATACGCTTATCTGAAATTCTCACCAATGAATTACATAAGTATCTCTATCTTTATTTTATGTTTTATTGATCTTTTAATTATTATCCTCCATAACCATTTGAATCCGCCTGATTGAGATTTACAAGATGACCATAGCTTGCTTCTTACCAATAATCTCCGTGGGATCGACCCTTACTCGCGTAAGGTTTATTACTTGGACAACCCAATGCACTTGCTGGTTAGTTGTGCGAAGTTGTGATAACGGGTTAAGATTGCAATTGAGCGTACCATGTTGATGGCGCCATTGATGATCACAATTTCGTGCACCAAGTTTTTTGGCGCCGTTGCCGGGGATTGTTCGAGTTTGGACAACTGACGTTTCATCTTGTTGCTTAGATTAGGTATTTTTCTTCAGAATTTTTAAGAATGAATTCTAGAGTTTCAAGGTGATGTTTTCATCATCACCAAAGCTGATCGATTCTCATCAATTTAGCTCTTGAATGCAATATCCTGCTGAAGCTTGGCTAGCCATGTCTAATTTCTTTAGACTAAAGCTTTAGACTAACATTGTATGATTCCTGGAATTCTTATTAAAAATTTTGAATCTCTTTATTTTCTTCTCCATATAATTTTCGAAAAATCCAAAAAAATTACAAAATCACAAAAAACCAAAAATATTTTATGTTTCTTGTTGAGTCTAGTGTCTCATTTTAAGTTTGGTGTCAATTGCATGCATTCTTTGAATTCAATCATGTGTCTTCATTAATCTTCAAGTTGTTCTTGATGATTTCATTGCTCTGATCTTTAAATTCTCTTGTCTTGAGTGTTTTGTTGTTTCTCATATGCATTCTTAACTTGTTAGTGTCAGTAGTATACAAACTTCTAAGTTTGGTGTCTTGCATGCATTGTTTATTTGATCTTAGTTTCATTTTGATTATTCCTCATTATTAAAAATCCAAAAAAATTTTTAATTTGTGTCTTTCCAATTCAATAATACAGAGAATTGAAGATTCAGAACATACAGTAGAGGAATTACACAGAAAAAGCTGGGTGTTCAAAATGCCTAGTGAGGAAGGAAAACTGGCGTTTAAACGCCAGCCAGGGTGCCTGGCTGGGCGTTTAACGCCCAAAAGGGTAGCATTTTGGGCGTTAAACACCAGAATGGATACCATTCTGGGCGTTTAATGCCAGGATGGCACAAGAGGGAAGATTTTGTTTTTAATGCAAATTTTTTCAAGTTTTCATAATTTTTCAAATTCAAATCTTTTTCAAATCATATCTTTTCAATCATATATTTTCAAAATCAATTTCTTTCCATTTTCCAAAATACTTGCTAACAATTAATGATTTGATTCAACATTTCAAGTATGTTGCCTTTTCTATTGAGAAAGGTTTAATGTCTGATTCATATCTTTCGAATTTCTTGTTAGCCAAGTCATTAATTTTCAAAATCAAATCTTTTTTTAAATTGTTTTTCAAATCATATCTTTTTAAAACTATAACTTTTCAATCATATCTTTTTAATCACATCTTTTTCAAAATAGTTTTCAATCATATCTCTTTGATTTCTAATTTCAAAATTTTTTCAAAATCACTTTATTTCTTTCTTAATCTTAGTTTTCAAAAATCAATTACCATTTTTTCAAAATTTCTTTTAATTAATTCACTTTAATTTTCGAAAATTTCTTTCCCTCTTCTCACATCCTTCTATTTATGGACTAACACTCCTCCTCAATGCATAATTCGAACTCTATCTCTCTTGATAAGTTCGAATTCTTCTACCTTCTCCTTCTATTCTTCTTTTCCTCTGACACATCAAGGAATCTCTATATTGTGACATAGAGGATTCCATACTTTCTTGTTCTCTTCTCTTTCATATGAGCATGAGCAAAGACAAAGGCATTCTTGTTGAAGCTGACCTTGAACCTAAAAGGACCTTGAAGCGAAAGCTAAGAGAAGCTAAAGCACAATTCTCTGTAGAGGACCTAACAGAAATTTTCAAAGAAGAAGACATGGCAGCCGAAAACAACAACAATGCCAACAATGCAAGGAAGGTGCTCGGTGACTTTACTGCACCTACTCACGACTTCTATGGGAGAAGCATCTCTATCCCTGCCATTGGAGCAAACAACTTTGAGCTTAAGCCTCAATTAGTTTCTCTAATGCAACAGAATTGCAAGTTCCATGGACTTCCATTGGAAGATTCTCATCAGTTTTTAGCTGAATTCTTGCAAATCTGTGACACTGTCAAGACCAATAGGGTTGGCCCTGAGGTCTACAGACTTATACTATTCCCTTTTGCTGTAAGAGACAGAGCTAGGATATGGTTGGATTCACAACCTAAAGAAAGCCTGAACTCTTGGGAAAAGCTAGTCAATGCCTTCTTGGCAAAGTTCTTTCCACCTCAAAAATTGAGTAAGCTTATAGTGGAAGTCCAAACCTTCAGACAGAAGGAAGGTGAATCCCTCTATGAAGCTTGGGAAAGATACAAACAATAGATCAGAAAGTGTCCGTCTGACATGCTTTCTGAATGGAGCATTATAGGTATCTTCTATGATGGTCTGTCCGAACTGTCCAAGATGACATTGGATAGCTCTGCTAGAGGATCTCTTCATCTGAAGAAGACGCCTACAGAAGCTCAAGAACTCATTGAAATGGTTGCAAATAACCAATTCATGTACACTTCTAAAAGGAATCCTGTGAACAATGGTACGAATCAAAAGAAAGGAGTTCTTGAGATTGATACTCTGAATGCCATATTGGCTCAGAACAAAATATTGACTCAGCAAGTCAATATGATTTCTCAAAGTCTGTCTGGAATGCAAGCTGCACCAGGCAGTACTAAGGACGCTTCATTTGAAGAAGAAGCTTATGATCCTGAGAACCCTTCGATAGAAGAGGTGAATTACATGGGAGAACCCTATGGAAACACCTATAATTCCTCATGGAGAAATCACCCAAATCTCTCATGGAAGGATCAACAGAGACCTCAACAAGGTTTCAACAACAATAATGGTGGAATAAACAGGTTTAGCAATGGTAAGCCTTTTCCATCATCTTCTCAGCAACAAACAGATAATTCTAAGCAGAGCCACTCTGACTTAGCAACCATGGTCTCTGATCTAATCAAACCACTCAAAGTTTCATGACTGAAACAAGGTCCTCCATTAGAAACTTGGAGGCACAAGTGGGTCAGGTGAGTAAGAAAGTTACTGAACTCCCTCATAGTACTCTTCCAAGCAATACAGAAGAAAATCCAAAAGGAGAGTGTAAGGCCATCAACATGGCCGAATTTGGAGAGGAGGAAGAGGCAGTGATCGCCAATGAAGAAGACCTCAATGGACGTCCACTGGCCTCCAATGTATTCCCTAATGAGGAACCATGGGAATCTGAGGCTCACACTGAGACCATAGAGATTCCATTGGATTTACTTCTGCCATTCATGAGCTCTGATGAGTATTTTTCCTCTGAAGAGGATGAAGATGTCACTGAAGAGCAAGTTGCTAAGTACCTTGGAGCAATCATAAAGCTAAATGACAAGTTATTTGGTAATGAGACTTAGGAGGATGAACCCCCTTTGCTCACCAAAGAACTGGATGACTTGACTAGGCAGAGATTACCTCAAAAGAGACAGGACCCTGGGAAGTTCTCAATACCTTGTACCATAGGCACTATGACCTTTGAGAAGGCTCTGTGTGACCTAGCGTCAAGCATAAACCTCATGCCTCTCTCTGTAATGGAGAAGCTAGGGATCTTTGAGGTACAAGCTGCAAGAATCTCACTAGAGATGGCAGACAATTCAAGAAAACAGGCTTATGGACTTCTAAAGGATGTTCTGGTAAAGATTGAAGACCATTACATCTCTGCTGATTTCATAGTCCTAGAGACTGGGAAGTGCATGGATGAATCCATCATCCTTGGCAGACCCTTCCTAGCCACAGCAAAAGCTGTGATTGATGTTGACAGAGGAAAATTGATCATTCAAGTGAATGAAGAATCCCTTATGTTTAAAGCTCAAGGATATCCCTCTGTAACCATGGAGAGGAAGCATGAAGAGCTTCTCTCAAAACAGAGTCAAACAGAGCCCCCACAGTCAAACTCTAAGTTTGGTATTGGGAGGCCACAACCAACTTCTAAGTTTGGTGTTGAACCCCCACATTCAAACTCTAAGTTTGGTGTTGGGAGGTTCCAACATGGCTCTGAGTATCTGTGAGGCTCCATGAGAGCCCACTGTCAAGCTACTGACATTAAAGAAGCGCTTGTTGGGAGGCAACCCAATGCTATATTTATCTATTTCCCTTTGTTATTTTATGTCTTTTATAGGTTGATGATCATGGGAAGTCACAAAATAAATTGAAAAAGCAAAAATAGACTGAAAAACAGAAAGAAAAACAGCACACCCTGGAGGAAAATTTGTTGGCGTTTAAACGCCAGTGAAGATAGCAAACTGGACGTTTAACGCCCAGTCTGGCACCATTCTGGGCGTTTAACGCCAGAAAGGGGCACCAGACTGGCATTTAACGCCAGGAATGGGCAAGAAGCTGGCGTTTAACGCCAGAAAGGGGCACCAGACTGGCGTTAAATGCCAGGAAGGGGCAAGAAGCTAGCGTTAAACGCCAGAAATGGGCACCAGCCTGACGTTTAAGCCAGAATTGGCAGAAGGAGCATTTTTGCTCGCCACTTGGTGCAGGGATGAATTTTCCTTGACACCTTAGGATTTGTGGACCCCACATGATCCCCACCTACCCCACCACTCTCTCTCTTCTTCACCCATTCACCAATCACCTCAACACCTCTTCCCCAAAAAAACCCCTCACCTATCAAATCCCACTATTCTCTTCACCACTCACATCCATCCTTCATAAAACCCCACCTACCTCACCATTCAAATTCAAACTACTTTCCCTCCCAACCCACGCATACATAACCGAACCCTACCCCTACCCCTCTCTCCACTCCTATATAAACCCATCTTCACTCCTTTATTTTCACACAACCTTAACACTACTTCTCCTCCTTGGCCGAACCACAAAGCCACCTCCATCTCCTCTATTTCTTCTTCTTCTACTCTCTTCTTTCTTTTTTTGCTCGAGGACGAGTAAACCTTTTAAGTTTGGTGTGGTAAAAGCATTGCTTTTTGTTTTCCCATAACCATTTATGAAATCTAAGGCCGGAGAAACCTCTAGAAAGAAGAAAGGGAAGGCAAATGCTTCCACCTCTGAGTCATGGGAGATGGAGAGATTCATCTCAAGGGTGCATCAAGACCACTTCTATGAAGTTGTGGCCAAGAAGAAGGTGATCCCCGAGGTCCCTTTCAAACTCAAAAAGAGTGAATATCCGGAGACCCGAGATGAGATACGAAGAAGAAGTTGGGAAGTTCTTACCAACCCCATTCAACAAGTCAGAATCTTAATGGTTCAAGACTTCTATGCCAATGCATGGATCACCAAGAACCATGATCAAAGTGTGAACCCGGACCCAAAGAATTGGCTAACAATGGCTCGGGGGAAATGCTTAGATTTTAGTCCGGAAAATGTAAGGTTGGCATTCAACTTGCCCATGATGCAAGGAGATGAACACCCTTACACTAGAAGGGTCAACTTTGATCAAAGGTTGGACCAAGTCCTCATAGACATTTATGAAGAGGGCGCTAAATGGAAGAGAGATTCAAGAGGGAAGCTGGTTCAACTGAAAAGGCATGACCTCAAGCCCGTGGCTAGGGGATGGTTGGAGTTTATCCAACGCTCAATCATTCCCACTAGCAACCGGTCCAAAGTTACTATAGACCGGGCTATCATGATTCATAGCATCATGATTGGAGAGGAAGTAGAAGTTCATGAGGTTATATCCCAAGAACTTTATAAGGTGACAGACAAGTCCTCTACCTTGGCAAGGTTAGCCTTCCCTCATCTCATTTGTCACCTCTGTTATTTAGTCGGAATTGACATAGAGGGAGACATCCTCATTGATGAAGACAAGCCCATCACTAAGAAGAGGATGAAGCAAACAAGAGATCCCACTCATGGACATGAGGAGATTCCTCATCATGAAATCCCTGAGATGCCTCAAGGGATGCACTTTCCTCCACAAAACTATTGGGAGCAAATCAACACCTCCCTAGGAGAATTGAGTTCCAACATGGGACAACTAAGGGTGGAGCACCAAGAACATTCCATTCTCCTCCATGAAATTAGAGAAGATCAAAGAATCATGAGAGAGGAGCAACAAAGGCAAGGAAGGGACATTGAGGAACTCAAGCACTCCATAAGATCTTCAAGAGGAAGAACAAGCCGCTATCACTAAGGTGGACCCGTTCTTTAACTTCCTTGTTCTTTATTTTCCTGTTTTTCGAATTTTTATGCTTATGTTTATCTATGTTTGTGTCTTATGATCATTAGTGTCTTAGTGTCTATGCCTTAAAGTTATGAATGTCCTATGAATCCATCACCTTTCTTAAATGAAAATTGTTTTTATTACAAAAGAACAAGAAGTACATGATTTCGAATGCATCCTTAAAACTAGCTTAATTATTTTGATGTGGTGACAATACTTTTTGTTTTCTGAATGTATGCTTGAACAGTGCATATGTCTTTTGAATTTGTTGTTCATGAATGTTGGCTCTTGAAAGAATGATGAAAAAGGAGACATGTTACTGAGGATCTAAAAAATCAAAAAAATGATTCTTGAAGCAAGAAAAAGCAGTGAATACAAAAAAAATTTAAAGTCATGATCCAAGGCAAAAAGAGTGTTCTTAAGAACCCTGGACACATCTAATTGGGGACTCTAGCAAAGCTGAGTCACAATCTGAAAAGGTTCACCCAGTTATGTGTCTGTGGCATGTATGTATCTGGTGGTAATACTGGAAGACAGAGTGCTTTGGGCCACGGCTAAGACTCATAAAGTAGCTGTGTTCAAGAATCATCATACTTAACTAGGAGAATCAATAAACACTATCTAGATTCTGAGTTCCTATAGAAGCCAATCATTCTGAATTTCAAAGGATAAAGTGAGATGCCAAAACTGTCAGAGGCAAAAAGCTACTAGTCCCGCTCATCAAATTGGAGCTAAGTTTCATTGATAATTTCGAGTCTATAGTATATTCTCTTCTTTTTATCCTATTTGATTTTCAGTTGCTTGGGAATAAGCAACAATTTAAGTTTGGTGTTGTGATGAGCGGATAATTTATACGCTTTTTGGCATTGTTTTTAGTATGTTTTTAGTATGTTTTAGTTAGTTTTTATTATATTTTTATTAGTTTTTATTTAAAATTCACTTTTCTGGACTTTACTATGAGTTTGTGTGTTTTTCTATGATTTTAGGTATTTTCTGGCTGCAATTGAGGGACCTGAGCAAAAATCTGATTCAGAGGCTGAAAAGGACTGCAGATGTTGTTAGATTCTGACCTCCCTGCACTCGAAGTGGATTTTCTGGAGATAAAGAAGCCCAATTGGCGCGTTCTAACTTGCGTTGGAAAGTAGACATCCTGGGCTTTCCAGCAATGTATAATAGTTCATACTTTGCCCGAGATTTGATGGCTCAAATAGGCATTCCAAATCAGCTCAAGAATTCTGGCGTAAAACGCCAGAACTGGCACAAGAATGGGAGTTAAACGCCCAAACTGGCACAAAAGCTGGCGTTTAACTCCAAGAAAAGTCTCTACACATGAAAGCTTCAATGCTTAGCCCAAGCACACACCAAGTGGGCCCGGAAGTGTATTTTTATGTCATTTACTCATCTTTGTAAACCCTAAGCTACTAGTTCTCTACAAATAGGACCTTCTGCTATTGTATTTGACATTTTTTGATCACTTTAGATCTTTAGATCATCTTTGGACGTCTAGTTCTTAGATTATGGAGGCTGGCCTCTCGGCCATGCCTAGACCTTGTTCTTATGTATTTTCAACGGTGGAGTTTCTACACACCATAGATTAAGGTGTGGAGTTCTGCTGTACCTCGAGTATTAATGCAATTACTATTGTTCTTCTATTCAATTCAGCTTATTCTTGTTCTAAGATATTCATTCGCACCCAAGAACATGATGAATGTGATGATTATGTGACGCTCATCATCATTCTCACTTATGAACGCGTGCCTGACAACCACTTCTGTTCTACAAGCAAACAAGGCTTGAATGTTTATCTCTTGGATTTCTTAATCAGAATCTTCGTGGTATAAGCTAGAATTGATGGTGGCATTCAAGATAATCCGGAAGGTCTAAACCTGGTCTGTGGTATTCTGAGTAGGATTCAAGGATTGAATGACTGTGACGAGCTTCAAACTCCTGAAGGCTGGGCGTTAGTGACAGACGCAAAAGAATCACTGGATTCTATTCCAACCTGATTGAGAACCGACAGATGATTAACCGTGCTATGACAGAGCGCGTTGAACATTTTCACTGAGAGGACGGGATTGTAGCCACTGACAACGGTGATGCCCAATATACAGCTTGCCATGGAAAGGAGTAAGAAGGATTGGATGAAGACAGTAGGAAAGCAGAGAGACGGAAGGGACAAAGCATCTCCATACGCTTATCTAAAATTCTCACCAATGAATTACTTAAGTATCTCTATCTTTATTTTATGTTTTATTCATCTTTTAATTATTATCCTCCATAACCATTTGAATCCGCCTGACTGAGATTTACAAGATGACCATAGCTTGCTTCTTACCAACAATCTCCGTGGTCGACCCTTACTCGCGTAAGGTTTATTACTTGGACGACCCAGTGCACTTGCTGGTTAGTTGTGCGAAGTTGTGATAAAGAGTTGAGATTGTAATTGAGCGTACCATGTTGATGGCGCCATTGATGATCACAATTTCGTGCACCACTTAGCAAACATAGTCTCTGATCTATCTAAGGCCACTCTAAGTTTAATGAATGAAACAAGGTCCTCTATTAGAAATTTGGAGGCACAAGTGGGCCAGCTGAGTAAAACAGTCACTAAAACTCCTCCTAGTACTCTCCCAAGAAATACAGAAGAGAACCCCAAAAGAGAGTGCAAGGCCATAACCTTACTTGGTGTGGCCGAATGCACAGAGGAGGAGGAGAACATGAATCCCAGTAAGGAAGACCTCTTGGGACGTCCCCTGGACAAAAAGGAGTTCCCAATTGAGGAATCTAAGGAATCTGAGGCTCACCTAGAGACCATAGAGATTCCATTGAACATCCTTTTACCATTCATGAGCTGTGATGACTATTCATCTTTTGAAGAAGATGAAGACATTGTTGAAGGGCAAGTTGCCCAGTATTTAGGAGCAATCATGAAGCTGAATACCAAGCTATTTGGTAATGAGACTTGGGAGGATGAGCCTCCATTGCTCGTTAATGAACTGAATACCTGGGTTCAGCACACTTTACCTCAAAAGAAACAGGATCCTGGTAAATTCCTAATTCCCTGTACCATAGGCACCATGACCTTTGAGAAGGCTCTGTGTGACCTGGGGTCAGGCATAAACTTAATACCACTCTCTGTAATGGAAAAATTGGAAATCTTTGGGGTACAGTCTGCCACATTCTCATTAGAGATGGCAGACAAATCCATGAAAAAGGCTTATGGACAGGTAGAGGACGTGCTAGTAAAGGTCAAAGGCCTTTACATCCCTGCTAATTTCAATATCCTAGACACTGGGAAGGATGAGGATGATTCCATTATCCTTGGAATACCCTTCCTAGCCACAGCAAAGGCTGTAATTGATGTGGACAAAGGAGAGTTGGTCCTTCAATTGAATGAGGACTACCTTATGTTTAAAACTCAAGGATCTCCCTCTACAACCATGGAGAAGAAATATGAAAAGCTTCTCTCAATACAGAGTCAAACAAAACCCCCACAGCCAAACTCTAAGTTTGGTGTTGGGAGGCCACAACCAAACTCTAAGTTTGGTGTTGAACCCCCACATTCAAACTCTAAGTTTGGTGTTAGGAGGTCCCAACAATGCTCTGAATATCTGTGAGGCTCCATGAGAGCCCACTGTCAAGCTATTAACATTAAAGAAGTGCTTTGGTGCACGAAATTGCAATCACACTTGCAATTCGGCACAACTAACCAGCAAGTGCACTGGGTCATCCAAGTAATACCTTACGTGAGTAAGGGTCGATCCCATGGAGATTGTCGGCTTGAAGCAAGCTATGGTTACCTTGTAACTCTTAGTCAGGAGATTATCAATGAAAAGGGTTTTGTTTGCAATAAAATAAAAGAGCATGAAATAAAAGGTACTTGTGATTCAATTATAGAGAACAGGTTGGAGTTTTGGAGATGCTCTGTCATCAGAATCTCTGCTTTCCTACTCTCTTCTTCTTCACGCACGCAAGGCTCCTTCCATGGAAAGCTATGTGTAGGGTGTCACCGTTGTTAATGGCTACTTCCCATCTTCTAAGTGAAAATGGTCCATGTGTGCTGTCACCGCACAACTAATCATCTGTCGGTTCTCGATCATGTTGGAATAGAATTCAGTGATCCTTTTGCGTCTGTCACTACGCCCAACACTTGCGAGTTGAAGCTCGTCACACTCATCCCTTCCCAGATCCTACTCAGAATACCACAGACAAGGTTTAGACTTTCTGGATCTCAGGAATGGCCACCAATAATCCTAGCTTATACCACGAAGACTCCGATCTTTCGGATTGGAGGCTAAGAGATACACATTCAATCTAAGATAGAACGGAGGTGGTTGTCAGGCACGCATTCATAAGTTGAGAATGGTGATGAGTGTCACGGATCATCACATTCATCATGTTTAAGTGCGAATAAATATCTTAGAATGGAGACAAGCGTGATTGAATAGAAAACAGTGGTAATTGCATTAATCCATCGAGACACAGCAGAGCTCCTCACCCCCAACAATGGAGCTTAGAGACTCATGCCGTAGAGATACAATGTAAAACGTGAAAATGTCATGAGGTGCAAAATAAATCTCTAAAAGTAGTTTTTATACTCAAGTAGTAACCTAGGTTTACAGAAAATGAGTAAACTAATATAGGTAGTGCAGAAATCCACTTTTGGGGCCCACTTGTTGTGTGCTTGGGCTGAGCATTGGAGCTTTCACATGCATAGGCTATTCCTGGAGTTAAACACCAGCTTTTATGCCAGTTTGGGTGTTTAACTCCAACTTTTATGCCAGTTCTGGCGTTTTGACGCTAGAAAATAGCAGAGAGCTGGCATTTTGACGCCATTTTACATCGTCAAAACTCGAGAAAAGTATGGACTATTATATATTGCTGGAAAGCCCTGGATGTCAACTTTGCAATGCAATTAAGAGCGCGTCATTTAGAGTTCTGTAGCTTCAGAAAATCTACTTTGAGTGCAGGGAGGTCAGAATCCAACAGCATCTATAGTCCTTTGTCAGCCTTTGAATCAGATTTTTGCTCAGGTCCCTCAATTTCAGCCAGAAAATACCTGAAATATAGAAAAACACACAAACTTATAGTAAAGTCTAGAAATGTGAATTTTGCTTAAAACTACTAAAAATATACTAAAAACTAACTAAATCATATTAAAAACTCTATAAAATAATGCCAAAAAGCATATAAATTATCCGCTCATCACACTTATTGGGAGGCAACCCAATTTTTATTTATCTATGCTATTTCATGTTATTTTCTTTTTTTTAGGTTGATGATCATGTGGAGTCACAAAAATAATTGCAAAAATTAAAAAAATAAAAAACAGCATTAAAAATAGCACACCCTGGAGGAAACACTTACTCGCGTTTAAACGCCAGTAAGGGTAGCAGAATGGGTGTTTAACGCCCAGTCTGGCACCATTATGGGTGTTAAACACCAGAAACAAGCACCAGACTGGCGTTAAACACCAGAAATAGGCTACAATCTGGCGTTAAACGCCAGAAACAGGTTGCAACCTGGCATTTAATGCCAGGAAAGGAATAAAAGCTGGTATTTAACGCCAGAAACAAGCAGCAATCTGGTGTTAAACACCAGGATTGCATAGTAAGGGTGTTTTTCACGCCTAAAAGGAGCAGGGATGATAAATCCTTGACCCCTCAGGATCTGTGGACCCCACAGGATCCCCACCTACCTTACCCCTCTCTCTCTCACTCACCAATCAAATCATATCCTTTTCCCTATATTCTCTTCACCAATCACCTCCATATCTCTTCCCCAAAAACCCCACCTACCTCACTTCAAAATTCAAACACTTTTCCCTCCCAAACCCAAACCTAATAACCGAAACCCAACCCTCCCATCACCCATATATAAACCCCTCACTACTCCTTCATATTCACACAGCAAAAATAACTTTTTCCCCTCTTGGCCGAACCACCTATCTCCCTCTATCTCCTCTATTTTCTTCTTCTCTTCCTTCTTTCTTTCTTCTTTTGCTCGAGGACGAGCAAACCTTTTAAGTTTGGTGTGGTAAAAGCATTACTTTTTTGTTTTTCCATAACCATTTATGGCACCTAAGGCCGGAAAAACCTCTAGAAAGAGGAAAGGGAAGGCAAAAGCTTCCACCTCCGAGTCATAGGAGATGGAGAGATTCATTTCAAAGGTCCATCAAGACTACTTCTATGAAGTTGTAGCCAAGAAGAAGGTGATCCCTGAGGTCCCTTTCATGCTCAAGAAAAATAAGTATCCGGAGATCCGACATGAGATCCGAAGAAGAGGTTGGGAAGTTCTGACCAACCCCGTTCAACAAGTCCGAATCTTAATGGTTCAAGAGTTCTATGCCAATGCATGGATCACTAGGAACCATGATCAAAGTATGAACCCAATTCCAAAGAATTGGCTTACAATGGTTCGGGGGAAATACTTAGATTTCAGTCCGAAAAATGTAAGGTTGGCGTTCCACTTGCCAATTATGCAAGAAAACGGATGCCCCTACACTAGAAGGGTCAACTTTGATCAAAGGTTGGACCAAGTCCTCATGGACATATGTGTAGAAGGAGCTCAATGGAAAAGAGACTCAAGAGGCAATCCGGTTCAATTGAGAAGACCGGACCTTAAGCCTGTGGCTAGAGGATGGCTGGAGTTCATCCAACGCTCCATCATTTCTACTAGCAACTGATCTGAAGTGACTGTGGATCGGGCCATAATGATCCATAGTATCATGATTAGGGAGGAAGTAGAAGTTCATTAGATCATACCTCTAGAACTCTACAAGCTGGCTGACAAGTCATCCACTTTGGCAAGATTAGCCTTTCCTCATCTCATTTGTCATCTATGCAATTTAGCTGGGGTTGACATAGAAGGAGACATCCTCATTGAAGAGGACAAGCCCATCACTAAGAAAAGGATGGAGCAAACAAAAGAGATCATTCATGGACCTCAACAAGAGCATGAGGGGGATCCTCATCAAGAAATCCCTGAGATGCCTCAAGGGATGTAATTTCCTCCACACAACTATTGGGAATAACTCAACACCTCCTTGGAAGGCTTGAGTTACAACATGGGCCAACTAAGGGTGGAGCACCAAGAGCACTCCATAATTCTCCATGAGATTAGAGAAGATCAAAAAGCTATGAGGGAGGAGCAACAAAGGCAAGGAAGAGACATAGAGGAGCTTAGGCGCTCCATTGGTTCTTCAAGAGGAAGACGCCACCCACACTAAGGTGGACTCATTCCTTAATCTCCTTATTTATTTATTTTCTATTTTTGGTTTTTGAGCTTCATGTCTATGTTTGTGTCTTCATTACATGATCATTAGTGTCTGGTGTCTATGTCTTAAAGCTATGAATAATTCCATGAATCCTTCACCTCTCTTAAGTGAAAAAATGTGCTTAATTACAAAAAAAAAAGAAGTACTTGGATTTCAATTTTTATCTTGAAATTAGTTTAATTATTTTGATGTGGTGGAAATACTTTTTGTTCTTCTGAATGAATGCTTGAATAGTGCATATTTTTTATCTTGTTGTTTATGAATGTTAAAATTGTTGGCTCTTGAAAGAATGATGAACAAAGAGAAATGTTATTGATAATCTAAAAAATCATGAAATTGATTCTTGAAGCAAGAAAAAGCAGTGAAAAAAAAAAGAAAAAAAGTGGCAAAAAAAAGAGAAAGAAAAGAAAAAGCAAGCAGAAAAAGCCAATAGCCCTTTAAACCAAAAGGCAAGGGTAAAAAGGATCCAAGGCTTTGAGCATTAATGGATAGGAGGGCCCAAGGAAATAAAATCCAGGCCTAAGCGGCTAAATCAAGCTGTCCCTAACCATGTGCTTGTGTCATGAAGGTCCAAGTGAAAAGCTTGAGACTGAGTGGTTAAAGTCGTGATCCAAAGTAAAAAGAGTGTCCTTAAGAACTCTGGACACCTCTAACTGGGGACTTTAGCAAAGCTGAGTCACAATCTGAAAAGGTTCACCCAATTATGTGTCTGTGACATTTATGTATCCGGTGGTAATATTGGAAAACAAAGTGCTTAGGACCACGGCCAAGACTCATAAAGTAGCTGTGTTCAAGAATCAACATACTTAACTAGGAGAATCAATAACACTATCTAAAATTCTAAGTTCCTATAGATGCCAATCATTCTGAATTTCAAAGGATAAAGTGAGATGCCAAAACTGTTCAGAAGCAAAAAGCTACTAGCCCCGCTCATCTAATTGGGACTAAGTTTCATTGATATTGTGAGATTCATTGTATATTCTCTTCTTTTTATCCTATTTTATTTTCAGATGCTTGGAGACAAGCAACAATTTAAGTTTGGTGTTGTGATGAGCGGATAATTTCTATGCTTTTTGGCATTGTTTTTATATAGTTTTTAGTATGTTTTATTTACTTTTTAGTATATTTTTATTAGTTTTTAAGCAAAATTCACATTTCTGGACTTTACTATGAGTTTGTGTATTTTTCTGTGATTTCAGGTATTTTCTGGCTAAAATTGAGGGACCTGAGCAAAAATCTGATTCAGAGGCTGACAAAGGACTGCTGATGCTATTGGATTCGGACCTCCCTGCACTCGATATGGAATTTTTGGAGCTACAAGAGATCAAATGGCGCGCTCTTAATTGTGTTGGAAATTAGACATCTAGGGCTTTCCAGCAATATATAATAGTCCATACTTTGTCCGAGTTTCGACGACGCAAACTGGCGTTTAACGCCAGCTTTCTGCCTTATTATGGCGTTAAACGCCAGAAACAAGTTGCAAAGCAGAGTAAAACGCCAGAAACAAGTTACAAACTGGCTTTTAACTCCAAGGAAGACCTCTACACGTGAAAGCGTCAATGCTCAGTTTATGTAACCTTAGTAACTAGTTTAGTATAAATAGAACTTTTTACAATTGTATTAGACATCTTGGTATCTATCTTTGATCAGTTTATGCGATCTTAGGCATTGGGGGCTGGCCTCACAGCCATGCCTGGATCTTAATCACTTATGTATTTTCAACGGTGGAGTTTCTACACACCATAGATTAAGGGTGTGGAGTTCTGCTGTTCCTCGAGTGTTAATGCAATTACTACTGTTTTCTATTCAATACATGCTTATTCTCATTCTAAGATATTCATTCGCACTTCAACCTGATGAATGTGATGATCCGTGACACTCATCACCATTCTCACTTATGAATGCGTGCCTGACAAACACTTCCGTTCCACCTGTGAAAGATAGAGTGTGTATCTCTTGAATTCCTGGTCCACGACGCATGGTTGCCTCTCCTGACAACAGAGCCTTCCATTCCATGAGATCAGAGTCTTCGTGGTATAAGCTAGAATCCATTGGCAGCATTCTTGAGATCCAAAAAGTCTAAACCTAGTCCGTGGTATTCCGAGTAGGATCTGGGATGGGATGACTGTGACGAGCTTTAAACTCGTGACTGTAGGGCGTGGTGACAGACGCAAAAGGATAGTAAATCCTATTCCTACACGATCGAGAACAAACAGCTGATTAGCCATGCGGGAAACCGTAGAGGACCTTTTTCACTGAGAGGATGGGAAGTAGCCATTGACAACGGTGACGCCCTACATACAGCTTGCCATAGAAAGGAGTATGAAGGACTGTATGAAGCCAGTAGGAAAGCAAATATTCAAGAGGGATAAAGCATCTCCATACACTTATCTGAAGTTCCCACCAATGATTTACATAAGTATCTCTATCTTTATTTTACGTTCTTGATAAACCCCATTTGTAGGGTTTATCTTGTGCTTGATTTAGAGGATTTTATAACCTTTTACCCACATTTATCTATTGAAATAGCATGGTTTTATAACTTCTTCTTTAATTGTACTTAAAAGTGAAAACATGCTTTTTAGGACTTAAAACAGCTAAATCTAATTCTCCTTGATTCCATTAAATGCCTTGATATGTTTGCTAAGTGATTTCAGATTTAGGAGGCAAGGATTGGACCAAGGGAATGAATGAAAAGCAAGTAAAAATGGAGAACTCATGAAGAAATGTAGGAATCGCAAAAGCTGTCAAGCCGACCTCTTTTCACTTAATCGACCATAACTTGAGCTACAGAGGTCCAAATGATGCAGTTCCAGTTGGATTGGAAAGCTAACATCCGGGGCTTCGAAAAGATATAAGATTTTCCATAGTTGCTACACGTATGGTGACACGTACGCGCACTATATGCGCATGCGTCGTTGCTGCCATATGATCCACTTAAAGCAATACGTGGCCAGCGAATTCTAGAGCCTTGTGGGCCCAATCCAACTCATTTCTGATTCTATTTAAGCCAAGGATTTAAGGGGGAATCAACATACTTCACAATATTTAGAAGTTAGTTACTATTATTCATAGTTTTAGTTTTAGAAGTAGTTTCTAGAGAGAGAAGTGAGCTTCTCTCTAGGATTAGGATTAGGATTAGGTTTAGTTCTTAGATTTAGATTTTAATACATCTTCTTCTACTTCTATCTTCTCAATTCCTTGTTGTTACATTCATTCTTCTTCCATTCTTTTGTTGTAATTTCCTTTATGTTGTTCTTGTGTTTTGTTGTAGATCTACTTTTGTTTATTCTACTCTCTTTCAATTCAATCAAGGTAATTCATAATAAATGTGTTTCTTTTGATTGTTGTTGTTAATTTCTTTCAATAATTGTTGTTAGATTTCATTCTTGTTGTCAATTTACTATGCTTTTCTTTTGTGCCTTCCAAGTGTTTGAGAAAATGCTTAGTTGGATTTTAGAGTAGAATTTTATACTCTTGGCTTGGAAAGGTAACTTAGGACCTCTTGAGTTACTAATGTCCAAGTAATTGATGATTGGGATCCATTGACTCTAGTTCTCACTAATTGAATTAGTGGAGAGTTAGGACTTATGGACTAGGATTGATATAGCTCATTTGACTTTCCTTTACTACTAGTTAGAGGATGATTTAATGAGATTAATCCTTGCCAATTCTCATATTGTGGTTAGTGATTAGGATAGAGATCTTTGACCACCAACCCTTGCCAAGACCTTTTTAGGCCTTAGTTTGATTTCTTGCCATTTATCTTTCATGTTTCTTATTAAAACCCCAAAAATAACTCACAACCAGTAACAAAACACTTCATTACAATTCGTATGGAGAACGACCCGAGGTTTGAATACTTCGGTTATTAATTTTAGGGGTTTGTTACTTGTGACAAACAATCTTTTGTATGAAAGGATTATTGTTGGTATAGAAACTATACTTGCAACGAGAATACATTTGTGAAATTCTAAACCGTCAAAAATCCAATCATCAAAATGGCACCGTTGTCGGGGAATTGCAATGGTGTTGTGTTATTGGTTATTGTATATATGTGAATATTGTGAATATGTTTGCTTTTTGCTTCTTTGTTAGTTTTTAGTTTGTTCTTTTTATTTGTTACTATTTTTTTGTTTTTGCCCTCTCTTGCTATCATGAATTCTCACTTTGGCTATGAGTGTAGTTATAACTATGTTGTAGGTGATGAGAACTATAATGAGAATGTGTATCAAGGATGGGATAACCAAAGGTGGGAGGAGCCATTTGCATATGATCAATTCTCTTGGCAACAACCTCCACCAATGCACTATGAAGAAGAGCCATTCTATGATGCATATCAATCCAATGGCTATGGTGAATCTCCTTGTGATTTTCAAGAACCACCACCATATGCCTATGAGTCATATCCTCAACATGACCCTCAACCACACTCACAAGCCTATTTTCAACAAACACCTCCATATGACCATGATCCTTACCCACCATACCAACCTCCTTTTGAACCATATGAGCCATACATGGAACCACAATTCCAAGATTACTACTCCCAAGAACCACCTCAATACACACCACCACCTTACCAAGAAGAACCACCTTCCTATAATGAACCCTTTCTCCAAGACAATTAACCCTCTTATCCACCCCAATCCTCAATGGATGAAATCCTTAGCCTTATACTTCAAGGGCAAGGAGAAATGCAAAGGGAGACACTAGAATTTATGGCTATCTTGGCCAAGGTAGTAAGCATTTTAGCCTCCCAATGCTTGAGCACTCAAAGCACTCCCATGGTCACATGTGGAGAATCGATTAAAGAGCATAGCATGAAGGAGAGATTGGAAACTCCGGTGAAAAATGAGGAATGCCACTTTGTATTAGAACAATTGGAGAAGCCTATGATTATTGAAGAAAAGGAAGAAGTGGTTGAAGACTTAGGAGATGCGGAACTTCCAGGGGAAGCTAAAATCAAAGAAAATCCCCCCAAGAGGAGTAAATTTGATGTTGAGGAGGAATGTGCACAACCTCCGAGGCATATTCTATATGAAGACTTGGAGAGAATGAAGCAAGAATTGAGTTTCCTTGGTGATGAAGATCATGCATCCAATCTTCTTGGTGAAGAATCCTTTGAATTTGAAGAACCTTCTCCCAATGAATTCAAAAGTGATGTGGAGGTAGATTTCTCTCAACCTCCCATTTATGACTTGAGTGATGGTGAAGAGTTAGATGAAGTTGATGAACAAAGGATTGAGAATGAAGAAGTTTATGAAGAGGTGGAGATTGACAAAGAAGCAAACAAGGGAGTAGAGCTTGCAAGCACATTGGAGATACCTCTCCCCAAGCCACCACCATCCATTCTCTCATTCAAGTGGGTAAATTCCTTATACTTAAGCTTTGTTATTCCCCTTGAATATGGTTTGCTTGAGACGGATGGTCAACTTAGAAAAATTAGTGGCTTTAAGAGTAAAAAGGAGATGGTTAGTGGTTGGAAGCATCATTCTAGGTTCATTATGGTCACATGTCCAAAGCTTGATAGCAAAGGTTGGTGTATAAATAGAGTACATGGGTCTAGAAGGATGTTTGGTCACTTTGTTGAGAATTCACCTTGCGCACCACCCACATGGATTAATGATAATCAACTTGGAGATGGGTGTGAAGACAAAATATGGGATCCGGGAACACATGAGGATCAACATTGGGAGCCCATGGTTTGTGAAGAACTCCATCAAAGCTTGGAGATATTAATCTTGAATGATGGAGCTTATTGGAAGTCCAAGCATTGGTGGAAGTTCCAAGATGAGTACAAGCACAAGCCACCTTGAGAGAAGCTCCCCATAAATTCAAATTAAGGACAATAAATAAAAGTGCTAGGTGGAAGACACCCCACCATGGTAAAATCTTTTCATTTTCTCTTTTGTAAATATTTGGTAGAATTAGTCTAATTTCATGTTTTGTTTAGTTAGTTGAGTATATTTGGTAGTTTAGTATGTTAAATAAGGTTTTATGTTGTTTTGGTAGCTGTTTGGAGGTTTGGAATGCTTGGATTGGTGCAAAAACATAGCAAAAATTTTTGAAAAACAAAGCACTATCCACGCGTACGCGCACTGTACGCGTACGCGTGCATCAAGCATTTTCGACCATCAACGCGCGCGCCATGCGTGCGTACGCGTGGATTGAGAAGTTCTACATTCCATACATTTTCCAGAGTGTTATGCCTATGCCACGCCAACGTTGTGCCTTTGGCACAACCCCACTCGCGCGCACGCGCACACGACACGTACGCGCCACTCTCGAAATAAACCATCGACGCGCGCGCGTCATGTACGCGTACGCGCGGATGCCCTCATTTCAAACAATTCTTTTCCTCTCTTCTTTCCATTTCTTTCCTTCTCCTTTCTTCTTCCCTTCTCCTACCCCTCATCCAAAACTTCCAAACACTATCGATAACCATTTATTTTAGTTAGTTGTTAGTTAGTTAGTTAGTTAATTAGTTAGTTAGTTAGTTGATTAGTTAATTAGTTAATTTTAGTTTAGTTTTCATTTTATTTTCTCTCTTTTCATCATAAGTGTTGGATTATTGACTTTTTTTATTATACATTAATGCCTCTTATTGCCTAAATGTTATTTTAGCATGAATGCTTTTAGATAATCTTTGTTGGATTCTATGATTAAGGTTATATTTTGCTACTTGGTTTTGAGTTTTTCATGCTTACCTTTTGAACATACCAAGTGATGAGAATTGCCTTCGAGCTTGTGACTCTTTTGAATTGCATGTTGTAGCTAGCCACCATGTGATTTGAACTCTCTCTTTGAGTGGGCAATTTCTTGATGGATGTTGTGCATTTATCTTAATGCATTGTATTTCATGATCATATGCATCCATATGTGTTTGGCTTGAATGCTTTCATGCTTCTTTAATGCTTGTTTTACCTTACAAGTTCACTTAAAGCATCTCAAGCATACTAGAATGAGTAAAGTGCATGCTTCTTTTGTGACATAGCTTTTATGCTAATGTGTGTTCTAAAAGGCGCCTAATTTAGAATTCACACACTTATTTGTCATTAATGTCACACTAATTCACTCACTCATTTCTAGTGATTTACCTCATTCCAACAATGTATGCTTCCCTGCTTTTATATCTTCTCATCTTGTGGTGTTATATTTTTGTTTTTTTATGATGAATGCACCACAAGCAAACATGGAAGCAAGACTAAGAACACGCAGCAATCCGGAGACTCGCCGTACCCCCTTGTTCATCCTTCAATACACCGAGGACGGTGCAAACTTTTTAAGTGTGGGGAGGTCGTCCGACCGATCGGCGATTTTGGGTGACGAATTTCTAATCCCAACACTTTTTCATATTCATTTTAGGTTCTTAGGATTTTTACTTGCATTTTCTTATTTTTGCATATATATACACAATAAGCTTAGTCAAAATAATGAAAATTTTTCAAGATTTCTATCTATAGGGCACATCAATTGATTTGAGTGAAAACTTTTCATAAAACTTGCTTGAATTATATATCTTGTGGATCATGTTTTTGAGCTAAGAACGCATGCAAGTGAGATTTGAGCCTAATGATGTGGTTACATCTTATAACCACTTATTTTTCCTTCTTGTGTGCATTATTCTCTTTCTATGATTGTAATCTTTGAATTGTTTGATTCTTTATGTCCATTATTTTGTGTATTTATACATTTATATGATTGAGGCCATCATTTCATTAACTCACTTACCCAAATAGCCTTACCTTTTATCTTCCATTGTTAGCCAATTTGCGCCTACGATTAACCCACTTGTTCTTAATTTAGCACATTACAAGCCTAAAGCGAAAAACAATAAATGTCCTTATTTAGATCTTTGATTAGCTTAGGCTAGTGTGTGTGAGTACCATTCAAGTGTGGGAATCTCGGGACATTCGGTGAATAAAAGGGTAGTTTTGTATTGCTATTGAAAATATTGGGAATTGGGTACATACCCATGTATTACTCAAATGTAAAAAACTTATGCATTGATGCTCTTGTATATAGAAAGAAAAAAATGAAAAAAACAAAAGAAAAAGAAAAAAAGAAAAGAAAAAAATAGAAAAAGAAAGAAAAAGAAGAAAAAGAAAGAAATAAAAAGGGGACAAAATGCCCCAAAGCAAAGTGTAGCTCAATAAAATCAATGCATGAGTGTTGTGAAACGAAAAGGGATACATGAGTATGTGAAAGAGTGCAAAATGGGTAGTTAGACCAGCTTTGAAATTGTATAGGACGTCATAGGTTAGGTGGGAAGTTTAAGCTTATCAAAGATTCAAATTTCAAGCTCACTTAACCATATATGCATCCTACCTTGACCTTAACCCCATTACAACCTAAAGAAAAGACCTCAAGATAAATGTATGCATGCATGAAATATATGTTGATTGTTAGAAGAAGAACAAATCTTGGAAAGCATGATTAGGGGAGAATTGAGAGAATCAACCCTAAACACTTGAGTGAATAGAGCGCAAACACATCCGGTGAGGGTTTGATGCTCAATTACATGTTTCCACCTATGATCATCTCTTTTCATGCAAGTTTGTAAAAATATTTAATAACTCAATTCAATTGTGGATTAGGCTTGCCAGCCCTTAGCCCTTGTGCATATATGCTTCTTGGGAATTGATTTATTTTGACCAAGTAGTTGCATTCATTTAGATAGTTGCATATAGGTAGATTGCATTTAGTTAGTTCCATTGAATAAATGCCATGCCCTTTACTTCATTCTTGTTTTAAGCATGAGGACATGCTTGGTTTAAGTGTGGGGAGGTTGATAAACCCCATTTGTAGGGTTTATCTTGTGCTTGATTTAGGGGATTTTATAACCTTTTACCCACATTTATCCCTTGAAATAGCATGGTTTTATAACTTCTCCTTTAATTGTGCTTAAGAGTGAAAACATGCTTTTTAGGACTTAAAACAGCTAAATCTAATTCTCCTTGATTCCATTAGATGCTTTGATATGTTTGCTAAGTGATTTCAGATTTAGGAGGCAAGGATTGGACCAAGGGAAAGAAGGAAAAGCATGTAAAAATGGAGAACTCATGAAGAAATGTAGGAATCGCAAAAGCTGTCAAGCCGACCTCTTTTCACTTAATCGACCATAACTTGAGCTACAGTGGTCCAAATGATGCAGTTTCAGTTGGGTTGGAAAGCTAACATCCGGGGCTTCGAAACGATATAAGATTTTCCATAGTTGCTACACTTATGGTGACGTGTACACGCACTATATGCGCACGTGTCGTTGCTGCCATATGATCCACTTAAAGCAATACGTGGTCAGTGAATTCTAGAGCCTTGTGGGCTCAATCCAACTCATTTCTGATGCTATTTAAGACAAGTATTGAAGGGGGAATCAACATACTTCACAACATTTAGAAGTTAGTTACTATTTGTCATAGTTTTAGTTTTAGAAGTAGTTTCTAGAGAGAGAAGCTCTCACTTCTCTCTAGGATTAGGATTATGATTAAGTTTAGTTCTTAGATCTAGATTTTAATACATCTTCTTCTACTTCTATCTTCTCAATTCCTTGTTGTTACATTCATTCTTCTTCCATTCTTTTGTTGTAATCTCCTTTATGTTGTTCTTGTGTTTTGTTGTAGATCTACTTTTGTTTCTTCTACTCTCTTTCAATTCAATCAAGGTAATTGATGAGCGGATAATTTATACGCTTTTTGGCATTGTTTTTCGGTAGTTTTTAGTAAGTTTAAGCTATTTTCAGGGATGTTTTCATTAGTTTTTATGTTAAATTCACATTTTTGGACTTTACTATGAGTTTGTGTGTTTTTCTATGATTTCAGGTAATTTCTGGCTGAAATTGAGGGACTTGAGCAAAACTTTGATAGGAGGCTGACAAAGGACTGCTGATGCTGTTGGAATCTGACCTCCCTGCCCTCAAAATGGATTTTCTGGAGCTACAGAACCCCAAATGACACGCTCTCAACGGCGTTGGAAAGTAGACATCCAGAGCTTTCCAGCAATATATAATTGTCCATACTTTATTCGGGAATTGACGACGTAAAATAGCGCTCAACGCCAAGTACATGCTGCTGTCTGGAGTTAAACGCCAGAAACACGTCACGACCCGGAGTTGAACGCCCAAAACACGTTACAACTTGGCGTTCAACTCCAAGAAAAGTCTCAGCTCGTGGATAGATCAAGCTCAGCCAAAGCACACACCAAGTGGGCCCCGGAAGTGAATTTATGCATCAATTGCTTACTCATGTAAACCCTAGTAGCTAGTTTAGTATAAATAGAACATTTAACTATTTTATTAGTCGTCTTTTGACCACGTTTCATCTTTGGTCTCAGTTTTTTTTTATTCTTTATCTTAGGAGGCTATTAATCACGTTTTAGGGGGCTGGCCATTCGGCCATGCCTGAACCTTTCACTTATGTATTTTCAATGGTGGAGTTTCTACACACCATAGATTAAGGGTGTGGAGCTCTGCTGTACCTCAAGTTTCAATACAATTACTATTATCTTCTATTCAATTCTCTTTTATTCTTATTCCTAGATATACGTTGCACTTCAACTTGATGAATGTGATGATCCGTGACACTCATCATCATTCTCACCTATGAACACGCGTGATTGACAACCACTTCCGTTCTACCTTAGGCCGGGCGCATATCTCTTAGATTCCCCAACAGAATCTTCGTGGTATAAGCTAGATAGATGGCGGCATTCATGGGAATCCGGAAAGTCTAACCTTGTCTGTGGTATTCCGAGTAGGATTCCGGGAATCTGGAAAGTCTAACCTTGTCTGTGGTATTCCGAGTAAGATTCCGGTATTGAATGACTGTGACGAGCTTCAAACTCCTGAAGGCTGGGCATTAGTGACAGACGCAAAAGAATCAATGGATTCTATTCCAACCTGATTGAGAACTGACAGATGATTAGCCGTGCTGTGACAGAGCATTTGGACCATTTTCACTGAGAGGATGGGATGTAGCCATTGTCAAGGGTGATGCCTCCAGACGATTAGCCATGCAGTGACAGCGCATAGGACCATTTTCTCGAGAGGATGAAAAGTAGCCATTGACGATGGTGATGCCCTACATACAGCTTGCCATGGAAAGGAGTAAGAAGAAATTGGATGAATGTAATAAGAAAGTAGAGATTCAAGAGGAGCACAACACCTCCACATGCCTATCTGAAATTCCCACTATTGATCTACATAAGTATTTCTATCCTATTTTATTTTCTGTTTATTATTAATTTTCGAACTCATCATAAACTATTTAATCTGCCTAACTGAGATTTACAAGGTGACCATAGCTTGCTTCATACCAACAATCTCTGTGGGATCGACCCTTACTCACGTAAGGTATTACTTGGATGACCCAGTACACTTGCTGGTTAAGTTGAACAGAGTTATGAACACACCAGGGATTATTAAGATCCCAATTCATCACACCATGATCTCTTTGGGGTATTTTTGATAGAGCCATTAAATAAATTTCATACAAGTACAAAGAGACCAACTTTGAGGATCACAATTTCGTCCACCAAGTTTTTGGCACCGTTGCCGGGGATTGTTCGAGTATGGACAACTGACGGTTCATCTTGTTGCTCAGATTAGGTAATTTTTTTTTCAAAAACTTTTTCAAAATTTTTCTTTTCTTTTTTCATTTTTTTTCAAACTTTATTTTCGAAAAATATAATAAAAATACAAAAAAATCATAAAATCATAAAAATAAAAAATATTTTGTGTTTCTTGTTTGAGTCTTGAGTCAATTTTTAAGTTTGGTGTCAGTTGCATGCTTTAAAAATTTTTCTTGCATTTTTCAAAAATTCCATGCATTCATAGTGTTCTTGATGATCTTCAAGTTGTTCTTGACAAGTCTTCTTGTTTGATCTTGATGATTTCTTGTTTTGTGTTGTTTGTTGTTTTTCCTGTGCATCTTTGCATTCATATTTTCCAAGCATTAAAAATTTCTAAGTTTGGTGTCTTGCATGTTTTCTTTGCATCAAAAAATTTTTTTTTTCAAAATTATGTTCTTGATGTTCATGATGATCTTCAAGGTGTTCTTGGTGTTCATCTTGACATTCATAATGTTCTTGCATGCATTAAGTGTTTTGATCCAAAATTTTCATGTTTTGGGTCATATTTGTGTTTTTCTCTCTCATAATTAAAAATTCAAAAAAATCAAAAATATATCTTTTCCTTTTTTCTCTCCAAATTTTTGAAATTTTGGGTTGACTTGGTCAAAAACTTTTGAAATTAGTTGTTTCTTACAAGTCAAGTCAAAATTTCAATTTTAAAAATCTTATCTTTTTAAATTCTTTTTCAAACTATTTTCAAAATCCTTTTCCTCATTTTTATATCATATTTTCGAAAATATGCTAACAATTAATGTGATTGGTTCAAAAATTTGAAGTTTGTTACTTTCTTGTTAAGAAAGGTTCAATCTTTAAATCCTAGAATCTTATCTTGTAGTTTCTGGTTAGTTAAGTCATTTTAAAAAATTAAATCTTTTTCAAAATGCCTTTTTCTTAAAAATCTTATCTTTTTATCTTATCTTTTTCAAAATTTTATCTTTTTCAAAATTTGATTTCAAAATATCTTATCTAACTTCTTATCTTCTCATCTTTTCAAATTTAATTTTAATATTTTTGTTTTAACTAACTATTTGACTTCTTGTTTGTTTCTTATCTTTTTCAAAACCAACTAACTACCTATCCCTCTCTAATTTTCGAAAATACCTCTCTCTTTTTTCAAAAATTCTTTTTAATTGTTTTAAATTTTAATTTTAATCATATCTTATCTTTAATTTTCGAAAATTCTCTATCTCTTTTCTTATTCTATTTAATTATTTATTTACTAACACTTCTCTTCACCTCTCTTCATCTAAAAATCTGAACCCAATCTATCCCTTGTGTTTGGATTCTTCACTTTTCTTTCTTCTATCCCCTTCTTTTTCTACTAACATAAAGGAATCTCTATACTGTGACATAGAGGATTCCTCTTTCTTTTCTTGTTTTTTTCTATTTCATATGAGCAGGAACAAGGAAAAAGGCACTCTTGTTGAAATTGATCCTGAACCTGAAAGGACTTTGAAGAGGAAACTAAGAGAAGCTAAATTACAACAATCCAGAAGTAACCTTTCAGAAAATTTCGAACAAGAGAAGGAGATGGCAGCCGAACCCAATAATGATAATGCAAGAAGGATGCTTGGTGACTTTACCAAGCCCACGTCCAAATTTGATGGAAGAAGCATCTTCATTCCTGCCATTGGAGCCAATAATTTTGAGCTTAAGTCTCAATTAGTTGCCTTAATGCAACAAAACTGCAAGTTCTATGGACTTCCATCTGAAGATCCTTATCAGTTTTTAATTGAGTTCTTGCAGATTTGTGAGACTGTAAAGACGAATGGAGTAGATCCTGAAGTCTACAGACTCATGCTTTTCCCTTTTGCAGTAAGAGACAGAGCTAGAATATGGTTAGATTCACAACCTAAGGATAGCCTGGACTCATGGGATAAGCTGGTCACGACATTCTTGGATAAATTCTTTCCTCCTCAAAAGCTGAGCAAGCTTAGAGTGGATGTTCAGACCTTCAAACAAAAAGATGGTGAATCCCTCTATGAAGCTTGGGAAAGATACAAGCAGTTGACCAAAAGGTGTCCATCTGACATGTTTTCAGAATGGATCATATTAGATATATTCTATTATGGTCTATCTGAATTTTCAAAAATGTCATTGGACCATTCTACAGGTGGATCCATTCACCTAAAGAAAACGCCTGCAGAAGCTCAAGAACTAATTGACATGGTTGCAAATAACCAATTCATGTACACTTCTGAGAGGAATTTCGTGAATAATGGGACGCCTCAGAGGAAGGGAGTTCTTGAAATTGATGCTCTGAATGCCATATTGGCTCAGAACAAAGTGTTGACTCAGCAAGTCAACATAATCTCTCAAAGTCTGAATGGATGGCAAAATGCATCCAACATTACTAAAGAGGCAGCTTCTGAGGAAGCTTATGATCCTGAGAACCCTAGAATAGCAGAGGTAAATTACATGGGTAAACCATATGGAAATACCTATAATTCATCATGGAGAAATCATCCAAATTTCTCATTGAAGGATCAACAAAAGCCTCAACAAGGCTTTAACAATGGTGGACGCAATAGGCTGAGCAATAGCAAGCCTTTTCCATCATCTTCTCAGCAACAGACAGAGAATTATGAACAAAACACTTCTAATTTAGCCAATTTAGTCTCTGATCTGTCAAAGGCCACTTTCAGTTTCATGAGTGAAACAAGATCCTCCATCAGAAATCTGGAGGCACAAGTGGGCCAGCTGAGTAAGAAAGTCATTGAAACTCCTCCCAGTATTCTCCTAATCAATACAGAAGAGAATCCAAAAGGAGAGTGCAAGGCCATTGATTTAATCAATATGGCCGAATGCACAAGGGAGGAGGAGGACGAAAATCCTAGTGAGGAGGACCTCCTGGGACGTCTCTCAAGCAAGAGGGAGTTTCCTATTAAGGATCCAAAGGAATCTGAGGCTCAAATAGAGACCATAGAGATTCCATTAAATCTCCTTCTGCCATTCATGAGCTCTGAAGACTATTCTTCCTCTGAAGACGATGAAGATGTGACTGGAGAGCAAGTTGCTCAATATTTAGGAGCTATCATGAAGCTGAATGCCAAGTTGTTTGGTAATGAGACTTGGGAAAGTGAACCCCCTTGCTCATTAGTAAACTAGATACCTGGATTCAGCAAATTTTACCTCAAAAGAAACAAGATCCTGGCAAATTCTTAATACCTTGTACCATAGGCACATTGACCTTTGAGAAAGCTCTATGTGATCTGGGGTCAGGGATAAATCTTATGCCACTCTCTGTAATGGAGAAGCTGGGGATCATTGAGGTACAACCTGCCTTGTTCTCATTACAATTGGCAGACAAGTCATTGGGACAAGCTTATGGAATAGTAGAGGACGTGTTAGTAAAGGTTGAAGGCCTTTACATCCCTGCTGATTTCATAATCTTAGACACTAGGAAGGAAGAGGATGAGTGTATCATCCTTGGAAGACCTTTCCTAGCCACAGCAGGAGCTGTGATAGATGTCAATAGAGGTGAATTAGTCCTTCAATTGAATGGGGACTACCTTGTGTTTAAGGCACATGGCCATCCCTCTGTGATAAAGGAGAGTAAGCATGAAGAGCTTCTCTCAGTTCAGAGTCAAGAAGAGCCCCCACAGTCAAACTTTAAGTTTGGTGTTGGGAGGCCACAACCAAACAATAAGTTTGGTGTAAAGACCCCATATCCAAACTCTAAGTTTGGTGTTGGGACTATACAACATTGACCTGATCACCTTTGTAGCTCCATGAGAGCACAATGTCAAGCTATTGACATTAAAGAAGCGCTTGTTGGGAGGCAACCCAATTTTATTTATCTAATTTTTATTTTATTTTATTTTATTGTTATTTTGTGTTTTATTAGGTACATGATCATGAGGAGTCACGAAAAAAATCATAAAAATTAAAAATAGAATAAAAAACAGCAGAAAAAAATTCGCACCCTGGAGGAAGGACAGACTGGTGTTCAACGCCAGTAAGGAGCATCTGGCTGGCGTTCAATGCCAGAACAGAGCATGAATCTAGCGCTAAACGCCAGAAACAAGCAACATTCTGGCGTTTGAACGCCAGGAATGTGCCTTGAGGAAAGCTGGCGCTGAACGCCAGTAACAAGCATGAAACTGGCGTTCAACGCCAGAAACATGCTACATATGGGCGTTGAACGCCCAGAACATGCTTTACATGGGCGTTGAACGCCCAGAACATGCATCACCTCGGTGTTTAAACGCCAGAATGGTATGCAAAGGCATTTTACATGCCTATTTGGTGCAGGGATGTAATTCCTTGACACCTCAGAATCTGTAGACCCCACAGGATCATCTCAGGATCTGTGGACCCCACAGGATCACCTCAGGATCTGTGGACCCCACAGGATCCCCACCTAACATATTCCCACCTTACCTCCTAATCCTATTTCACTCTTCCCCATGTCACACTTCCCATCAACTTCAATCTCTCTTCCCAATTACCCCCTTCACCACTCACATCCATCCACTCTTCCCCAAAAACCCCACCTACCTTCAAAATTCAAAAACACTTTCCCACCCAAACCCACCCTAAATGGCCGAACCTACCCTCTCCCATTTTCCTATATAAACCCCTCCATTCCACTTCCTTTTCACACAACACAACCCCCTATTCTATACCTTGGTCGAAACCCACACTCCACCTTCTCCTCAATATTTTCTTCTTCTTCTTCTTCTCTTCTTTCTTCTCTTGCTTGAGGGCGAGCAATATTTTAAGTTTGGTATGGTAAAAGCATAAGCTTTTTTGTTTTTCCATTACCATCAATGGCACCTAAGGCCGGAGAATCCTCTAGAAAAGGAAAAGGGAAGAGAAAAGCTTCCACCTCCGAGTCATGGGAGATGGAAAGATTCATCTCCAAAAACCATCAAGACCACTTCTATGATGTTGTGGCAAAGAAGAAGGTGATCCCTGAGGTCCCTTTCAAGCTCAAGAAAAATGAGTATCCGGAGATCCGACATGAGATCCGAAGAAGAGGTTGGGAAGTCTTAACCAAACCCATACAACAAGTCAGAATCTTAATGGTTCAAGAGTTCTATGCCAATGCATGGATCACTAGGAACCATGATCAAAGTATGAACCCGAATCCAAAGAATTATCTCACAATGGTTCGGGGAAAATACTTAGATTTTAGTCCGGAAAATGTGAGGTTGGCGTTTCACTTGCCCATGATGAAAGGAGATGAACGCCCCTACACTAGAAGGGTCAACTTTAATCAAAGGTTGGACCAAGTCCTAATGGACATATGTGTGGAAGGAGCTCAAGGGAAAAGAGACTCCAAAGGCAAGCCAGTTCAACTAAGAAGACTGGACCTCAAGCCTGTGGCTAGAGGATGGTTGGAGTTCATTCAACGCTCCATCATTCCCACTAGCAACTGATCTGAAGTTACTGTGGATCGGGCCATCATGATTCATAGCATCATGATTGGAGAGGAAGTAGAAGTTCATGAAGTCATCTCCAATGAATTCTACAAAATAGCCGAAAAGCCCTCTACCATGGCAAGGCTAGCTTTTCCTCACCTTATTTGCCATCTATGTTACTCAGCTGGAGTTATCATAGAAGGAGACATCCCCATTGAAGAGGATAAGCCCATCACCAAGAAGAGGATGGAGCAAGCAAGAGAGACCCTCCACGGATCTCAAGAGATGCATGAGGAAGCTCATCATCAAGAAATCCCTGAGATGCCTCAAGGGATGCACTTTCCTCCCAACAACTGTTGGGAACAACTCAACACTTCCTTAGAAGATTTGAGCTACAATGTGGAACAATTAAGGGTGGAACATCATGAGCACTTCATCATTCTCCATGAAATAAGAGAAGATCAAAGAGCAATGAGGAAGGAGCAACAAAGGCAAGGAAGGGACATAGAAGAGCTTAAGGACATTGTTGGTCCTTCAAGAAGAAGACGCCACTAAGGTGGATTCATTCCTTGTTCTTATTTCTTTCTGTTTTTCGGTTTCTATGTTATGTTTATCTATGTTTTGTGTCTCTACTTCATGATCATTAGTAGTTAGTAACTATGCCTTAAAGTTATGAATAATTCCATTAATCCTTCACCTTTCTTAAAAGAAAAAATGTTTTAATTCAAAGGAACAAGAAGTACATGAATTTCAAATTTATCCTTGAATTTAGTTTAATTATATTGATGTGGTGACAATACTTTTTGTTTTCTGAATGAATGCTTAAACAGTGCATATTTTTTGATCTTGTTGTTTATGAATGTTAAAACTGTTGGCTCTTGAAAGAATGATGAACAAAGAAAAATGTTATTGGTAATCTGAAAAATCATGAAATTGATTCTTGAAGCAAGAAAAAGCAGTGAAAAGTAAAAAGCTTGCGAAAAAAATAGAAAAGAAAAAGAAAAAGTAAGCAGAAAAAGCCAATAGCCCTTAAAACCAAAAGGCAAGGGTAAAAAGGATCCAAGGCTTTGAGCATCAATGGATAGGAGGGCCCAAGGAAATGAAATCCAGGTCTAAGCGGCTAAATCAAGCTGTCCCTAACCATGTGCTTGTGGCATGCAGGTCCAAGTGAAAAGCTTGAGACTGAGTGGTTAAAGTCGTGATCCAAAGCAAAAAGAGTGTGCTTAAGAGCTCTGGACACCTCTAACTGGGGACTCTAGCAAAGCTGAGTCACAATCTGAAAAGGTTCACCCAGTCATGTGTCTGTGGCATTTATGTATCCGGTGGTAATACTGGAAAACAAAATGCTTAGGGCCACGACCAAGACTCATAAGTAGCTGTGTTCAAGAATCAACATACTTAACTAGGAAAGTTAATAACACTATCCAAAATTCTAAGTTCCTAGAGAAGCCAATCATTCTAAACTTCAAAAGAAAAAAAATGAGATGCCAAAACTGTTCAGAAGCAAAAAGCTACAAGTCCCGCTCATCTAATTATAATTAATATTCATTGATATTCTTGAATTTATAGTATATTCTCTTCTTTTTATCCTAATTGATTTTCAGTTGCTTGGGGACAAGCAACAATTTAAGTTTGGTGTTGTGATGAGCGGATAATTTATACGCTTTTTGCCATTGTTTTTAAGTAGTTTTTAGTAAGTTTAAGCTACTTTCAAGGATGTTTTCATTAGTTTTTATGTTAAATTCACATTTCTGGACTTTACTATGAGTTTGTGTGTTTTTCTAGGATTTCAGGTAATTTCTGGCTGAAATTGAGAGACTTGAGCAAAACTCTGATAGGAGGCTGACAAAGGACTGCTGATGCTGTTGGAATCTGACCTCCCTGCACTCAAAATGGATTTTCTGGAGCTACAGAACTCCAAATGGTGCGCTCTCAACGGTGTTAGAAAGTAGACATCAAGAGCTTTCCAGAAATATATAATAGTCCATACTTTATTCGGGAATTAACGACGTAAAATGGCGC
This sequence comes from Arachis hypogaea, assembly GCF_003086295.3. Taxonomy (NCBI): domain Eukaryota; kingdom Viridiplantae; phylum Streptophyta; class Magnoliopsida; order Fabales; family Fabaceae; genus Arachis; species Arachis hypogaea. The sequence continues at coordinate 53,931,028 of NC_092044.1, read as the reverse complement.
TCAACGCCAAGTACATGCTGCTGTCTGGAGTTAAACGCTAGAAACACGTCACGACCCGGAGTTGAACGCCCAAAACACGTTACAACTTGGCGTTCAACTCCAAGAAAAGCCAGCTCGTGGATAGATCAAGCTCAGCCCAAGCACACACCAAGTGGGCCCTGGAAGTGAATTTATGCATCAATTGCTTACTCATGTAAACCCTAGTAGCTAGTTTAGTATAAATAGAACATTTAACTATTGTATTAGTCGTCTTTTGACCACGTTTCATCTTTGGTCTCAGTTTTGTTTTATTCTTTATCTTAGGAGGCTATTGATCACGTTTTAGGGGGCTGGCCATTCGGCCATGCCTGAACCTTTCACTTATGTATTTTCAACGGTGGAGTTTCTACACACCATAGATTAAGGGTGTGGAGCTCTGATGTACCTCAAGTTTCAATACAATTACTATTATCTTCTATTCAATTCTCTTTTATTCTTATTCCAAGATATACGTTGCACTTCAACTTGATGAATGTGATGATCCGCGACGCTCATCATCATTCTCACGTATGATCGCGCGTGACTGGCAACCACTTCCGTTCTACCTTAGGCCGGGCACATATCTCTTAGATTCCCCAACAGAATCTTCGTGGTATAAGCTAGATAGATGGCGGCATTCATGGGAATCTGGAAAGTCTAACCTTGTCTGTGGTATTCTGAGTAGGATTCCGGGAATCTGGAAAGTCTAACCTTGTCTGTGGTATTCCGAGTAAGATTCCGGTATTGAATGACTGTGACGAGCTTCAAACTCCTGAAGGCTGGGCGTTAGTGACAGACGCAAAAGAATCAATGGATTCTATTCCAACCTGATTGAGAACTGACAGATGATTAGCCGTGCTGTGACAGAGCATTTGGACCATTTTCACTGAGAGGATGGGATGTAGCCATTGTCATGGGTGATGCCTCCAGACGATTAGCCATGCAGTGACAGCGCATAGGACCATTTTCCCGAGAGGATGAAAAGTAGCCATTGACGATGGTGATGCCCTACATACAGCTTGCCATGGAAAGGAGTAAGAAGAAATTGGATGAATGTAATAAGAAAGTAGAGATTCAAGAGGAGCACAGCACCTCCACATGCCTATCTGAAATTCCCACTATTGATCTACATAAGTATTTCTATCCTATTTTATTTTCTGTTTATTATTAATTTTCGAACACATCATAAACTGTTTAATCTGCCTAACTGAGATTTACAAGGTGACCATAGCTTGCTTCATACCAACAATCTCTGTGGGATCGACCCTTACTCACGTAAGGTATTACTTGGATGACCCAGTACACTTGCTGGTTAAGTTGAACGGAGTTATGATCACACCAGGGATTATTAAGATCCCAATTCATCACACCATGATCTCTTTGGGGTATTTTTGATAGAGCCATTAAATAAATTTCATACAAGTACAAAGAGACCAACTTTGAGGATCACAAATTCGTCCACCAGTAATTCATAATAAATATGTTTTTTTTTATTGTTGTTGTTAATTCCTTTCAATAATTGTTGTTAGATTTCATTCTTGTTGTAAATTTACTATGCTTTTCTTTTGTGCCTTCCAAGTGTTTGAGAAAATGCTTGGTTGGATTTTAGAGTAGAATTTTATACTCTTGGCTTGGAAAGGTAACTTAGGACCTCTTGAGTTACTAATGTCCAAGTAATTGATGATTGGGATCCATTGACTCTAGTTCTCACTAATTGAATTAGTGGAGAGTTAGGACTTATGGACTAGGATTGATATAGCTCATTTGACTTTCCTTTACTACTAGTTAGAGGATGATTTAATGAGATTAATCCTTGCCAATTCTCATATTGTGGTTAGTGATTAGGATAGAGATCCTTGACCACCAACCCTTGCCAAGACCTTTTTAGGCCTTAGTTTACTTTATTGCCGTTTATCTTTCATGTTTCTTATTAAAACCCCAAAAATAACTCACAACCAATAACAAAACACTTCATTACAATTCCTAGGGAGAACGACCCGAGGTTTGAATACTTCGGTTATTAATTTTAGGGGTTTGTTACTTGTGACAAACAATCTTTTGTATGAAAGGATTATTGTTGGTTTAGAAACTATACTTGCAATGAGAATTCATTTGTGAAATTCTAAACCGTCAAAAATCCAATCATCAGTTCTATTTATCTCTTAATTATTAAAACTCTATAACCATTTGAATCCGCCTCACTGAGATTTACATGGTGACCATAGCTTTCTTCAAGCCGACAATCTCCGAGTGATCGACCCTTACTCACGTAAGGTTTTTTATTTGGACGACCCAGTGCACTTGCTGGTTAGTTGTGCGAAGTTGTGAAAAAGAGTGATATTACAATTGTGCATACCAAGTTGTTGGCGCCATTGAGATCACAATTTCGTGCACCAGTAGGGATCATCCCTTAAGTTTGTGAGCACAGAATATTTTTAGAAGAGGGAACTAGGCCTGTTCATCAACCCCAAAGAAGACTGAATCCTACCATTTTGGAGGTTGTCAAGAAGAAAGTGACCAGACTGCTAGAAACAGATATCATCTATCCCATCTCAGATAGTGAATGGTTTAGTCCAGTACAAGTGGTGCCCAAGAAGTCTGGAGTCACAACAGTAACAAATGAGCAAGGAGAGCTCATAGCAACTAGAGTGCAAAATTCCTGGAGCGTGTGCATTGATTACAGGCGCCTCAACCAGGCCACTCGTAAGGATCACTACCCCCTGCCCTTTATCGATCAGCTGCTTGATCGCCTGTCAGGTAAATCACACTACTGCTTTTTAGATGGTTACACATGTTATTTTCAGATTCATATACCTCCTGAAGATCAGGAAAAGACTACTTTTACATGTCCCTTTGGAACTTATGCTTACAAAAAGATGCCCTTTGGCTTATGCAATGCACCAGCTACTTTCCAAAGGTTTAGGGTTTAGGTGCATGATGAGTCTTTTCTCTGATCTCATTGAGAATTGTATGGAAGTTTTTAGGGATGATTTTAGCGTATACGGTGATTCCTTTAGCCTTTTCTTGGATAGTCTATCCAGAGTATTAGACAGGTGTGTTAGATCAAACCTTGTTTTGAATTTTGAAAAATGTCATTTTATGGTTAAACAAGGTATTGTTCTAGGACATATTGTCTCTAATACTGGTATTTCTATAGACCCAGCAAAGGTAAATGTCATTTCTAGTCTGCCTTACCCCTGCTCCGTAAGGAAAATCCGTTCGTTCCTTGGTCATGCAGGTTTCTACCGGAGATTTATCAAGGACTTCAGTAAGGTAGCTTTACCTTTATCTAGACTGCTATAGAAGGATGTTGATTGTGAGCTGAGTGAGGAATGTATGGAAGCGTTTAATAAGCTGAAGATCGCCTTGACTCAAGCTCCAATTGTGCGAGGACCAGACTGGAGTCAGCCTTTTGAGATTATGTGTGATGCCTTCAACCATGCTGTAGGAGCGGCGCCGGCCCAACGCGCAGGTAAGGACCCTTTCGTAATTGCATATGCTTCGAAGACCTTAGACGCTACTTAGTCTAATTACACTACCACTGAAAAAGAGCTTTTAGCTATTGTTTTTGCTATGGATAAATTTTGAGCCTATTTACTTGGTACTAAGGTAGTAATGTACTCAGACCATGCAGCCCTCAAATATTTGTTAGCTAAACAAAAGTCTAAACCAAGGCTGATACGTTGGATACTGTTACTGCAAGAATTTGATTTAGAAATTAAGGATAGGAGTGGTAACCAGAATTTAGTGGCGGACCACCTGAGTCGCCTTGAGCACATTAAGGATGACTCCACTCCTATCAATGATGCTTTTCCATTTGTTAGCTTGCATGCAGTATCTGAAGTAGTTCCTTGGTATGCACCTGTAGCTAATTATCTAGTTAGTCATACCTTCCCTCCCAATTTCACTAAGCATCAAAGGGACAAGCTGAAAAGCAAGTCCAAGTATTATATATGGGATGATCCATATCTATGAAAGTATGGTGCGGACCAAGTAATTAGACGGTGTGTGCCTCAATCAGAATTCTAGTCCATTTTAGAGGCCTGCCACTCCTTTGAAAGTGGTGGACAATTTAGCCCTCAAAGAACAGCTAGAAAAATTTTAGACTGTGCATTCTAGTGGCCTACTCTTTTTAAAGATGCTGCTACCTTCTGTAAATCTTGTTCCCCATGCCAGAGGTTTGGTAATATATCCAAGAAGGATGAGATGCCCCAACAAATTATGTTATTCTGTGAGATATTTTTTGTTTGGGGTATTGATTTCATGGGTCCATTTCCAAACTCTAGCAGTTTCTTATATATATTGTTAGCTATAGATTATGTCTCAAAGTGGGTGGAAGCAATTCCTTCCTGCACTGATGATGCTAACACTATTGTCTCTTTTGTTAGAAACCATATTATCTATCGCTTTGGATCACCGCGAGCAATCGTGAGTGATCAAGGCACCCATTTTTGTAACAAGAGACTGAGTGCTCTACTGAAGAAGCATGGAATTATTCACAAGGTAGCAACTGCCTACCACCCGCAGACTAACGAACAAGCAGAGGTGTCTAACAGAGAGATAAAGCGTATCCTGGAGAAGATAGTCAAGCCTCATAGGAAGGATTGGAGCACCAGGCTACAAGATGCACTTTGGGCATACCGGACAGCATACAAGACACCTATAGGGATGAGCCCCTTTCGCTTAGTTTATGGAAAAGCCTGTCACCTCCTAGTCAAGATAAAGCACAAGGCATTCTGGGTGGTAAAAGAATGCAACATGGGATTTGAGAAAGCCGGAGCTAAAAGGAAGCTGCAACTACAGGAACTAGAGAACCTTTACCTAGGAGCTTATGAGAATTCCAGGCTATACAAAGAAAATGTGAGGGCTGTGCATGATAAGCACATCAAGAGGAGAGAGTTCAAACCTGGGGACTTAGTCCTCCTTTACAACTCCAGGTTGCGGCTCATGCCAGGCAAGTTGAGATCAAGATGGGAAGGTCCCACAGAGTTGAGAAGGCAGAGCCATACGGAGTCTTTCACTTGAGTCATCCTTCAAGCTCCGAATTCATCAAGGTCAATGGACATCGCCTGAAGCTTTATCATGGTTAGAAGATGAAGAAAAACAAGGAGCTAGATATCTTTCTCCTGGAGGATCCACCAACAATAAAAGACCGAACTAGTGGACCGTCCAACTTAAGGACGTAAAAGCAAAGTGCTAGGTAGGAGACAACCCACCATGGTATGATTGTTCTTTCTTTTCTTAGTTTTATTTTAGTAACTCTTCTTATAATCTCTATACATAGTCTGCATTTGCATTCACATTCTGCATAAAAAAAGGGTGAGGCACACGACACGCGAGCGTTGCTAACGCATACGCGTCATATGTGCTTTCGAAACAAAGAAGAAAAGAAGCAGAGAGTTACGCGGGAGCTTGGCTGGAGGCGTGCCATAAGCACAACCATGCCCACGAGAACGCATCCCTGACGCGTCCGCGTCACATGCAAAAGCAGCCATCCGCGCGTGCGCGTCACTCACGCGCCCTCGTGACCCTACAAACTCGACGTAAATAGGTGTATGGCAGAGAGTTATGATGGAGCGGGGCTGGAGTTGTGCTGGAAGCACCAACCCCATCACGCGTACGCATCACCCATGCATTCGCGTTAATTTTTCAAAATAAGGCCATTCATGCATGCGCGTCCCTCACACGCACGCGTCACCCTAAATTTTGGCAATGTACCTTTGAAAAAGAGAGTTGTGCGTGCCCCACGCGTCTACGTTGCCTGCGCCGCACAGTTTATCCAGATCAGCACCAGAATTCCTATCTTTTCTTCCCTAATCCTAATTCTTTCTTATCCCTCGTTACTTCTTTCTTCCCCCTTCTTTCTTCTTTATTCCCTCTTACTTTTTACTTTCTCCCTCCTTTTTCACCTTCATCATCAAGGTTCTTTTCTTTTCTTCTTCCCTTTCTACTTTTCCATTATTACTTTTATTTTTGTTTTCTTCTTCTTTCTTCTTTTTTACTTTCACTATCTATGCTTTCTTTATTTTTCTTTTTCTTTTTACATCCTTTTAATTGGTGTTAGAAATTTATTTGGGTGATTATTTTCTTCCATATTTGCTTGTGAGTGTATTGGGGATTTGCTTGACAATTAATATTACTTCTTAAAAGGGTTGCTTGCATGTTCAATTTAATGCTTTCAATAACATATTTACCACGCATGCTAAGTGTTTGTGAAAAAGCCCGTATGGCATTATGCATTCTTTTTAAATCATTCTATCTTACTACTTTAATGCCTGTTTTTCACAAAACCCCTTTTCATATATTATTGATTAAGTATAATTGTCAATACAAACAGATTGTTAGTTTGAAACACTTGATAATCAAATTGGGTAATTAATGCTTGATCTATGCTACTCATACCTTTGCTGGCATGCCAATAAACACCTTGCATCTACTTGCCATAACATGCACTTGCTATATTCCATTGATGAACTTATCACATGTAGTCGCGACCATGTGTTAACGACATCCTTCTTTACCGTGCAATGCTTATCACTTCCACTACTCTCTTCCTTGCTCAAACCCTTAGCTTTACATGTTACTTTCCTTTTCCTTTTTCAGGATGGCCACCAAGAATGGTAAAGAGAAAGCTACTCCCAAACCACCAACAAGGAGAGGAACAAAAAGAGTACTAGCTGCAGAACTTTTTTCAACAGCAGTAAAGCCTTCAACAAAGCAAATCAAGAGGATCATTAAGGTCGATAAAAAAGAGAAAGCCTTTCCAACAAGGGACACTGCATGGTTCACTAACCGCTATTCTGAGCAGATGTTTCCCATACTAGCTGAGTGCAATTATAACAATGAGTACCTACTCATCCTCCAGACCCACATTGTTGAGTTGGTTGAGCCTCGAATTGAGCGTAGACATTTGGGATTCTTACGAAGACAGCCACAGCAGGTTAATCTCTCATGGTTAGTTGAATTTTACTCCAATTTTGACATGCCATCCCTGCAGTCTGTCTATGTCCGTCAAAAGTAAGTCCCCATAACTGAATAGGCCATTCAGCGAGCTTTAGATCTTCCCTCTGCCCCTAAAGGATTGGACACATTTCAAGAAGCTTCTATCCAATGCCAGATATACAAATTTTACTAGGACGCTGTTCTCAGAGTTATAGCACAACTTGGCAGCAGATGGATCTATGGATACCATCGTTTCCGACCTAAAGGGATACTGGCTTTAGCACCACCTTGGAGGCTCGAGTATGGGAACAAATTATGTCCCATTACGTCTTTCCGAGCACTCACGAGTCCTCCTTCACTGCGGATATAGTTGTTCTACTATGGTGTATCCTTACAGACCAACCTCTCAATTTACCAAGACACCTTCGGCATGCTATGGGACACGTACAGATTGCGGGTAACCTACCTTTTCCCGCCTTGGTATTAGATCTGGTCTCAGAAGCCGGAGTATCCTACAGAGCTGGGGACACCATGGCCATGATTTCACAGGATGATCAGTACATCCCTAACGGGAAGTACATCAGACCCCCAGCAGCCACTACTAACTGGCCTGCAGAACTGGCTGGAGATATTCCTTGTCTTTCCACATCACAAGTACCTCCAACAAACCAACTGCTCCATCAGATACTTGAGAGATTGGACCGGCTAGACTGGCAAGGAAAGTGAAGAGAGCGCCGTAACAAGCTCCAATTTACATACCTCAAGGAGCTGCTTGTTGGCAACCACCCACCCGAGGAAGATCCGGACTCCACTTCATTTACCCGTATAGGGAGCCATGACGGTCTCGATTGTAGAGACATTACTACCAGCCCCCCTTTGTTCCTGACTGATGGCACCGAGGATGATGCAAAGCCTTAAGTGTGTGGAGGTCGGTCAGTACCTGACTTCTGGAGGTAATTTCTCTTTCTTAACACCAATAGGATATTTATTTTTCTTTTGTTAGAATATGATAAATTGCATAGTAATAGGTATTTGCATGCATGTTCTAATTGGTTGAAAAATAATAAGTTTCCTTTTAAGACCCTATTTTTGAAAAATATCACTAATTTAAATCAAAATTTTTGTGTTAAAACTTGTTGGAAGTCATATTTGGAACATGGTTAAAAGCTAAGAACACACAACACTGTGAGATTTGAGCTTAATTACATGGTTACATTATTTAACCATAATATTTTATTCTTGTGTGTTTTCTTCTCTATGATTGTAATTTTTATTTTGTTCCATACTATATGTCCAATGCTTAGTGTATTTAAATGTATGCATATAATTGAGGCCATTATTTGTTTTTGCTCACTTATCCCAAATAGCCTGATGAGCGGATAATTTATACGCTTTTTGGCATTTTTCTTAGGTAGTTTTTAGTAGGATCTAGCTACTTTTAAGGATATTTTTAATAGTTTTTATGCAAAATTCATGTTTATGAACTTTACTATGAGTTTGTGTGTTTTTCTGTGATTTCAGGTATTTTCTAGCTGAAAAAGGACTACAGATGCTGTTGGATTCTGACCTCCCTGCATTCGAAATGGATTTTCTAGAGCTACAGAATTCCAAATGGCGCGTTCTCAAATGTGTTGGAAAGTAGACATCCAAGGCTTTCCAGCAATATATAATAGTCTATACTTTATTCGAGTTTAGATGACGCAAACTGGCGTTTAACGCCAGTTCCATTCTGAATTCTGGAGTAAAACGCCAGAAACATGTCACAAACCAGACTTAAATGCCAAAAACACGTTACAAATTGGCGTTTAACTCCAAGAGAAGCCTCTGCATGTGTAAAGCTCAAGCTCAGCCCAAGCAAATACCAAGTGGGCCCCGAAAGTGGATTTCTACATCAATTACTTATCTTTGTAACCCTAGTAGCTAGTTTAGTATAAATAGAACTTTTTACTATTGTATTCGGGGGTCTCTCTTAGACCATTTGGTATTTTTGAACCATTAGGTCTTGGTCATCCTGGTTCCCTCTCTGGGGCCGGAACCAATGAACACCTTTATCGCTAATGTATTTTCATCGGTGGAGTTTCTACACACCATAGATTAAGGTGTGGAGCTCTGCTGTACCTCGAGTATTAATGCAAAGTACTATTGTTCTTCTATTCAATTCACGCTTATTCTCATCACCATTGTCACTTATGAACGTGTGCCTGACAACCACTTTCGTTCTACATGCAAATAAGCTTGAATGAATATCTCTTGGATTCCTTAATCAGAATCTTCGTGGTATAAGCTAGAATCCATTGGCAGCATTCTTGAGAATCCGAAAAGTCTAAACCTTGTCTGTGGTATTCCGAGTAGGATTCAGGGATTGAATGATTGTGACGAGCTTCAAACTCGTGACTGTAGGGCGTGGTGTCAATGCAAAAGGATAGTAAATCCTATTCTTACATGATCGAGAATCGACAGATGATTAGCCGTGAGGTGACAGCGCACCTGGACCATTTTCACTTAGAGGACGGATGGTAGCCATTGACAACGGTGATCTTCCAACATACAACTTGCCATGGAAAGGAGTAAGAATGATTGGATGAAAGTAGTAGGAAAGCAGAGATTCAGAAGGAACACGGTATCTTCATGCGCTTATCTGAAATTCCCACCAATGAATTACATAAGTATCTCTACCTTTATTTTATGCTTTATTTATCTTTATATTCGAAAACTATTATAACCATTAGAATCCGCCTGACTGAGATTTACAAGATGACCATAGCTTGTTTCATACCAACAATCTCCGTGGGATCGACCCTTACTCACGTCAGGTTTATTACTTGGACGACCCAGTGCACTTGCTAGTTAGTTGTGCGAAGTTGTGAAGAATGTGTGGGAACCATAGTATTGTGCACCATTTTCTTGGAGCCATTGCTAGGAATTGTTCGTGTTGTGAAAAGTATGAGTCACAATTTTGCCTATCAAGTTTTTGCTATGATGAGCGGATATTTTATACGCTTTTTGGGGGTAATTTCACGTAGTTTTTAGTATGTTTTAGTTAGTTTTTAGTATATTTTTATTATTTTTTAGGCGAAATTCATATTTCTGTACTTTACTATGAGTTTGTGTATTTTTCTGTGATTTCAGGTATTTTCTGGCTGAAATTGAAGGATCTGAGCAAGAATCTGATTCAGGCTGAAAAAAGACTGCTGATGTTGTTGGATTCTGACCTCCTTGCACTCGGAATGGATTTTCTAGAGTTACAGAAGTCTAATTGGCGCGGTCTTAATTGCGTTGCAAAGTAGACATCCAGAGCTTTCCAGCAATATATAATAGTTTATACTTTGCTCGAAGATAAACGACGTAAACTGGCATTTGACGCCAATTCCATGTTCCATTCTGGCATGAAACGACAGAAATAGGTTGCAAGTTGGAGTTAAACGCCAGAAACAGCCTATGCACGTGTAAATCTCAAAGCTCAGCCCCAGCACACACCAAGTGAGCCCCAGAGGTGGATTTCTACACTATCTATCTCAGTTTACTCATTTTCCGTAAACCTAGGTTACTAGTTTAGTATTTAAACAACTTTTAGAGATTTATTTTGTACCTCATGACATTTAAATCTGAACTTTGTATCTTTGACGGCATAAGTCTCTAAACTCCATTGTTGGGGTGAGGAGCTCTGCTGTGTCTCAATGGATTAATACAATTATTTCTGTTTTCTATTCAAGGACGCTTGTTTCTATCTAAGATATTCATTCGCACTTCAATATAATGAATGTGATGATCCGTGACACTCATCACTATTCTCAATCTATGAACGCGAGCCTAACAACCACCTCCGTTCTACCTTAGATTGAATGAGTATTTCTTGGATTCCTTAATCAGAGTCTTCGTGGTATAAGCTAGAATCCATTGGCAGCATTCTTGAGAATCCAGAAAGTTTAAACCTTGTCTGAGGTATTTTGAGTAGGATTCAGGGATTGGATGACTATGACGAGCTTCAAACTCACAAAGGTTGGGCGTAGTGACAGATGCAAAAGGATCAATGGATCCTATTCCAACATGAGTGAGAACCGAGAGATGATTAGTCGTGCAGTGACAGCGCACCTGGACCATTTTCACTGAGAGGACGGATGGTAGCCATTGACAACGGTGATCCACCAACATACAACTTGCCATAGGAGGAACCTTGCGTGCGTGAAGAAGAAGACAGGGGGAAAGCAGAGATTTAGAAGACAAAGCATCTCCAAAACTCCAACATATTCTCCAATACTGCATAACAAGTACTATTTAATCCATGCTTTTTATTTACTACCAATTAAAACTGAGATTTATTATTATCCTGACTAAGAGTTACAAGATAACCCTAGCTTACTTCAAGCCGACAATCTCCGTGGGATTCGACCCTTACTCACATAAGGTATTACTTGGACGACCCAGTGCACTTGCTGGTTAGTGGTACGAGTTGTGAAAAGTGTGATTTACAATTTCGTGCATCAAGTTTTTGGCGCTGTTGCCAGGGATTGTTCGAGTTTGGACAACTGACGGTTTATTTTGTTACATAGATTAGGAATAATTTATTTATTTGTGTTTAGAGTCACTAGGTTTGAGTCTTTTTATTTTTAATTTTTAATTTTTTTTCTTTGAGTCCGATTTCTTGATTCAAGTTTGGTGTCAATTGCATGCTTTTTGTGTTCCTTCAATTTTTCAAAAATAGTTCTCTCCGTTTAGTTCATGCATTTTTTGAATGTGTCTATGTTCTTGTGAATGAGTGATCCTTTGAGTCTTTCTTTATAAAATCTTTTCGAAAATAATTTTTCTTTTTTCAATTCTTGTTCCAATTTTTAAGTTTAGTGTTTTCTTTTTATTTTCCTTGTGATTTTCGAAAATTTGTTTTGGTTTTCTAAAAATTTTAAGTTTGGTGTTCTTTTTTATGTTCTTGAGTATTTTGAGTCTTTGAATTTTTGTTCTTCGTGTTCTTGTGAATCTTCAAAGTGTTATTGAGTCTTTCTTGTGTTTTGATCTTAAAATTTTAAGTTTAGTGTTCCTTGGTGTTTTTCCTCCAAATTTTCGAAAATAAGGAGCATTAGATCTAAAAATTTTAAGTCTTGTCTTTTTATTGTTTTTCTCTTTCCTCATTTAAAATTCAAAAATAAATAAATATATTTTCCTCATTCCACTCATAATTTTTGGAAATTTAGCATTAAATTAGTTATCAATTTTAAAAATCATATCTTTTTCAAATCATATCTTTTCCAATCAAATCCTTTCAATCATATCTTTTTCAAAACATCCTAACCACTTTTTCTCTCTCTTCATTTTTCGAAAATCTTCACCCATTTTTATTTATTTTATTTTAATTTATTTTATTTTTGAAATAAATAAATAAATAAATAAATAAATAAAAATATATTTTTTATACTATTTCAATCTCTATTTCACATCATCTCCTTTTCTCCATCATGGACCTAAGTGGAGGTGAACAGTCCATAAGGACTCTGGGGTCATATGCTAACCCCTCTACTGCTTCATATGGGAGTAGTATATGTATACCTCCCATAAGAGCTAGTACCTTTGAGTTGAATCCTCAGCTCATTATCATGGTGCAACGAAATTGCCAGTATTTCGGTCTTCCACAGGAAGAACCTACTGAGTTTCTGGCACACTTCTTACAAATTGCTGACATAGTACGTGATAAGGAAGTGGATCAGGATGTCTACAGATTATTACTGTTTCCATTTGCTGTAAAAGATCAAGCCAAGAGGTGGTTAAATAACCAACCCACGGCCAGCATAAGGACAAGGAAACAACTATCAGAAAAATTCCTGAATCAATATTTCCCTCTAAAAAGGATGACACAACTAAGGTTGGACATCCAAGGCTTTAAACAAGGAGATAATGAATCCCTTTATGATGCCTGGGAGAGGTACAGAGAGATGCTAAGGAAATGCCCTTCTGAAATATTTTCAAAGTGGGTGCAGTTAGACATCTTCTACTATGTGCTTACAGAGAAAGCTCAGATGTCTTTAGACCACTCAGCTGGTGGATCTATACACATAAGAAAGACAGTTGAAGAAGCTCAAGAGCTCATTGATACAGTTGCCAGAAATCAGCATCTGTACTTAAGTAATGAGTCTTCATGAAAGAGGATGTTAAAACAGTAACTGTTGAACTCAGTCCTGCAGAACAAGTTACTGAATTCAATCAGCAATTAGATTTTCTAACAAAACAGCTAGCCGAATTCAAGGAGATGCTACAAGACACAAGAATTGCTAATGTGAATATGAAATCACAATTGAATCAAACAAAACAACAGTTATCAAAATAGAAAATAAAAGAGTGCCAAGCAATTCAATTAAGAAGTGGGAAAACATTAAATAACTCACTTCAAAGCAGCAGGAAGCCAAGAAAAGAACCAATGACAGAAGATAAACAAACTGCTACCCAAAATTCCTCTGAGGACAGTAAGAGCCCAGAGAGGAATAATTCAGGCGTTCAAACGCCAGAAACAGGTAGGAATTGGGCGTTAAACGCCAATTCAGCTTCCGATCCTGGCGTTCAAACGCCAGTGAGGGATCAGACACATACAAGTGCTGATAGCAAACCCTCTAAAAAGGCTTCTCCAACCACCTCTGTAGGAAATAAACCTGCAGCAACTAAGGTTGAGGAATACAAAGCCAAGATGCCTTATCCTCAGAAACTCCGCCAAGCGGAGCAGGATAAGCAATTTGCCCGCTTTACCGACTATCTCAGGACTCTTGAAATAAAGATCCTGTTTGCAGAGGCACTTGAGCAAATATCTTCTTATGCTAAGTTCATGAAAGAGATCTTAAGTCATAAGAAGGATTGGAGAGAAACTGAAAGAGTTCTCCTCACTGAAGAATGTAGTGCAGTCATTCTGAAAAGCTTACCAGAAAAGCTTAAAGATCCCGGGAGCTTTATGATACCATGCATATTAGAGGGTATTCGCACCAAGACAGCTTTATGTGATCTTGGGGCAAGTATCAACCTAATACCTGCATCCACTATCAGGAAGCTTGGTTTAACTGAAGAAGTCAAACCAACCCGGATATGTCTCCAACTTGCTGATGGCTCCATTAAATACCCATCAGGCATGATTGAAGACATGATTGCCAGGGTTGGGCCATTCGCCTTTCCCACTAACTTTGTAGTGCTGGAAATGGAGGAGCACAAGAGCGCTACTCTCATTCTAGGAAGACCTTTCCTAGCAACTGGACGAACCCTCATTGACGTCCAAAAAAGGGGAATTAACCCTGAGATTCAATGAGGATGAGTTTAAGTTGAATGTTGTCAAAGCTATGCAGCATCCAGACACACCAAAAGACTGCATGAGCCTTGATATTATTGACTTCTTGGTAGAGGAGATCAATGCAGGGTATGAGGAAGCTGCCAGGATCTTTGAGTTTTGGTGGTAGCCCTTTTTGAATGATGGCACTGCACTCTTGAGTGAGAATCACTGTTTCTTTTTCTTGCCAACTTCTCTTCTTGGTGATCAATTCCTTAAGAAACTTTGCATATAATGGCATTTGTTCCAGAGCTTCTACCAATGGGATGTTGATTTCGAGTTTCTTGAAGATTTCTAAGAACCTTGGGAATTGTTGGTCCTTTGCTCCTTTATGTATCCTAGTTGGGTATGGAAGCTTAGGTACATAAGCTTTTACTCCTTCATTTTTGTTCTCTTGTTGTAGATTCACATTCTCCTTGCTATCATGGTTGCTTTCTTGACTGGTTGGTTTGCCTTGTGGCTTGACAGCCTCTTTACTTTTTTTAGATGTTGAAGCCTTTTCTTCATCTTGCCTTTCCACTTGTTTTTCTACTGTGTCCTGCTCTTTGGGTTTTATTGCTTCTTTATTCAAACTTTCTCCAACTACCTTGCCACTCCTCAACTGCAGAGCTTTACATTCCTCTCTTGGGTTGGGTATTGTATCACTTGGGAGAACATTGGTTGGTCGTTCAGCTTGTTTGGCTAATTGTCCCACTTGTCGCTCAATATTCTTCATGGTGGCCTCATGTTCCTTTTGTCCATTGGCTAAGGCTTGAGTGGTTTGAGCAAGTGCTTGCAAGGTTGCTTCAAGATTTGAGATTCTGGTCTCATGATGGTCAATTGGAGATATGACGGGGGTTGATTGTTGTTGGAAGTTGTTGGGTGGATTAGTGTGGAAATTTTGTGAGTAATTTTGTGAGTTGGATGTTGGTGCAGGGAAGTTGTTTTGGTGAGTTTGTGAATTATTATGAGGTGGTTGATATGTGTTTTGTATTTTTCTATATTGGTTAGTGTTAGTGGCATGGTGATTTTGGTTATTTGTGTTACGAGTGTGGTTGTGGTTGTTGTTCTTTTGCCAATGATTTTCTCCCCACTTTAGATTGGGATGATTTTTCCAGGATGGGTTATATGTATCACCATGAAATTCATCCTGAGAATTTGAAGTATTCTGCATGTACTGAACTTGTTCTTGTGGCTGTTCAACAGTGGTCCCTTCACCTTGGCTCCATTCAAGTGATGATTGATTTGTTGTGTTCACTGATGCTAGTTGGAGACCATCCATTCTCTTTGTTATCATTTCCATTTGTTGTTGGATTTGTTGGTGCATTAACTTATTTTGTGCCAAGATAGCGTCAACACCTTCAAGCTCCATTACGCCTTTCTTTGGGGCCGGGTTATGTTGCCTCTCTGATGAGTAATAATACTGATTGTTTGCCACAATCTCAATGAGGTCTTGAGCCTCCTCAGCAGTTTTCATCATGTTGAGTGATCCTCCTGATGAGTAGTCTAGTCCCTTCCTTGCTTCTAAGCTTAAGCCTTCATAGAAGTTTTGGAGTTTGACCCAATCACTAAACATATCAGGTGGACATCTTCTCATTAGTGCCTTATATCTTTCCCAAGCTTCATACAATGATTCCCCTTCCATTTGCCTGAAAGTTTGAACCTCTGTCTTCAATTTAATGATTCTTTGAGGTGGGTAGAACTTTGCTAGAAATCTGCCCATCAGGTCATTCCAATTGTCGAGGCATTCCTTGGGGAATGACTCTAGCCATTGAGTGGCCTTGTCCCTCAAAGAGAATGGGAATAGCAGCAGTTTGTAGACATCTGGATGCACTCTATTTGTCTTCACTGTGTTGCATATCCTCATAAAAACAGACAAATGTTGATTTGGGTCTTCAAGAGGTCCCCCTCCATAGGAGCAGTTGTCTTGTACCAAAGTGATAAGTTGGGGTTTTAACTCAAAGTTATTGGCCTGAACACTTGGAGTGGCAATACTGCTCCCACAATGTCTTGGATTAGGGATGGTATAAGAAGATAGCATCCTTCTAGGTGGTCCATCATTGTTGTTGACCCCTCCAGGAGGATTGTGCATGCCGTCCTCCATGACTTGGTCTTCTCCCTCTGATTCCTCTTCATCAACTATCCCCTTTCCTCTTTCTACTCTCCTTACCCTTCGGAGGGTTCTCTCGTCCTCAATATTAAGTCTATTAGCTCCTGACATACACAAACAAAACCAAAATCACAAGTGAAACACTCTAGAACTAGAGTGGAATTGGAGTTAGTGAAACAAAGTATCAAACAGTTAGTGGGTTTAACACAAACTCAAAAAAAATGCTTAATCTAAACCACCATTCACTTAATCATTGTCAATCTTTTCCAATCCCCGGCAACAGCGCCAAAAACTTGATACGTAAAAATTTGATTTCACGTATAACCGGCAAGTATACAGGGTCGTATCAAGTAATAAAACTCACTAAGAGTGAGGTCGATCCCACGGAGATTGGTAGATTAAGCAACTTTAGCTTAATGATGAATTTAGTCAAGCGAACATGGTTTTGATTTTATGAGCATTGTGACTTTTGAACATAATTGCAGGAATTTAAATGGCAAGGATTTTAAAGAACTGGAATATAGAAATAAAATGAAAGTAAATAACTGAAACTTAAAATGCAAGAAACTTAAATGACATCAAAGATAAATTGCAAGGAATTAAAGGTTGCAGAAATTTAAAGAGCATAAGAGCAAAGAGCAAGAAATAAAGAGACAGAATGTAGATGACGAGAATAATAAATTGCAAGAATGTAGAAGGGAAATGGGGTAATGGGTGTTCAAACAACTAAGAGCAAAAGAAATAAGAATTGATGATGGAAAGGATCATTAGGGATCAGAGATGCAAATTCTCATGAATTGATGTTGATCAATTCCTTCTCAATCATGGGTGTAGATCCATGGCAAGTGGGTAATTGAATCCCAATCTTTTGGTGATCCAATTTCTCTCAACATAGCCAATTGCCACTCTCGTGATCTAATTGTTCATGAGAAGAGATGAAGCTCAATTTCAAATCCAAGCCACACAATTTCCAGAATCTCAACTTAGGGAGGTTACATCTCACATACCAACCAAAGTGTATTGATTAAGGAGATTATGAAAGGATGAACTCTAAACTGAACTATGTGGTTCATTTCTCAAATTTACCACATAGTTCATATAGATTAACCCCTCTCTCGATGGTGGTTGAATCTTTGAAGAACAAGAATTTCCTCTTGGATTAACCACTTGAATTGAGAAGGAAAAGATGATTTATCAATGCATTCAAACAAGCAGAGCTCTTCCCCCTAATGAAAGTGGGGTTTAGTGAATCATAGCTCCAATTTCAACAACAATTGCCATAAATGAAAATTAAACTAAGTATGAAGAAAGGTGAAGAAGAAGAAGAAAATGCTTAAAAACTCAAAAATGAAGAAGAAAAGTTCCAAGAAGAACCAAAATAGTTCTCCGGGTATCCTCCCGGAAGTGCTAGAGAGTTCTCCAAGTAAAAGTGCTAGTAAGTGCTTAAAGTCTAGAAATATAAGTGTCAAAAAAAGTCCCCTCAAAGTACAAACTCCTTCTCTATTTATATTAGTCCTAAAACTCCTTCAAAGATCTTTAATTGGGCTAGCAATGTGGGCTTCCTCTTTGTTGAATTCTTGGCTCAATGGAAGAAGTGTTGCTAGACATGGAAGGAGGAGTTCATTCATGATGCTTCTGGCCCAATGGCTTGGCGTTTTTGCAAATCACGCTAGCCTTAATGCACGTTGGCAACATGCATTGTGTTTTCCTGGGAGTGAGCTTTGAGACTTGGGCGTTGCTAGCCCAAGTTGTTGCTAACAACTTGTTTTTCTTCTTCTTGACTCTACTTTCATGCTTAATGTTGCCCAGAATTTGAGTGTCAATCCTCTGCTTCAATATGGACTATCATACATCATTGGAAAGCTCAGAGTGTCTTCTTTCTAATACACTTGGAATCATCTCAATTGGAATTTTCTAGCTCAAGTTATGCTTCCTCAAAGAGGGTAAGGTCAGGCTGCCAAGTTGTTTCCGAACACGCCCCTTTCTTCTCAAGTTGGCAACGTGCCAAGCCTCCCAAGGCTGAAACATAGGGCTGGCATTGTCCTTAAACACGCTCTCTTGTTGGCACGTTGGCAACGTGCCCGTGCTCCCCTCTAGGGCTGCTTTCTAGCCTTCAACTTTGCTTGTCACGTTGCCTTGGAACACGCCTCTAGAAGCTGGCGTTGGCAACGTGCTCGAGTAAGCTTCTCCAGGGCTGCATCCTAGCTTGGCTTTACTTGCTACGTTGCCCCCAAACACGCCTTTGGAAGCTGGCGTTGGCAACGTGCTCGAGCCTTCCTCAAGGCTCCATGCTTGTTGCTTGGCGTTGTCCTTGAACACGCCTATGTTTCCTGGCGTTGGCAACGTGGGTGGAGATCTAAGGCTTGCTGCGTTGCCTTGAAACACGCCAATGAAGAGTGGCGTTGGCAACGTGCTCGATGGGTAGAGATCCAAGGTGTGGTGCCTGCCAAGCTTTCCTTCCTGGCGTTGCCTTGAAACACGCCAATGAAGAGTGGCATTGGCAATGTGCTCGATGGGTGGAGATCCAAGGTGTGGTGCCTGCCAAGCTTTCCTTCCTGGCGTTGCCTTGTAACACGCCAATGAAGTAGTACGTTGGCAACGTGCTCGAGCTTCTTGGCTGGGCAAATTCTTCTAGCTTAGCGTTGCTTTGAACAACGCCTATACT
Source organism: Arachis hypogaea (assembly GCF_003086295.3). NCBI lineage: Eukaryota > Viridiplantae > Streptophyta > Magnoliopsida > Fabales > Fabaceae > Arachis > Arachis hypogaea. The sequence goes on along the minus strand of NC_092044.1, from coordinate 53,912,023 downwards.
CCCCACGTTGGCAATGCCCTCGAAGCTCCTTCCTGGCCCAAGTTGGCAACGCCCAAATATGCACTCCAAAGTTGCTTGGCGTTGCCTTCAAACACTCACCATTTCTCCAAGTTGGCAACGCCCAAATGAGCTTTCCAAGTTGCCTTCAAACACGCACCCTTTCTCCAAGTTGGCAACGTCCAAATGAGCTTTCCAAGTTGCTTGGCCTTGCCTTCAAACACTCACCCTTTCTCTAAGTTGGCAACGCCAACAACTCCTCTTCTTCTTGCCCAGTTTGCTTCATTCTTGCTTCAATGCTTTCATGTTTCATCACCTATCATTAACAAGGGAAATAGCTTCAAAGTCTTACCAATCCATGCAATTAATTTCATGAGATTCATTCATACTCATTCATTTATGTATTCCTTAAATCATTTGCATGAATTTGGCTACAATCAACATGCTCCTTGGTATTCTCATGCATGAAGACAAAACTCATAAAAAGACTTGTTTATTTAGAGAAAATGAGTGAAACTAAGCCAAAACCAACTATACTAACTAGCTAATATAGCAAATATGAAAATGCATCAATCAACATGGCTGAGAGTTTCGAATCAGAGCTAGAGGACATCTTCAAGGATGTTCAGCCTGATCTGGAAGAACCAGAGAGAACGGAAGAACCTCTGAAAACTCCTCAGGAAGAGGAGAAGCTTCCTAAACCCGAGCTCAAGCCACTACCACCATCCCTGAAATATGTGTTTCTGGGAGAAGGTTACACTTTTCCTGTGATCATAAGCTCCGTTTTAAATCCACAGGAAGAGAAAGCACTAATTCAAGTGCTAAGGACACACAAGTCAGCTCTTGGGTGGTCCATCAGTGATCTTAAGGGTATTAGCCCAGCCAGATGCATGCACAAGATCCTATTGGATGATAATGCTAAGCCAGTGGTTCAACCACAAAGGCTGCTGAATCCCGCCATGAAGGAAGTGGTTCAGAAAGAGGTCACTAGGTTACTAGAGGCTGGGATTATTTATCCTATTTCTGATAGCCCCTGGTTGAGCCCTGTCCAAGTTGTCCGCAGGAAAGGAGGCATGATAGTGGTTCATAATGAAAAGAATGAACTGGTTCCTACAAGAACAGTTACAGGGTGGCGTATGTGTATTGACTACAAGAGACTCAATACAGCCACCAGAAAGGATCATATTCCTTTACCATTCATAGACTAGATGCTAGAGAGACTAGCAGGTCATGACTATTACTGCTTTTTAGATGGTTATTCAGGTTACAACCAAATTACAGTAGATCCTCAGGATCAAGAAAAAACAACATTCACATGTCCATCTGGAGTATTTGCATACAGAAGGATGCCATTTGGTCTATGTAATGCACCTGTAACCTTTCAGAGATGCATGCTATCTATTTTCTCTGATATGGTGGAAAAGTTTCTGAAAGTCTTTATGGATGACTTCTTAGTATTTGGAGATTCATTCAGCTCCTGTCTTGACCATCTAGCACTTGTTCTGGAAAGGTGCCAAGAGACTAACCTGGTTTTAAACTGGGAGAAATGTCACTTTATGGTGACTGAAGGAATTGTCCTTGGGCACAAGATTTCAAACAAGGGGATAGAGGTGGATCAAGCTAAGGTAGAGGTAATAGAAAAATTACCACCACCTACCAATGTTAAAGAAATCAGAAGCTTTCTGGGGCACGCAGGATTCTATAAGAGGTTTATAAAGATTTTTTTAAAAATTGCAAAACCTCTGAGCAACTTGCTAGCTGCTGACATGCCATTTGTCTTTGGCAAAGAGTGTTTGTAGGCGTTTGAGTCCCTGAAAGCTAAGCTAGTCACAGCACCAGTCATTTCTGCACCAAACTGGACATTGCCATTCAAACTAATGTGTTATGCTAGTAACCATGCCATTGGTGCAGTATTGGGACAGAGCCATGACAAGCATCTGCACCTCATTTACTATGCCAGCCATGTTCAAAATGGCGCGCAGAAAAATTACACAACCACAGAAAAAGAATTGCTTGCAGTGGTTTATGCCATTGACAAGTTCAGATCCTATTTAGTAGGATCAAAAGTGATTGTGTACACTGACCATGCTGCACTTAAATATCTACTCACAAAGCAGGATTCAAAACCCAGGCTCATAAGATGGGTGTTGCTTCTGCAAGAGTTTGATATAGAAATAAGAGATAGAAAAGGGACAGAGAATCAAGTAGCTGATCACCTGTCCCGAATAGAACCAGTAGCAGGAGCATCCCTCCCTCCTACTGCGATCTCTGAAACCTTTCTGGATAAGCAATTGTTTGCTATTCAGGAAGCTCCGTGATTTGCAGACACTGCAAACTATAAGGCTCAAAGATCTTACTCTATAACCATGGAGAGGAAGCATGAAAAGCTTCTCTCAACACAGAGTCAAATAGAGCCCCCACAATCAAACTCTAAGTTTGGTGTTGGGAGGCCACAACCAAACTCTAAGTTTGGGGTTGGGAGACCCCAACCATGCTCTGATTATCTGCGAAGCTCCATGAGAGCTCACTTTCAAGCTACTGACATTAAAGAAGCACTTGCTGGGAGGCAACCCAACCATGATTTTATTTTATTTGTAATTTTAATTCTAAATTAGATAATACATTTCAGTGAATGATACAGAGAAATAAAGGTTCAGGACATAAAGCAGAGGAATCACAGAGAAAAGGACATCACTAGCGCAAAAACACCAGTAAGGAAGGTTTCTGGCATTTAACGCCAGAAAGAAGCAGCATCTGGGCGTTAAACGCCCAAAACAAGCAAGCACTGGGCGTTAAACGCCCAAAAGAAGCACCTCCTGGGCGTTTAATGCCACGATTGTGGGGAGCAGGTAATTTCGTTTTCACTTCAAATTTTTTCCATTTTTCAAGTTTCAATTCATAATTTCTTGCATAAACATGTTACAAACTCTCATCTTTCAACTTCAATTTCGAAAGAATTTTAATCCTAAACACATTTCTCAAATTTTCTTCAATCTCTTTTCAAATCCTTTTCAAAATTCATCTATCTTTTTGAATTCTTTTCAAATTTTTTTAATTTCTTCTCAAATCTTTTTCAACTCATCATATCATCTTTTCAAAATTCAGATTTATCTTTTTCAAATACTCATCATATCTTTTGAATTTTAAAATTGCATGTCTTGCATATCATATTTATCTTTTACAAATCATTTCTTCTATCATATCTTTTTCAAATTTTTGAAATTGTCTCTCCTTCTATTCCTCTCTTTTCCTTTCTTTTGCTTGAGGACAAGCAAACCTCTAAGTTTGGTATGTTTTTCCGTGATCACTGAGCTAAAACTCATCAAGATCATGGCACCTAAGGAAAAACAAACCACTTTAAGAGGCAATAAAGAGAATATTCCAAAACCACTTTGGAAGAAAGATAAGTTCTTAACCAAAGAACATGCAGACCATTACCACAAAATAATGGGTCTGAGATCAGTGACCCCGGAAGTTAAATTCGATCTGAAAGAAGACGAATATCTGGAGATCCAGTAGCAATTTCAAAACAGCATGATTTGCAAACTGCTTAAAGAAAAAGAGAAGCAAGGGCGTGAGCCACAGGAGCTGAAGCGCCAGAAGCTGTCTCTTGAAGGACCAGACACCCCACAGGTTGAAGGAGCACCCATCAACTCCCAAATTAAAGGTTGTTGAGTCCTAATATTTACCTTAAATCTGTGATAACTTTTATTATTGGGAACCTATCTTTAAGTGTTACATGCTTATTAGTAAGTAGGAACTTTATAGTTAGGATTTTATTTTTATTTTATCTCCAAGCTATAATTTATTTCTCTCATCATCATTATACATGAATAGAATAGTAGATTTTCAGAATAAAGGAGGCAATTTATTTCGAATAAAGGAAAGTTCAAATTATTTATATGTGGTGGCAATACTTTTTGTTCTCTGAATGAATGTTTGAATAATGCATATTTTTTATATTGAATTTTATGAATGTTAAATTTGTTGGCTCTTGAAAGAATGATGAAAAAGAGAAATGTTATTGATGATCTGAAAAATCATGAAATTGATTCTTGAAGCAAGAAAAAGCAATGAAAAACAAAGCTTGAGAAAAAAAAAAGAAAAAGAAAAAGTAAGCAGAAAAGCCAATAACCCTTTAAACTAAAAGGCAAGGGCAAAAAGGATCCAAGGCTTTGAGCATCAATGGAAAGGAGGGCCTAAAGGAATAAAATCCTGGCCTAAGCGGCTAAATCAAGCTGTCCCTAACCATGTGCTTGTGTCATGAAGGTCCAGGTGAAGAGCTTGAGACTGAGTGGTTAAAGTCGTGATCCAAAGCAAAAGAGTGTGCCTAAGAACTCTGCACACCTCCAACTGAGGACTTTAGCAAAGCTAAGTCACAATCTGAAAAGATTCACCCAATTATGTGTCTGTGGCATTTATGTATCTGGTGGTAATACTAAAAAACAAAATGCTTAGGGTCACAGCCAAGACTCATAAGTAACTGTGTTCAAGAATCAACATACTGAAATAGGAGAACCAATAACATTATCTGAATTCTGAGTTCCTATAGATGCCAATCATTCTGAATTTCAAAGGATAAAGTGAGATGCCAAAACTGTTCGGAAGCAAAAAGCTACTAGTCCCGCTCATCTAATTAGAATCTGAGCTTCACTTAAAACTCTGAGATATTATTACTTCTTTATTTCTCTTTATCCTATTTTATTTATCTAGTTGCTTGGGGACAAGCAACAGCTTAAGTTTGGTGTTGTGATGAGCGGATATTTTATACGCTTTTTGGGGGTAATTTCGTCTAGTTTTTAGTATGTTTTAGTTAGTTTTTAGTATATTTTTATTATTTTTTAGGCAAAATTCATATTTCTGGACTTTACTATGAGTTTGTGTGTTTTTCTGTGATTTCAGGTATTTTCTGGCTGAAATGAAGGATCTAAGCAAAAATCTTATTCAGGCTGAAAAAAGACTGCTGATGTTGTTGGATTCTGACCTCCCTGCACTTAGAATGAATTTTCTGGAGCTACAAGAGTCCAATTGGCATGTTCTCAATTGCGTTAGAAGGTAGACATCCAGGGCTTTCCAGCAATATATAATAGTGCATACTTTGCTCGAAGATAAATAACGTAAACTGGCGTTTGACGCCAATTCCATGTTCCATTCTGGCGTTAAACGCTAGAAACAGGTTGCAAGTTGGAGTTAAATGCCAGAAACCACCTATGCACGTGTAAAGCTCAAAGCTCAGTCCCAGCACACACCAAGTGGGCCCCAGAAGTGAATTTATGCACTATCTATCTCAGTTTACTCATTTTTTGTAAACCTAGGTTACTAGTTTAGTATTTAAACAACTTTTAGAGATTTATTTTGTACGTCATGACATTTTAGATCTGAACTTTGTATCTTTGCCGGCATGAGTCTCTAAACTCCATTGTTGGGGGTGAGCAGCTCTGCTGTGTCTCGATGGATTAATGCAATTATTTCTATTTTCTATCCAAACACGCTTGTTTCTATCTAAGATATTCATTCGCACTTCAATATGATGAATGTGATGATCCGTGACACTCATCACCATTCTCAATCTATGAACGTGTTCCTGACAACCACCTCCGTTCTACCTTAGATTGAATGAATATATCTTGGATTCCTTAATCAGAGTCTTCGTGGTATAAGCTAGAATCCATTGGCAGCATTCTTGAGAATCCAAAAAGTTTAAACCTTGTCTGTGGTATTTCGAGTTGGATTCAGGGATTAGATGACTGTGACGAGCTTCAAACTCACAAAAGTTGGGCGTAGTGACAGATGCAAAAGGATCAATAGATCCTATTTCAATATGAGTGAGAACCGACAAATGATTAGCCGTGCGGTGACAGCGCACCTGGACCATTTTCACTGAGAGGACGGATGGTAGCCATTGACAATGGTGATCCACCAACATACAGCTTGCCATAGGAGGAACCTTGCATGCATGAAGAAGAAGACCGGGGGAAAGCAGAGATTCAGAAGACAAAGCATCTCCAAAACTCCAGCAAATTCTCCATTACTGCATAACAAGTACTATTTAATCCATGCTTTTTATTTACTACCAATTAAAACTGAGATTTATTATTAACCTGACTAAGAGTTATAAGATAACCATAGCTTACTTCAAGCCGATAATCTCTGTGGGATTCGACCCTTACTCACGTAAGGTATTACTTGGACGACCCAGTGCACTTGCTGGTTAGTGGTACGAGTTGTGAAAAGTGTGATTTACAATTTCGTGCATCAAGTTTTGTGATGAGCGGATAATTTATACGCTTTTTGACATTGTGTTTAGGTAGTTTTTAGTATGATCTAGCTACTATTTGGGATGTTTTTATTAGTTTTTATGAAAAATTCACATTTCTGGATTTTACTATGAGTTTGTGTGTTTTTCTGTGATTTTAGGCATTTTTTGGCTGAAATTGAGGGACCTGAGCAAAAATCTGATAGGAGGCTGAAAAAGAACTACAGATGCTATTGGATTCTGACATCCCTACACTCGAAATAAATTTCATAGAGCTACCAAACTCCAAATGGCACGCTCTCAATTGCGTTGGAAAGTAGACATCCAGGGCTTTCCAGCAATATATAATAGTCCAGATTTTATTTGAGTTTAAATGACGCAAACTGGCGTTCAACGTCAGTTCCATGCTGCATTCTGGAGTAAAATGCCAGAAACACGTCACAAACCAGAGTTAAACACCAAAAACACATTAAAACTTGGCGTTTTACTGCAAGAGAAGCCTTTGCACGTGTAAAGCTCAAGCTCAGCCCAAGCACACACCAAGTGGGCACCAAAAGTGGATTTCTACATCAATTACTTATCTTTGTAACCTTCGTAGCTAGTTTAGTATAAATAGAACTTTTTACTATTGTATTCGGGGTCTCTCTTAGACCATTTGGTCTTTTTGAACCATTTAGTCTTGGTTATCCTAGTTCCCTCTCTGGGACCGGAACCAATGAACACCTTTATCACTTACGTATTTTCAATGGTGGAGTTTCTACACACCATAGATTAAGGTGTGGAGCTCTGCTGTACCACGAGTATTAATGCAAAGTACTATTGTTCTTCTATTCAGATCACGCTTATTCTTGTTCTAAGATATCCATTCGCACCCAAGAACCTGATGAATGTGATGATTATGTGACGCTCATCACCATTCTCACTTATGAACGTGTGCCTGACATCCACTTTCGTTCTACATGCAAATAAGCTTGAATGAATATCTCTTGGATTCCTTAATCAGAATCTTCGTGGTATAAGCTAGAATCCGTTGGTAGCATTCTTGAGAATCCAGAAAGTCTAAACCTTGTCTGTGGTATTCCGAGTAGGATTCAGGGATTGAATGACTGTGACGAGCTTCAAACTCGCAACTATAGGGCGTGGTGACAACGCAAAAGGATAGTAAATCCTATTCTTACATGATCAAGAACCGACAAATGATTAGCCGTGCGGTGACAGCGCATCTGGACCATTTTCACTGAGAGGACGGACGGTAACCATTGACAACGGTGATCCCCCAACATACAACTTGCCATGGAAAGGACTAAGAATGATTGGAGGAAAGCAATAGGAAAGCAGAGATTCAGAAGGAACACAGTATCTTCATGCGCTTATCTGAAATTCCCACCAATGAATTACATAAGTATCTCTATCTTTATTTTATGCTTTATTTATCTTTATATTCGAAAACCATTATAACCATTAGAATCCGCCTGACTGAGATTTACAAGATGACCATAGCTTGCTTCATACCAACAATCTCCATGGGATCGACCCTTACTCACGTAAGGTTTATTACATGGATGACCCAGTGCACTTGCTGCTTAGTTGTGCGAAGTTGTGAAGAATGTGTGTGAACCATAGTATTGCGCACCAAGTTTTTGGAGCCACTACTAGGAATTGTTCGAGTTGTGAAAAGTATGAGTCACAGTTTTGCCTATCAAGTTTTTGGCACCGTTGCCGGGGATTGTTTGAGTTTGGACAACTGACGGTTCATCTTGTTGCTCATATTAAGTAATTTTCTTCTTATTTTGTTTTCAAAAAGTTTTCAAAATTCTTTCAAAATTTTTCATCTTTTTCTTTTTTCCAGAATTAATTTTTGAAAAATATAAAAAAATTATAAAATCATAAAATCAAAGAAAATAATATTTTTGTGTTTCTTGTTTGAGTCTAGTGGCAATTTTTAAATTTGGTGTCAATTGCATGTTTTTAAAATTTGTGCATTTTTCGAAAAACTCATGCATGGTGTTCTTCATGATCTTCAAGTTATTCTCGGTAAGTCTTCTTGTTTGATCTTCATATTTTCTTATTTTGTGTCTTTTGTTGTTTTTCATATGCATTTTTTAATCCATAGTGCTTTAACATTGAAAATTTCTATGTTTGGTGTCTTGAATGTTTTCCTCTCTTGAAAATTTTTCAAAAAATAAGTCTTGATGTTCATCTTGATCTTCAAAGTGTTCTTGGTGTACATCTTGACATTCATAGTGTTCTTACATGAATTAGTTGTTTTGATTCATAATTTTTATGTCTTGAGTCATTTTGTTGTTTTTCTCTTTCCATATTAAATTAAAAAAAAATAAAAATATTTTTTCCTCATTTTACTCATAAATTTCGAAATCTTTGGGTTGACTTAGTCAAAATTTTTTAAAATAAGTTGTTTCTTGTTAGTCAACTCAAGATTTCAATTTTAAAAATCTTATCTTTTCAAAACTTTTTCAAAAATCAAATCTTTTTCATTTTTCTTTTGTAATTTCGAAAATTCTTAAAAAAAAGAAAGAAAGAGAAAAAAAGCAAGCAGAAAAAGCCAATACCCCCTAAAACCAAAAAACAAGGGTAAAAAGGATCCAAGGCTTTGAGAATCAATGGATAGAAGGGCCCAAGGATATAAAATTCAGGCCTAAGCGGCTAAATCAAGTTGTCCCTAACCATGTGCTTGTTTCATGAAGGTCCAAGTGAAAAGCATGAGACTGAATGGTTAAAGTCGTGATCCAAAACAAAAAGAGTGTGCTTAAGAGCTCTGGACACCTCTAACTGGGGACTTTAGCAAAGATGAGTCACAATCCAAAAAAGTTCACCCAGTCATGTGTTTATGGCATTTATGTATCCGGTGGTAATACTGGAAAAAAAGTGCTCAGGACCACAGCCAAGACTCATAAAAGTAGCTGTGTTCAAGAATTAACATACTTAACTAGGAGAATCAATAACACTATCTAAACTCTGAGTTCTTATGGATGCCAATCATTCTAAACTTCTAAGGATAAAGTGAGATGCCAAAACTGTTCAGAAGCAAAAAGCTACAAGTTTCGCTCATCTAATTAGAACTAATATTCATCGATATTTTGGGATTTATAGTATATTCTCTTCTTTTTATCCTATTTGATTTTCAGTTTCTTGGGGACAAGCAACAATTTAAGTTTGGTGTTGTGATGAGCGGATAATTTATACCCTTTTTGGCATTGTTTTTAGGTAGCTTTTAGTAGGATCTAGCTACTTTTAGGGATGTTTTTATTAGTTTTTATGTAAAATTCACATTTCTGTACTTTACTATGAGGTTGTGTGTTTTTTGGGATTTCATGTATTTTCTGGCTGAAATTGAGGGACCTAAGCAAAAATCTGATAGGAGGCTAAAAAAGGACTACAGATGCTGTTGGATTCTGATCTCCCTACACTCAAAATGGATTTTTTGGAGCTACAAAACTTCAAAAGGCGTGTTCTCAATTGCGTTTGAAAGTATACATTCAGGGCTTTCCAGAAATATATAATAGTTCATACTTTATTCGGTTTAGACGATGCAAAACGGCGTTCAACGCCAGTTCCATGCTGCATTCTGGAGTAAAACGCCAGAAACACGTCACAAACCAGAGTTAAACGCCAAAAACACGTTACAACTTGGCGTTTAAATCTAAGAGAAGCCTCTGCACGTGTAAAGCTCAAGCTCAGCCCAAGCACACACCAAGTAGGCCCCAAAAATAGATTTTTACATCAATTACTTATCTCTGTAACCCTAGTAGCTAGTTTAGTATAAATAGAACTATTTACTATTTTATTCAGGGTCTCTCTTAGACCATTTGGTCTTTTTGAACCATTAAGTCTTGGTTATCCTAGTTCCCTCTCTGGGGCCGGAACCAATGAACACCTTTATACCTTATATATTTTCAAGGGTAGAGTTTCTACACACCATAGATTAAGGTGTGGAGCTCTGCTGTACCTCGAGTATTAATGCAAAGTACTATTATTCTTCTATTCAATTCACGCTTATTCTTATTCTAAGATATCCATTCGCACCCAAGAACCTGATGAATGTGATGATTATGTGACGCTCATCACCATTCTCACTTATGAACGTGTGCCTGACAACCACTTTCGTTCTACATGCAAATAAGCTTGAATGAATATCTCTTGGATTCCTTAATCAGAATCTTCGTGGTATAAGCTAGAATCCATTGGCAGCATTCTTGAGAATCCAGAAAGTCTAAACCTTGTCTGTGATATTCTGAGTAGGATTCAAGGATTGAATGACTGTGACGAGCTTCAAACTCGCGACTGTAAGGCGTGGTGACAACGCAAAAGGATAGTAAATCCTATTCTTACATGATTAAGAACTGACAGATGATTAGCCGTGTGGTGACAGCGCACCTAGACCATTTTCACTGAGAGGACGGATGGTAGCCATTGACAACGGTGAACCCCCAACATACAACTTGTCATGGAAATGAGTAAGAATGATTGGATGAAAGCAGTAGGAAAGCAGAGATTCAGAAGGAACACAGTATCTTCATGCGCTTATCTGAAATTCCTACCAATAAATTACATACATATCTCTATCTTTATTTTATGGTTTATTTATCTTTATATTCGAAAACCATTATAACCATTAGAATCCGCCTGACTGAGATTTACAAGATGACCATAGCTTGCGTCATACCAACAATCTCCATGGGATCGACCCTTACTCATGTAAGGTTTATTACTTGGACAACACAGTGCACTTGCTGGTTAGTTGTGCGAAGTTGTGAAGAATGTGTGTGAGCCATAGTATTGTGCACCAAATTTTTGGATCCATTGCTAGGAATTGTTCGAGTTGTGAAAAGTATGAGTCACAATTTTGCCTATCAAGTTTTTGATTTATGGGAGTAGAAGAAAATAAGAAGAAAATCCGAACACAGGTAGATGGGAGAAGAGGGTTCAAATTTCGAGTAGAAGAGAAGTGTTAGTTGATAAATAAATAAATAGAAGAAGATGAGAGAGAGGAGTTTTCGAAAATTAACTAAAATAAAAGAAAAATATTTTTGTTTTTATTTTAAATTAAAGTTAAAATTCGAATTTATAAAAAGGAATAAAATTAAAATTTAAAACAATTAGTTAAATAAAAAGATTTTTTGAAAATAGGGAGGTGATTTTCGAAAATTAGAGAGAGGAAAGTAGTTAGGTGGTGGTTTTGAAAAAGATAAGAAATAGTAAAACAAACAAAAAGTCAATTAGTTAGTTGAGAAAGATTTGAAAATCAATTTTGAAAAGATAGGAAGTAAGAAAAGATTTTGAAATTGATTTTGAAAAAAGATATGATTGAAAAGATATGATTAAAATTTATTTTGAAAAGATTTGAAAAAGAAATTTAAAAAGATTTGATTTTTTGAAATTAAAATTGATTACTTGACTAACAAGAAACTAAAAGATATGATTCTAGAATTTAAAGATTGAACCTTTCTTAACAAGAAAATAACAAACTTTAAATTTTTGAATCAATCACATTAATTGTTAGTAAAGTTTTCAAAAATTATGAAGTAAAGGTAAGAAAAAGATTTTGAAAATCAATTTTTTTTCGCAAGCTTTGTTATTCACTGCTTTTTCTTGCTTCAGGAATCAATTTTATGATTTTTCAGATCATCAATAACATTTCTCTTTTTCATCATTCTTTCAAGAGCCAACAATTTTAACATTCATAAACAACAAGATAAAAAATATGCACTGTTCAAGCATTCATTTAGAAAACAAAAAGTATTGTCACCACATCAATATAATTAAACTAATTTCAAGGATGAATTCGAAACTCAAGTACTTCTTGTTCTTTTGTATTAAAAACATTTTTCATTTAAGAAAGGTGAAGGATTCATGGAATTATTCATAGCCTTAAGACATAGTTACTAAATACTAATGATCATGTAGTACCGACTCAAAACATAGACAAACATATAGCATAAAACTGATAAACAGAGAGATAAGAACAAGGAAGTTAAGGAATGAGTCCACCTTAGTGAGGGTGGCGCCTTATTCTTGAAGGACCAATGGTGTTCTTGAGCTCCTCTATGTCTCTTCCTTGCCTTTGTTGCTCCTCTCTCAAAGCTCTTTGAACTTCTCTAATCTCATTGAGAATGATGGAGTGCTCTTGGTGTTCCACCCTTAATTGGTTCATGTTATGACTCAATCCTGCTAGAGAAGTGTTGAGTTGTTCCCAATAGTTGTTTGGAGGAAAATGCATCCCTTGAGGCATTTCAGGGATTTCTTGATGATGAGCTTCCTCATGCGTCTCTTGGGATCCATGAATGGGCTCTCTTGTTTGCTCCATCCTCTTCTTAGTGATGGGCTTGTTGGTGCACGAAATTGTGATCATCAACAATGGCGCCAAAAATTTGGTAGCGCTCTCAAACGTGAATCACACTTAGTCACAACTCCGCACAACTAACCAGCAAGTGCACTGGGTCGTCCAAGTAATACCTTACATGAGTAAGGGTCGATCCCACGGAGATTGTTGGTATGAAGCAAGCTATGGTCACCTTGTAAATCTCAGTCAGGCGGATAATAGATGGTTATGGATTTTTGAATAATAATAAATAATAAACATAAAATATAAATAGAGTTACTCATGTAATCCAACGGTGGAAATTTCAGATAAGTGTATAGAGATGCTTGTCCCTGATGGATCTCTGCTTTCCTACTGCCTTCCTTCCATCCTTTTTATTCCTTTCCATGGCAAGCTGTATGTAGGGCATCACCGTTGTCAATGGCTACATCCCATCCTCTCAGTGAAAAAGGTCCAAATGCTATGCCACGGCACGGCTAATCATCTGTCGGTTCTCGATCATGTTGGAATAGAATCCCTTGATTCTTTTGCGTTTGTCATCACGCCCAACAATCTAGAGTTTGAAGCTCATCACAGTCATTCAATCCCTGAATCCTACTCGGAATACCACAGACAAGGTTTAGACTTTCTGGATTCTCATGAATGCCGCCATCAATCTAGCTTATACCACGAAGATTCTGATTAAGGAATCCAAGAGATATGTGCCCGGTCTAAAGTAGAACGGAAGTGGTTGTCAGTCACGCATTCATAGGTGAGAATGATGATGAGTGTCATGGATCATCACATTCATCATGTTGAAGTGCAATGAATATCTTAGAATAAGAATAAGCGGAATTGAATGGAAAATAGTAGTAATTGCATTAAAACTTGATGTACAGCAGAGCTCCATACCCTTAATCTATGGTGTGTAGAAACTCCACCGTTGAAAATACGTAAGTGATGAAGGTTCAGGCATGGCCGAGAGGCCAGCCCCCAAACGTGGTCAAAGGATTGGAAAATACAATCAAAGACCCAGGATCGGTCAAAAGACGTCTAATACACTAGTAAAAAGTTCTATTTATACTAAACTAGCTACTAGGGTTTACAGAAGTAAGTAATTGATACATAAATCCACTTCCGGGGCCCACTTGGTGTGTGTTTGGGCTGAGCTTGATCTTTACACGAGCTGAGGCTTCTTTTGGAGTTGAACGCCAAGTTGTAACGTGTTTTTGGCATTCAACTCTGGTTCGTGACGTGTTTCTGGCATTTGACTCCAGAATGCACCATGGAACTGGCGTTGAGCACCAGTTTACGTCGTCAAATATCGAACAAAGTATGGACTATTATATATTGCTAGAAATTTCTGGATGTCTACTTTCCAACGCCATTGAGAGCGCGCCATTTGTAGTTCTGTAGCTCCAGAAAATCGATTTCGAGTGCAGGGAGGTCAGATTCCAACAGCATTAGCAGTCCTTTGTCAGCCTTTTATCAGAGTTTTGCTCAGGTCCCTCAATTTCAGCCAGAAAATACCTGAAATCACAGAAAAAAACACAAACTCATAGTAAAGTCCATAAATGTGAATTTAGCATAAAAACTAATGAAAACATCCCTAAAAGTAACTAGATCATACTAAAAACTACCTAAAAACAATGCCAAAAAGCGTATAAATTATCCGCTCATCACAACACCAAACTTAAATTGTTGCTTGTCCCCAAGCAACTGAAAATAAATTAGGATAAAAAGAAGGGAATATACTATAAATCCCAAAATATCAATGAATATTAGTTCTAATTAGATGAGCGGGACTTGTAGCTTTTTGCTTCTGAACAGTTTTGGCATCTCACTTTTTTCATTGAAGTTTAGAATGATTGGCATCTCTAGGAACTTAGAATTTCAGATAGTGTTATTGATTCTCCTAGTTAAGTTTGTTGATTCTTGAACACAGCTACTTTTATGAGTCTTGGCCGTGGCCCTAAGTACTTTGTTTTCCAGTATTACCACCGGATACATAAATGACACAGACACATGACTGGGTGAACCTTTTCAGATTGTGACTCAGCTTTGCTAGAGTCCCCAGTTAGAGGTGTCCAGAGCTCTTAAGCACACTCTTTTTGCTTTGGATCACGACTTTAACCACTTAGTCTCAAGCTTTTCACTTGGACCTGCATGCCACAAGCACATGGTTAGGGACAGCTTGATTTAGCCGTTTAGGCCTGGATTTTGTTTCCTTGGGCCCTCCTATCCATTGATGCTCAAAGCCTTGGATCCTTTTTACCCTTGCCTTTTGGTTTTAAGGGCTATTGGCTTTTTCTGCTTGCTTTTTCTTTTTCTTTCTAATTTTTTTCGCCATTTTTTTTGCAAGCCTTTTGCTTTTTCACTGCTTTTTCTTGCTTCAAGAATCAATTTATGATTTTTCAGATCATCAATAATATTTCTCTTGTTCATCATTCTTTCAAGAGCCAACAATTTTAACATTCATAAACAACAAGATCAAAAATATGCATTATTCAAGCATTCATTCAGAAAGCAAAAAGTATTGTCACCACATCAATATAATTAAACTTAATTCAAGGACAATTTTCGAAATTCATGTACTTCTTGTTCTTTTGAATTAGAAACATTTTTCATTTAAGAGAGGTGAAGGATTAGTGGAATTATTCATAGCCTTAAGACATAGTTACTAAATACTAATGATCATGTAATAAAGACACAAAACATAGATAAACATGAAGCATAAAAATCGAAAAACAGATAATTAAGAACAAGGAAGTTAAGGAATGAGTCCACCTTAGTGAGGGTGGCACCTTTTTGAAGGACCAATGGTGCTTTTTGAGCTCCTCTATGTCTCTTCCATGCCTCTGTTGCTTGATCCCTAGTGATTTTGGTACTCCTATCCTTAGTTGCTCCCAATAATTGTATAGAGGAAAATGTACCCCCTGAGGTATCTCAGGGATTTCTTGATGAGGAAATTCCTCATGCTCTCTTGATGTGCAGTCAAATGCTCTTCTACTGAGCTGTGGACCCTTGAGATGAATCTCTCCATCTCCTATGACTCAGGGGTGGAAGCAATTGCCTTCCCTTTCCTCTTTCTTGAGGTTTCTCTGGCCTTAGGTGCCATCAATGGTTATAGAAAAACAAAAAAGCTATGCTTTTACCACACCAAACTTAGAATGTTGCTCGCCCTCGAGCAAAAGAAGAAAGAATAGAAGAAGAAGAAGAAGATATGGAGGAGATGGAGGGATGTTTGTATTCGGCTATATGGGTGGGATTGGGTGGGAAAGAGATTTTGAATTTTGAAGGTAGGTGGGGTGTATGGGGAAGAGTGGATGGATGTGAGTGGTGAATGAAAAACAGAAGGGATGACCGTGAATGGAGAGAGAGAGGGTGAGCTAGATGGGGATCCTATGAGGTCCACAGATCCTGAGGTGTCAAG
The DNA here is from genome assembly GCF_003086295.3 of Arachis hypogaea. Taxonomy (NCBI): domain Eukaryota; kingdom Viridiplantae; phylum Streptophyta; class Magnoliopsida; order Fabales; family Fabaceae; genus Arachis; species Arachis hypogaea. The sequence continues at coordinate 53,896,018 of NC_092044.1, read as the reverse complement.
AATTTACATCCCTGCACCAATGAGGTGTGTAAAATGCCTTTGCATGCAATTCTGGCATTTGAACGCCAGATTGATGCTTGTTTTGGGCGTTCAACGCCAGCTTTATGCTTGTTCTGGGCGTTCAACGCCCATCTGCAGTATGTTTCTGGCGTTGAACGCTAGCTTTCCTCAGTGTGCAATCCTGGTGTTTAAACGCTAGATTGCTGCATGTTTCTGGTGTTCAACACCAGATCCATGCTCTATTCTGGCGTTGAACACCAGCCAGATGCTCCTTACTGGCATTTAGACGCCAGTAAGTCCTTCCTCCAGGGTGTATTTTTCTTCTGCTGTTTTTGATTCTGTTTTTAATTTTAGTATTTTTTCGTGACTTCACATGATCATGAACCTAATAAAACATAAAATAACAATAAAAATAAAATTAGATAAATAAAAATTGGGTTTCCTCCCAATAAGCGCTCCTTTAATGTCACTAGCTTGACAGTGGGCTCTCATGGAGCCTCACAGATGTTCAGAGCATGATGAGCGCCTCCCAACACCAAACTTAGAGTTTGATTGTGGGGGCTTTGTTTGACTCTGTATTAAGAGAAGCTTATCGTGTCTCTTTTCCATGTTTATAGAAGGATAACCTTGGGTTTTAAACACAAGGTAGTCCCCATTCAATTGAAGGACTAATTCACCTCTGTTAACATCTATCACAGCTCCTGCTGTGGCTAGGAAAGGTCTTCCAAGGATGATGCATTCATCCTCCTCCTTCCTAGTGTCTAAGATTATGAAATCAGCAGGGATGTAAAGGCCTTCAACCTTTACCAACACGTCCTCAAGCAATCCATAAGCTTGTCTTACTGACTTGTCTGCCATTTGTAATGAGAATAAGGCAGGCTGTACCTCAATGATCCCCAGCTTCTCCATTACAGAGAGTGGCATAAGATTTATGCCTGACCCTAGGTCACACAGAGCTTTCTCAAAGGTCATGGTGCCTATGGTACAGGGTATTACGAATTTGCCAGGATCTTGTCTCTATATGGGCCTCAGATTTCCGTGGGTCCTCAATAGGGAACTCCTTCTTGCTTGAGAGACGTCCCATGAGGTCTTCCTCATTGGGATTCACATCCTCTCCTTCCTCTCTAGGTTCGGCCATATTGACTATATCAATGGCCTTGCACTCTCTCTTTGGATTCTCTTTAGTATTGCTTTGGAGAGTACTAGGAGGGGTTTCAGTAACTTTCTTACTCAGCTGGCCCACTTATGCCTCCAAATTTCTGATGGAGGACCTTGTTTCATTTATGAAAATTAAAGTGGCCTTAGACAGATCAGAGACTAAATTTGCTAAGTTAGATGTATTCTGTTCATAATTCTCTGTCTGTTGCTGAGAAGATGATGGGTAAGGCTTGATATTGCTGAGCCTATTTCTTCCACAATTATTAAAGCCTTGTTGAGGCTTTTGTTGATCCTTCCATGAGAAATTCAGATGATTTCTCCATGATGAATTATAGGTGTTTCCATAAGGTTCACCCATGTAATTTAGCTCTGCCATTGCAGGGTTTTCAGGATCATAAGCTTCTTCTTCAGAAGATGCCTCTTTAGTACTGTTGGATGCATTTTGCCATCCATTCAGACTTTGATAAATCATGTTGACTTGATGAGTCAACATTTTGTTCTGAGCCAATATGGCATTCAGAGCATCAATTTCAAGAACTCCCTTCCGTTGAGGCGTCCCATTATTCACGAAATTCCTCTCAGAAGTGTACATGAACTGGTTATTTGCAACCATGTCAATAAGTTCTTGAGCTTCTGCAGGCATTTTTTTAGGTGAATGGATCCACCTGCAGAATGGTCCAATGACATCTTAGAGAATTCAGATAGACCATAATAGAATATATCTATCATAGTCCATTCTGAAAACATGTCAGAAGGACATCTTTTGGTCATCTGCTTGTATCTTTCCCAAGCTTCATAGAGGGATTCACCATCTTTTTGTTTGAAGGTCTGAACATCCACTCTAAGTTTGCTCAGCTTTTGAGGAGGAAAGAACTTAGCCAAGAAGGCCGTGACCAGCTTATCCCAGGAGTCCAGGCTATCTTTAGGTTGAGAGTCCAACCATGTTCTAGCTCTGTCTCTTACAGCAAAAGGGAAAAGCATGAGCCTGTAGACTTCAGGATCTACTCCATTAGTCTTCACAGTCTCACAGATCTGTAAGAACTCAGTTAAGAACTGGTAGGGATCTTCTGATGGAAGTCCTTGAAACTTGCAGTTTTGTTGCATTAGAGCAACTAATTGCGGTTTCAGCTCAAAATTGTTTGCTCCTATGGTAGGAATTGAGATGCTTTTTCCATCAAACTTGGACGTAGGTGTGGTATAATCACCAAGCATCCTTCTTGCATTATTGTTGTTAGGTTCGGCTGCCATTTCCTTTTCTTGTTCGAAAATTTCAGCAAGGTTGTCTCTAGATTGTTGTAATTTAGCTTCTCTTAGTTTCCTCTTCAGAGTCCTTTCAGGTTCTGGATCAGCTTTAACAAGAATACCTTTTTCCTTGTTCCTGCTCATATGAAAGAGAAGAGAACAGAAAAAGAAGAGGAATCCTCTATGTCACAGTAAAGAGATTCCTTATTATTAGTAGAAGAAGAAAGGGGATAAAGAAAGGAGAATCCAAATGTACGGGTAAGGATAGAGGCAGTGATTTAAGATGAAGAGAAGTGAAGAGAGGTGTTAGTAAATAAATAAATAAATAGGAAAAGATGAGAGAGGGAGAAATTTTCGAAATTAAATTTTTGAAAAGGAGTTAAATGATTTTCGAAAATAAAGATAAGAAATAAAATTAAAATTAAATTTTAAAACAATTAATTAATTAAAAAAGAATTTTTGAAAAAGAGGGAGGTATTTTCGAAAATTAGAGAGAGAAAAATTGTTAGGTGGTTTTGAAAAAGATAAGAAACAAACAAAAAGTCAAATACTTAGTTGAAAAAGATTTGAAAATCGAAGATAAGAAGTTAGAAAAGATATTTTAAAATCAAATTTTTGAAAAAGATAAAATTTTAAAAAAGATATGATATAAAAGATAAGATAAGATAGATTTAATTTTTAAAATTAAAATTAATTACGTAACTAACAAGAAACTAAAAGATAAAATTCTAGAATTTAAAGATTGAACCTTTCTTAACAAGAAAGTAACAACTTCAAATTTTTGAACCAATCACATTAATTGTTAGCATAATTTTCGAAAATAAAGATAAAATTAAGAAAAATATTTTTGAAAAATGTTTTAAAGAATTTTCGAAAATCAGAAGATAAAAATGAAAAAGATTTGATTTTTGAAAAAGTTTTGAAAAGATAGGATTTTTAAAATTGAAAATTTTGACTTGACTAACAAGAAACAACTTATTTTAAAAATTTTGACTAAGTCAACCCAAATTTTTGAAATTTTGAGAGAAAAAAGGAAAAGATATTTTTTTATTTTTGAATTTTTAATGATGAGTGAGAAAAACACAATTATGACCCAAAACATGAAAATTTTGGATCAAAACACATTATGCATGCAAGAACACTATGAATGTTAAGATGAACACCAAGAACACTTTGAAGATCATGATGAACATCAAGAACATATTTTTGAAAAATTTTTTATGCAAAGAAAACGTGCAAGACACCAAACTTAGAATTCTTTAATGCTTGGACACTAACAAACGAAAAATGCATATGAAAAATAACAAAAGACACAAAACAAGAAAACATCAAGATCAAACAAGAAGACTTACCAAGAACAACTTGAAGATCATGAAGAACACCATGAATGCATAAATTTTCGAAAAATAATGCATAAATTTTTAAAAAAATACAATTGACACCAAACTTAAAAATTGACTCAAGACTCAAACAAGAAACACAATATTTTTGGTTTTTTTTTATTTTATGATTTTTTTTGGATTTTCTTTTAATTTTTTCAAAAAACATATAGGAAAAAAGAAAATAAGAAATTAGTAAGAATTCCAGGAATCTTTCAATATTAGCCTAAAGCTCCAATCCAAGCGTTGGGCATGGCTTAATAGCCAGCCAACTTTAAAAGATATAAATCAGGCATGTAACAACTGATATTCCAATTAACTTGCCTCTATGCTGATGGTTTTGAAGCCTCAATCCAATTGAGTTAGACATGGCTTTACAACCAGCCAAGCTTCAACATACTTTATGGAACACTAGAATTCATTCTTAACAATTTTGACTAATTTTTCGAAAACAAAGAAAAATATTTTGAAAAATATTTTTGAAAACTTTTTGAAAAGAAAAATAAAAAGAAAATTACCTAATCTGAGCAACAAGATGAACCGTCAGTTATCCAAACTCGAACAATCCCCGGCAACGGCGCCAAAAACTAGGTGCACGAAATTGTGATCATCAACAATGGCGCCAAAAACTTGGTAGCGCTCTCAAACGTGAATCATACTTAGTCACAACTCCGCACAACTAACCAGCAAGTGCACTGGGTCATCCAAGTAATACCTTACGTGAGTAAGGGTCGATCCCACGGAGATTGTTGGTATGAAGCAAGCTATGGTCACCTTGTAAATCTCAGTCAGGCGGATAATAGATGGTTATGGATTTTTGAATAATAATAAATAATAAACATAAAATAAAGATAGAGTTACTCATGTAATTCAAAGGTGGGAATTTCAGATAAGTGTATAGAGATGCTTGTCCCTGTTGGATCTCTGCTTTCCTACTGCCTTCCTTCAATCCTTCTTATTCCTTTCCATGGCAAGATGTATGTAGGGCATCACCGTTGTCAATGGCTACATCCCATCCTCTCAGTGAAAAAGGTCCAAATGCTCTGTCACGGCACGGCTAATCATCTGTCGGTTCTCGATCATGTTGGAATAGAATCCTTGATTCTTTTACGTTTGTCATCACGCCCAACAATCGCGAGTTTGAAGCTCGTCACAGTCATTCAATCCCTGAATCCTACTCAGAATACCACAGACAAGGTTTAGACTTTCCAAATTCTCTTGAATGCCGCCATCAATCTAGCTTATACCACGAAGATTCTGATTAAGGAATCCAAGAGATATGCGCCTGGTCTAAAGTAGAACGGAAGTGGTTGTCAGTCACGCGTTCATAGGTGAGAATGATGATGAGTGTCACGGATCATCACATTTATCATGTTGAAGTGCAAAGAATATCTTAGAATAATAATAAGCGGAATTGAATGGAAAACAGTAGTAATTGCATTAAAACTTGAGGTACAGCAGAGCTCCATACCGTTAATCTATGGTGTGTAGAAACTCCACCTTTGAAAATACATAAGTGATGAAGGTTCAAGCATGGCCGAGAGGCCAGCCCCCAAACGTGGTCAAAGGATTGAAAAATACAATCAAAGACCCAGGATCGGTCAAAAGACGTCTAATACACTAGTAAAAAGTTCTATTTATACTAAACTAGCTACTAGGGTTTACAAAAGTAAGTAATTGATGCATAAATCCACTTCCGGGGCCCACTTGGTGTGTGTTTGGGATGAGCTTGATCTTTACACGAGCTGAGGCTTCTTTTGGAGTTGAATGCCAAGTTGTAACGTGTTTTTGGCGTTCAACTCTGGTTCGTGACGTGTTTCTGGCGTTTGAATCCAGAATGCAGCATGGAGCTGGCGTTGAGCGCCAGTTTACGTCATCAAATCTCAAACAAAGTATGGACTATTATATATTTATGGAAAGCTCTGGATGTCTACTTTCCAACACCGTTGAGAGCGCGCCATTTAGAGTTCTGTAGCTCCAGAAAATCCATTTCGAGTGCAGGGAGGTCAGATTCCAACAGCATCATCAGTCCTTTGTCAGCCTTTTATCAGAGTTTTGGTCAGGTCCCTCAATTTCAGCCAGAAAATACCTGAAATCACAGAAAAATACACAAACTCATAGTAAAGTCCAAAAATGTGAATTTAGCATAAAAACTAATGAAAACATCCCTAAAAGTAACTAGATTGGTGCACGAAATTGTGATCATCAATGGCGCCATCAACATGGTACGCTCAATTGCAATCTCAACTCTTTATCACAACTTCGCACAACTAACCAGCAAGTGCATTGGGTCGTCCAAGTAATAAACCTTATGCGACTAAGGGTCGATCCCACGGAGATTGTTGGTATGAAGCAAGCTATGGTCATCTTGTAAATCTTAGTCAGGCAGATTCAAATGGTTATGGAGGATTAATGATTAAAAGATGAATAAAACATAAAATAAAGATAGAGATACTTATGTAATTCATTGGTGAGAATTTCAGATAAGCGTATGGAGATGCTTTGTCCCTTCCGTCTCTCTGCTTTCCTACTGTCTTCATCCAATCCTTCTTACTCCTTTCCATGGCAAGCTATATGTTGGGCATCACCGTTGTCAATGGCTACAGTCCCGTCCTCTCAGTGAAAATGTTCAACGCGCTCTGTCACAGCACGGCTATTCATCTGTCGGTTCTCGATCATGTCGGAATAGAATCCAGTGATTCTTTTGCGTCTGTCACTAACGCCCCACAATCGCGAGTTTGAAGCTCGTCACAGACATTCAATCCCTGAATCCTACTCAGAATACCACAGACAAGGTTTAGACCTTCCGGATTCTCAAGAATGGCCGCCAATGGATTCTAGCTTATACCACGAAGATTCTGATTAAGGAATCCAAGAGATATCCACCCAATCTAAGGTAGAACGGAGGTGGCTGTCAGGCACACGTTCATAGGTGAGAATGATGATGAGTGTCACGGATCATCACATTCATCAAGTTGAGGAACAAGTGATATCTTAGAATAAGAATAAGCTGAATTGAATAGAAGAACAATAGTAATATCATTAATACTCGAGGTACAGCAGAGCTCCACACCTTAATCTATGGTGTGTAAAAACTCTACCGTTGAAAATACATAAGAACAAGGTCTAGGCATGGCCGAATGGCCAGCCTCCCAAAGAGGGTTCAATCATAAAAACATGATCAAAAGATGATCCGAAGATTGAAAGATTCTTCAAATACAATAGCAAAAGGTCCTATTTATAGAGAACTAGTAGCCTAGGGTTTACAGACATGAGTAAATGACGTAAAAATCTACTTCTGGGCCCACTTGGTGTGTGCTTGGGCTGAGCATTGAAGCTTCCATGTGTAGAGACTTTTCTTGGAGTTAAACGCCAGCTTTTGTGCCAGTTTGGGCGTTTAACTCCCACTTTTGTGCCAGTTCCGGCGTTTAACGCCGGGAATTCTGAAGCTGACTTGGAACGCCTGTTTGGGCCATCAAATCTCGGGCAAAGTATAAACTATTAAATATTGCTGGAAAGCCCTAGATGTCTACTTTCTAACGCAATTGAAAGCGCGCCAATTGGGCTTTTGTAGCTCCAGAAAATCCACTTCAAGTACAGGGAGGTCAGAATCCAACAGCATCTGCAGCCCTTTTCAGCCTCTGAATCAGATTTTTGCTCAGGTCCATCAATTTCAGCCAGATAATACCTGAAATCATAGAAAAACACACAAACTCATAGTAAAGTCCAGAAAAGTAAATTTTAAATAAAAACTAATAAGAATATAATAAAAACTAACTAAAACATACTAAAAGCATACTAAAAACAATGCCAAAAAGCGTATAAATTATCCGCTCATCATAGATCATACTAAAAACTACCTAAAAATAATGCCAAAAAGCGTATAAATTATCCGCTTATCACTTGTCCTCTTCAATGAGGATGTCTCCTTTTATGACAACTCTAGCTAAGTTGCATAGATGGCAAATGAGATGAGGAAAAGCTAGCCTTGCCAAGGTGGAGGGCTTTTCGGCTACTTTGTAGAGTTCTAGAGAGATGACTTCATGAACTTCTACTTCCTCTCCAATCATGATGCTATGGATCATGATGGCCCGATCCACAGTTACTTTGGATCGGTTGCAAGTGGGGATGATGGAGCGTTGGATGAACTCCAACTATCCTCTAGCCACAGGCTTAAGGTCTAGTCTTCTCAATTGAATCGGCTTGCCTTTTGAGTCTCTTTTCCATTGAGCTCCTTCCACACATATGTCCATGAGGACTTGGTCCAACCTTTGATCAAAGTTGACCCTTCTAGTGTAGGGGCGTGTGTCTTCTTGCATCATAGGCAAGTTGAACGCCAACCTTACGTTCTCCGGATTGAAATCTAAGCATTTCCCCCGAACCATTGTAAGCCAATTCCTTGGGTTTGGGTTCATGCTTTGATTATGGTTCCTAGTGATTCATGCGTTTGCATAGAACTCTTGAACCGTTAAGATTCCGACTTTTTGAATGGGATTGGAGAGAACTTCCCATCCTCTTCTTCTAATCTCTTGTCGGATCTCTGAATATTCGCCCTTTTTGAGCTTAACAGGGACCTCAGGGATCACCTTTTTCTTGGCCACAACTTCATAGAAGTGGTCTTGATGGGCTTTTGAGATGAATCTCTCCATCTCCCATGACTCAGAGGTGGAAGCAATTGCCTTCCCTTTCCTCTTTCTTGAGCTTTCTCTGGCCTTAGGTTCCATCAATGGTTATGGAAAAACAAAAAAGCTATGCTTTTACCACACCAAACTTAGAATGTTGCTCGCCCTTGAGCAAAAGAAGAAAGAATAGAAGAAGAAGAAGAAGAAGATATGGAGGAGAGGGAGAGAGGTGTGGGTTTCGGCCAAGGGGGAGAAGAGAGGGTAGTGTTGTATGAAAATGAAGAAGGATGGAGGGGTTTATATAGTGGAAGGAGAGGGGTTTGGCTTCAGTCATTTAGGGTGGGTTTGGGTGGGAAAGAAATTTTGAATTTGAAGGTAGGTAGGGTTTATGGGGAAGAGTGGATGGATGTGATTGGTGAAGGGGTAATGGGGAAGAGAGATTAGGGTGATTGGTGAAGGGTATAGTGGTATTGGATTGTGTGAAGAAGAGAGAAGTGGGGTAGGTGGGGATCCTGTGGGGTCCACAGATCCTGAGGTGATCCTGTGGGATCCACAGATCTTGAGGTGTCAAGGATTTCTTATCCCTGCATCTTTTAGGCGTGTAAAACGCCCTCTGTATGCAATCCTGGCATTTAACGCCAGACTACAGCTTGTTTCTAGCATTAAACACCCAAATGTAGCCTATTTCTGGCGTTAAACGCCAGCTTGGTGCTTGTTTCTGGCGTTAAACGCTAGACAGATGCTTGTTTCTGGCGTTTAAACGCCAGACAGCTCTTCCCCCAGGGTGTTCTTTTTCTTTTGCTGTTTTTTATTCTGTTTTTAATTTTTGTAATTGTTTTGTGACTCCACATGATCATAAACCTAATAAAACATAAAAGAACAATAGAAATATAGATAAATAAAAATTGGGTTGCCTTAGTCAAAAATTTTTAAAATAAGTTGTTTCTTGTTAGTCAAGTCAAGATTTCAATTTTAAAAATCTTATCTTTTCAAAACTTTTTCAAAAATCAAATCTTTTTCATTTTTCTTTTGTAACCTTATTTCTATATTTTTTTTTCAAAATCAATTTCAAAAATCTTTTCTAACTCCTTATCTTTTCAAAATTGATTTTCAAATCTTTTTCAACTAACTAATTGACTTTTTGTTTGTTTTACTATTTCTTATATTTTTCAAAATCACATAAGTAATTTCCTCTCTCTAATTTTCGAAAATCACCTCCATCATTTTCCAAAAATCTTTTTGTTTAACTAATTGTTTTAAATTTTAATTTTATTCCTTTTTATAAATTCGAATTTTAACTTTAATTTAAAATAAAAACAAAAATATTTTTCTTTTATTTTAGTTAATTTTCGAAAACACCTCTCTCTCATCTTCTTCTATTTATTTATTTATCTACTAACACTTCTCTTCTACTCAAAATTCGAACCCTCTTCTCCCCTCTACCTGTGTTTGGATTTTTTTCTTATTTTCTTCTACTCACATAAAGGAATCTCTCTACTGTGGTAAAGAGGATCCCTATTATTATTTTTTGTTCCCTTCTTTTTCATATGAGCAGGAGCAAGGACAAGAACATTCTTGTTGAAGCAGATCCTGAACCTGAAAGGACTTTGAAGAAGAAACTAAGAGAAGCAAAAATACAAACAATCCAGATAAAACCTTACAAAAATTTTCGAAAAAGAAGAGGAGATGGTAGCCGAAAATAATGACAACAACAATAATGCAAGGAGGATGCTTGGTGATTATACTACACCTACTTCCAATTTTTATGGAAGAAGCATCTTAATCCCTACCATTGGAGCAAACAATTTTGAGCTGAAGCCTCAACTAGTTGCTCTAATGCAATAGAACTGCAAGTTTTATGGACTTCCAACAAAAGATCCCTATCAGTTTTTAACTAAGTTCTTGCAGATCTGTGATACTGTTAAGACTAATGGAGTAGATCCTAAAGTCTACAGGCTCATACTTTTTCCTTTTGCTGTAAGAGTTAGAGCTAGAACATGGTTGGACTCACAACCTAAAGATAGCCTGGACTCTTGGGATAAGCTGGTCACGGCTTTCTTGGCCAAGTTCTTTCCTCCTCAAAAGCTGAGCAAGCTTAGAGTAGATGTTCAGACCTTCAGGCAAAAAGATGGTGAATTCTTCTATGAAGCTTGGGAAAGATACAAGCAGTTGACCAAAAAGTGTCCTTCTGACATGCTTTCAGAGTGGACCATTTTGGATATATTCTATGATGGTCTATCTGAGTTCTCTAAGATGTCACTGGACCATTCTGCAGGTGGATCCATTCACCTAAAGAAAATGCCTGCTGAAGCTCAAGAACTCATTGACATGGTTACAAATAACCAATTCATGTACACCTCTGAGAGGAATCCTGTGAATAATGGGACACCTCAGAAGAAGGGAGTTCTTGAAATTGATGCTCTGAATGCCATACTGGCCCAGAACAAAATATTGACCCAACAAGTCAATATGATATCCCCGAGTCTGAATGGATTGCAAAATGCATCCAACAGTACTAAAGAAGCATCTTCTGAAGAAGAAGCTTATGATCCTGAGAACCCTGCAATGGCAGAGGTGAATTACATGGGTGAAGCCTATGGAAACACCTATAATCCCTCATGGAGAAATCATCCAAATTTCTCATGGAAGGATCAACAAAAGCCTTAATAAGGCTTTAATAATGGTGGAAAAAATAGGTTTAGCAATAGCAAGCCTTTTCCATCATCTTCTCAGCAACAGACAGAGAATTCTGAGTAGAGCCCCTCTACCTTAGCAAACATAGTCTCTGATCTATCTAAGACCACTTTAAGTTTCATGAATGAAACAAGGTCCTCCATTAGAAACTTGGAGGCACATGTGGGTCAGCTGAGTAAGAAAATCACTGAAACTCCTCCTAGAACTCTCCCAAGCAATACAGAAGAGAATCCAAAAAGAGAGTGCAAGGCCATTCATATAATCAAAATGGCCGAATCCAAAGAGGAAGGGGAGGACGTGAATCCCAATGAGGAAGACCTCATTGGACGTCCTCTAGACAGAAAGGAGTTCCCTATTGCGGACCTAAAGGAATCTAAGGCTCATATAGAGACCATAGAGATTCCATTAAACTTCTTTCTGCCATTCATGAGCTCTGAGAACTATTCTTCCTCTGAAGAGGATGAAGATGTAACTGAAGAGCAAGTTGCTCAATATCTAGGAGCCATCAAGAAGCTGAATGCCAAGTTATTTGGTAATGAGACTTGGGAAGATGAACCTCTCTTGCTCATTAGTGAACTAAATACATGGGTTCAACAAACTTTACCTCAAAAGAAACAAGATCCTGGTAAATTCTTAATACCATGTACCATAGGCACCATGACGTTTGAGAAGGCTCTGTGTGACCTGGGGTCAAGTATAAATCTTATGCCACTCTTTGTAATGGAGAAACTGTGGATCTTTGAGGTACAAGCTGCAAGAATCTCATTAGAAATGGCAGACAAGTCAATAAAACAAGCTTATCGATTGGTAGAGGACGTGTTAGTGAAGGTTAAAGGCCTTTACATCCCTGCTGATTTCATAATCCTAGACACTGGGAAGGATGAGGATGAATGCATCATCCTTGGAAGACCCTTCCTAGCCACAGCAGGAGCTGTGATTGATGTTGATAGAGGAGAGCTATTCCTTCAATTGAATGGGGACAACCTTGTGTTTAAAGCTCAAAGATCTTCCTCTGCAACCATGGAGAGGAAGCATGAAAAGCTTCTCTCAATACAAAGTCAAACAAAGCCCCCAAAATAAAACTCTAAGTTTGGTGTTGTGAGGCCACAACCAAACTCTATGTTTGGTGTTGAACCCCCATATTCAAACTCTAAGTTTGGTGTTGGGAGGTCTCAACAATGATCTGAACATTTGTGAAGCTCCATGAGAGCTCACTGTCAAGCTATTGACATTAAAGAAGCGCTTATTGGGAGGCAACCCAATTTTTATTTATCTATATTTCTATTGTTCTTTTATGTTTTATTAGGTTTATGATCATGTAGAGTCACAAAACAATTACAAAAATTAAAAACAGAATAAAAAAAGCAGAAGAAAAAGCACACCCTGGAGGAAAAGTTGTCTGGCATTTAAACGCCATAAACAAGCATCTGTCTGGCGTTTAACGCCAGAAATAATCACCAAGCTGGCGTTTAACGCCAGAAACAAGCATCAAGCTGGCGTTAAACGCCGGAAACAGGCTACATTTGGGCGTTTAATGCCAGAAACAAGCTGCAGTCTGGCATTAAATGCCAAGATTGCATACAGAGGGCATTTTACACGCCTAAAAGATGCAGGGATGAGAAATCCTTGACACCTCAAGATCTGTGAACCCCACAAGATCACTGGTGCACGAAATTGTGATCATCAATGGCGCCATCAACATGGTACGCTCAATTGCAATCTCAACTCTTTATCACAACTTCGCACCACTAACCAGCAAGTGCACTGGGTCGTCCAAGTAATAAACCTTACGCGAGTAAGGGTCGATCCAACGGAGATTGTTGGTATGAAGCAAGCTATGGTCACCTTGTAAATCTTAGTCAGGCAGATTCAAATGGTTATGGATGATATACGAATAAGGCATAAAGATAGAGATACTTATGTAATTCATTGGTGAGAACTTCAGATAAGCGTATGGAGATGCTTTGTCCCTTCCGTCTCTCTGCTTTCCTACTGTCTTCATCCAATCCTTCTTACTCCTTTCCATGGCAAGCTGTATGTTGGGCATCACCGTTGTCAGTGGCTACAATCCCGTCCTCTCAGTGAAAATGTTCAACGCATCCTGTCACGGCACGGCTAATCATCTGTCGCTTCTCAATCAGGTTGGAATAGAATCCAGTGATTCTTTTGCGTCTGTCACTACGCCCAGCCTTCAGGAGTTTGAAGCTCGTCACAGTCATTCAATCTTTGAATCCTACTCAGAATACCACAGACAAGGTTTAGACCTTCCGGATTCTCTTGAATGCCGCCATCAATTCTAGCTTATACAACGAAGATTCCGATCAAGGGATCCAAGAGATAAACATTCAAGCCTTGTTTGCTTGTAGAACAGAAGTGATTGTCAGGCACTCGTTCATAAGTGAGAATGATGATGAGTGTCACATAATCATCACATTCATCATGTTCTTGGGTGCAAATGAATATCTTAGAACAAGAATAAGCTGAATTGAATAGAAGAATAATAGTAATTGCATTAATACTCGAGGTACAGCAGAGCTCCACACCTTAATCTATGGTGTGTAGAGACTCTACCGTTGAAAATACATAAGTGATAAAAGTGATCATTGGCTTCGGCCCCAGAGAGGAAACCAGAAGAACCAAGATCTGATCTAAGAACTAGACGTCCAAAGATGATCAAAAGATCTAAAATGATCCAAAGATGAAAATACAGTAGCAAAAGGTCCTATTTGTAGAGAACTAGTAGCCTAGGGTTTACAAGGATGAGTAAATGACATAAAAATCCACTTCCGGGCCCACTTGGTGTGTGCTTGGGCTAAGAATTGAAGCATTTTCGTGTAGAGACTTCTCTTGGAGTTAAACGCCAGCTTTTGTGCCAGTTTGGGCGTTTAACTCCCATTCTTGTGCCAGTTCCGGCGTTTAACGCCGGATAGTTTTGAGCTGATTTGGAATGCCAGTTTGGGCCATCAAATCTCGAGCAAAGTATAGACTATTATACATTGCTGGAAAGCCCAGGATGTCTACTATCCAACGACTTTGAGAGCGCGCAAATTGGGCTTTTGTAGCTCCAGAAAATTTACTTCGAGTGCAGGGAGGTCAGAATCCAACAGCATCTGCAGTCCTTTTCAGCCTCTGAATCAGATTTTTGCTCAGGTCCCTCAATTTCAGCCAGAAAATACCTGAAATCACAGAAAAACACACAAACTCATAGTAAAGTCCAGAAAAGTGAATTTTAACTAAAAACTAATAAAAATATAATAAAAACTAACTAAAACATACTAAAAACATACTAAAAACAATGCCAAAAAGCGTATAAATTATCCGCTCATCACAACACCAAACTTAAATTGTTGCTTGTCCCCAAGCAACTGAAAATCAAATAAGATAAAAAGAAGAGAATATGCCATGAACTCCAAAAACATCTATGAAGATCAGTATTAATTAGATGAGCGGGGCTTTAGCTTTTTGCCTCTGAATAGTTTTGGCATCTCACTCTATCCTTTGAAATTCAGAATGATTGGCTTCTATTGGAACTCAGAATCCAGATAGTGTTATTGATTCTCCTAGTTAAGTATGAAGATTCTTGAACACAGCTACTTTATGAGTCTTGGCCGTGGCCCAAAGCACTCTGTCTTCCAGTATTACCACCGGATACATACATGCCACAAAACACATAACTGGGTGAACCTTTTCAGATTGTGACTCAGCTTTGCTAGAGTCCCCAATTAGAGGTGTCCAGGGTTCTTAAGCACACTCTTTTTGCTTTGGATCACAACTTTATTTTTTTCTTTTCTCTCTTTTTTTTTTCGTTTTTCTCTCTTTTTTTTTCGTTTTTCTCTTTCCCCTTTTTTTGTATTCACTGCTTTTTCTTGCTTCAAGAATCATTTTTATGATTTTTCAGATCCTCAGTAACATGTCTCCTTTTTCATCATTCTTTCAAGAGCCAACATTCATGAACAACAAATTTAAAATATTTATGCACTGTTCAAGCATACATTCAGAAACCAAAATATTGCCACCACATCAAAATAATTAATCTGTTATAAAATTTAAAATTCATGCAATTCTTCTCTTTTTCAATTAAGAACATTTTTCATTCAAGAAAGGTGATGGATTCATAGGACATTCATAACTTTAAGGCATAGACACTAAGATACTAATGATCATAAGACACAAACATGGCTAAACATAAGCATGATTTTTCGAAAAACAGAAAAATAAAGAACAAGGAGATTAAAGAACGGGTCCACCTTAGTGATGGCGGCTTGTTCTTCCTCTTGAAGATCTTATGGAGTGCTTGATCTCCTCAATGTCTCTTCCTTGCCTTTGTTGCTCCTCTCTCATGATTCTTTGATCTTCTCTAATTTCATGGAGGAGGATGGAATGTTCTTGGTGCTCCACCCTTAGTTGTCCCATGTTGGAACTCAATTCTCCTAGGGAGGTGTTGATTTGCTCCCAATAGTTTTGTGGAGGAAAGTGCATCCCTTGAGGCATCTCAGGGATTTCATGATGAGTGGGATCTCTTGTTTGCTCCATCCTTTTCTTAGTGATTGGCTTGTCCTCATCAATGAGGATGTCTCCCTCTATGTCAACTCCAACTGAATAACAGAGGTGACAAATGAGATGAGGAAAGGCTAACCTTGCCAAGGTAGAGGACTTGTCCGCCACCTTATAAAGTTCTTGGGCTATAACCTCATGAACTTCTATTTCTTTTCCAATCATGATGCTATGAATCATAATGGCCCGGTCTATAGTAACTTCAGACCGGTTGCTAGTGGGAATGATCGAGCGTTGGATAAACTCCAACCATCCCCTAGCCACGGGCTTGAGGTCATGCCTTCTCAGTTGAATCGGCTTTCCTCTTGAATCTCTCTTCCATTGAGCGCCCTCTTCACAGATGTCTATGAGGACTTGGTCCAACCTTTGATCAAAGTTGACCCTTCTAGTGTAAGGGTGTTCATCTCCTTGCATCATGGGCAAGTTGAATGCCAACCTTACATTTTCTGGACTAAAATCCAAGTATTTCCCCCGAACCATTGTAAGCCAATTCTTTGGGTCCGGGTTCACACTTTGATCATGGTTCTTGGTGATCCATGCATTAGCATAGAACTCTTGAACCATTAAGATTCCGACTTGTTGAATGGGGTTGGTAAGAACTTCCCAACCTCTTCTTCGGATCTCATGTCGGATCTCCGGATATTCACTCTTTTTGAGTTTGAAAGGGACCTCGGGGATCACCTTCTTTAAGGCCACAACTTCATAGAAGTGGTCTTGATGCACCCTTGAGATGAATCTCTCCATCTCCCATGACTCGGAGGTGGAAGCTTTTGCCTTTCCTTTCCTCTTTCTAGAGGTTTCTCCGGCCTTGGATGCCATAAATGGTTATGGAAAAACAAAAAGCAATGCTTTTACCACACCAAACTTAGAAGGTTTGCTCGTCCTTGAGCAAAAGAAGAAAGAAGAGAGTAGAAGAAGAAGAAATAGAGGAGATGGAGATGGCTTTGTGGTTCGGCCAAAGGGGGAGAAATAGTGTTTAGGTTGTGTGAAAATGAAGGAGTGAAGATGGGTTTGTATAGGGGTGGAGAGAGTGGTATGGTTCGGTTATGAATGGGTGGGTTTGGGAGGGAAAGTGGTTTGAATTTGAATGGTGAGGTAGGTGAGGTTTTATGAAGGGTGTATGTGAGTGGTGAAGAGAAAGATGGGATTTGATAGGTGAGGGGTTTTGGGGGAAGAGGTGTTGAGGTGATTGGTGAATGGGTGAAGAAGAGAGAGAGAGTGGTGGGGTAGGTGGGGATTCTGTGGGGTCCACAGATCCTGAGGTGTCAAGGAAAAGTCATCCCTGCACTAAGTGGCGAGCAAAATGCTCTCTGTGCCAATTCTGGCGTTAAACGCCGAGCTGGTGCCCATTTCTAGCGTTTAACACCAGCTTCTTGCCCTTTCCTGGCGTTTAACGCCAGTCTGGTGCCCCTTTCTGGCGTTAAACGCCCAGAATGGTGCCAGACTGGGCGTTAAACGCCCATTTGCTGCCTTTACTGGCGTTTAAATGCCAGCAAGGTCTTCCTCCAGGGTGTGCTGTTTTTCTTTCTGTTTTTCATTCAATTTTTGCTTTTTCAATTGATTTTGTGACTTCCCATGATCATCAACCTACAGAAAACATAAAATAACAAAGGAAAAATAGATAAATATAACATTGGGTTGCCTCCCAACAAGCGCTTCTTTAATGTCAGTAGCTTGACAGTGGGCTCTCATGGAGCCTCACAGATACTCAGAGCAATGTTGGAACCTCCCAACATCAAACTTAGAGTTTGAATGTGGGGGTTCAACACCAAACTTAGAAGTTGGTTGTGGCCTCCCAACACCAAACTTAGAGTTTGACTGTGGGGGCTCTGTTTGGCTCTGTTTTGAGAGAAGCTCTTCATGCTTCCTCTCTATGGTTACAGAGGGATATCCTTGAGCCTTAAACACAAGGGATTCTTCATTCACTTGAATAATCAATTCTCCTCTGTCAACATCAATCACAGCCTTTGCTGTGGCTAGGAAGGGTCTGCCAAGGATGATGGATTCATCCATGCACTTCCCAGTCTCTAGGACTATGAAATCAGCAGGGATGTAATGGTCTTCATTCTTTTCCAGAACATCCTCTACAAGTCCATAAGCTTGTTTTCTTGAATTGTCTGCCATCTCTAGTGAGATTCTTGCAGCTTGCACCTCAAAGATCCCTAGCTTCTCCATTACAGAGAGGGGCATGAGATTTATGCTCGACCCTAGGTCACACAGAGCCTTCTTAAAGTTCATGGTGCCTATGGTACAAGATATTGAAAACTTCCCAGGATCTTGTCTCTTTTGAGGTAATTTCTGCCTAGACAAGTCATCCAGTTCTTTAGTGAGCAAAGGAGGTTCGTTCTCCCAAGTCTCATTACCAAATAACTTGTCATTTAGCTTCATGATTGCTCTAAGGTACTTGGCAACTTGCTCTTCAATGACATCTTCATCCTCTTCAGAGGAAGAATACTCATCAGAGCTCATGAATGGTAGAAGTAAAT
Organism: Arachis hypogaea; assembly: GCF_003086295.3. Classification (NCBI taxonomy): domain Eukaryota; kingdom Viridiplantae; phylum Streptophyta; class Magnoliopsida; order Fabales; family Fabaceae; genus Arachis; species Arachis hypogaea. Next base: position 53,877,883 of record NC_092044.1, on the reverse strand, counting down.
TCAATGGAATCTCTATGGTCTCAGTGTGAGCCTCAGATTCCCATGGTTCCTCATTAGGGAACTCATTGGAGGCCAGTGAACGTCCATTGAGGCCTTCCTCAGTGGCGCTCACTGCCTCTTCCTCCTCTCCAAATTCAGACATGTAGGTCATGTTAATGGCCTTGCACTCTCCTTTTGGATTCTCTTCTGTATTGCTTGGAATAGTGCTAGGAGGGAGTTCAGTAATTTTCTTACTCAGCTGACCCACTTGTGCTTCCAAGTTTCTAATGGAGGACCTTGTTTCAGTCATGAAACATTGAGTGGTTTTGATTAGATCAGAGACCATGGTTGCTAAGTCAGAGTGGCTCTGCTTAGAATTCTCTGTCTGTTGCTAAGAAGATGATGGAAAAGGCTTGCCATTGCTAAACCTGTTTCTTCCACCATTATTGTTGTTGAAACCTTGTTGAGGTCTCTGTTGATCCTTCCATAAGAGATTTGGATGATTTCTCCATGAAGGATTATAGGTGTTTCCATAGGGTTCTCCCATGTAATTCACCTCTTCCATTGAAGGGTTCTCAGGATCATAAGCTTCTTCTTCAGATGAAGCGTCCTTAGTACTGCCTGGTGTAGCTTGCATTCCAGACAGACTTTGAGAAATCATATTGACTTGCTGAGTCAATATTTTGTTCTGAGCCAATATGGCATTCAGAGTATCAATCTCAAGAACTCCTTTCTTCTGATTTGTCCCATTGTTCATAGGATTCCTTTCAGAAGTGTGCATGAATTGGTTATTTGCAACCATTTCAATCAGTTCTTAAGCTTCTGCAGGCGTCTTCTTCGGATGAAGAGAGCCTCCAGCAGAACTATCCAATGACATCTTGGACAGTTCAGACAGACCATCATATAAGATACCTATGATGCTCCATTCAGAAAGCATGTCAGAAGGACACTTTCTGATCAATTGTTTGTATCTTTCCCAAGCTTCATAGAGGGATTCACCTTCCTTTTGTCTGAAGGTTTGGACTTCCACTCTAAGCTTATTCAATTTTTGAGGTGGAAAGAACTTTGCCAAGAAGGCATTGACTAGCTTTTCCCAAGAGTTCAGGCTTTCTTTAGGTTGTGAGTCCAACCATATCCTAGCTTTGTCTCTTACAGCAAAAGGGAATAGCATAAGTCTGTAGACCTCAGGGTCAACCCCATTAGTCTTGACAGTGTCACAGATTTGCAAGAATTCAGCTAAAAACTGATGAGGATCTTCCAATGGAAGTCCATGGAACTTGCAATTCTGTTGCATCAGAGAAACTAATTGAGGCTTAAGCTCAAAGTTGTTTGCTCCAATGGTAGGGATAGAGATGCTTCTCCCATAGAAGTCGGGAGTAGGTGCAGTAAAGTCACCCAGCACCTTCCTTGCATTGTTGGCATTGTTGTTATTTTCGACTGCCATGGGTTCTTCTTCTTTGAAGATTTCTGTTAGGTCCTCTACAGAGAGTTGTGCCTTAGCTTCTCTTAGCTTTCGCTTCAAGGTCCTTTCAGGTTCAGGGTCAGCCTCAACAAGAATGCTTTTGTCTTTGCTCCTGCTCATATGAAAGAGAAGAAAACAAGAAAGTATGGAATCCTCTATGTCACAGTATAGAGATTCCTTGAAGTGTCAGAGGAAAAGAAAAATAGAAAGAAGAGGTAGAAGAATTCGAACTTATCAAGAAAGATGGAGTTCGAATTGTGTATTAAAGAGGAGTGTTAGTCCATAAATAGAAGGATGTGAGAAGAGGGGAAGAAATTTTTGAAAATTAAGTAAAAGATTTAAAAAAAAACATTTTGAAAAACACTAATTGATTTTCGAAAACTAAGAGTGGAAAAGAAATCAAGTGATTTTTGAAAAAGATTTTGAACTAAGAAATTAAAAAGATATGATTGAAAACTATTTTGAAAAAGATGTGATTAAAAAGATATGATTGAAAAGTTATAGTTTTAAAAAGATTTGATTGAGAAGATATGATTTGAAAAACAATTTAAAAAGATTTGATTTTGAAAATTAATGACTTGGCTAACAAGAAAAGATATGATTCAAACATTAAACCTTTCTCAACAGAAAACACAACATACTTGAAATGTTAAACCAAATCATTAATTGATAGCAAGTATTTTTGGAAATAGAAAGAAATTGATTTTGAAAAAGATTTGATTGAAAATATTTGATTTGAAAAAGATTTGATTTTGAAAAATTTTGAAAACTTAAAAAATTGGCATTAAAAACAAAATCTTCCCTCTTGTGCCATCTTGGCGTTAAACGCCCAGAATGGTGCACATTCTGGCGTTTAACGCCCAAAACTCACCCCTTTTGGGCGTTAAACGCCCAACCAGGCACCCTGGCTGGCGTTTAAACGCCAGTTTTCCTTCTTCACTGGGCATTTTGAATGCCCAGCTTTTTCTGTGTAATTCTTCTGCAATATGTTCTGAATCTTCAATTCTCTGTATTATTGACTTGAAAAGACACAAATTAAAAATTTTTTTGGATTTTTAATAATGAGGAATAATCAAAATGCAACTAAAATCAAATAAACAAATGCATGCAAGACACCAAACTTAAAAGTTTGTATACTATTGACACTAACGAGTTGAGAATGCATATGAGAAACAACAAAACACTCAAGATAAGAGAATTTAAAGATCAGAGCAATGAAATCATCAAGAACAACTTGAAGATCAATGAAGACACATGAATGAATGCAAGAAATATTTTTTATTTTCATGACTTTGTAATTTTTTTGGATTTTTCGAAAATTATATGGAAAAGAAAATAAAGAAATTCAAAATTTTTAATGAGAATTCCAGGAATCATGCAATGTTAGTCTAAAGCTTCAGTCTAAAGAAATTAGACATGGCTAGCCAAGCTTCAGTAGGACATTGCATTCAAGAGCTAAATTGATGAGAATCAATCAGCTTTGGTGATGATGAAAACATCACCCTGAAACACTAGAATTCATTCTTAAAAATTCTGAAAAATACCTAATCTAAGCAACAAGATGAACCGTCAGTTGTCCAAATTCAAACAATCCCCGGCAACGGTGCCAAAAACTTGGTGCACGAAATTGTGATCATCAATGGCGCCATCAACATGGTACGCTCAATTGCAATCTCAACTCTTTATCACAACTTCGCACCACTAACCAGCAAGTGCACTGGGTCGTCCAAGTAATAAACCTTACGCGAGTAAGGGTCGATCCCACGGAGATTGTTGGTATGAAGCAAGCTATGGTCACCTTGTAAATCTTAGTCAGGCAGATTCAAATGGTTATGGATGATATACGAATAAGGCATAAAGATAGAGATACTTATGTAATTCATTGGTGAGAACTTCAGATAAGCGCATGGAGATGCTTTGTCCCTTCCGTCTCTCTGCTTTCCTACTATCTTCATCCAATCCTTCTTACTCCTTTCCATGGCAAGCTGTATGTTGGGCATCACCGTTGTTAGTGGTTACAATCCCGTCCTCTCAGTGAAAATGTTCAACGCACCCTGTCATGGCACGGCTAATCATCTGTCGGTTCTCAATCAGATTGGAATAGAATCCACTGATTCTTTTGCGTCTGTCACTAACGCCCAGCCTTCAGGAGTTTGAAGCTCGTCACAGTCATTCAATCATTGAATCCTACTCAGAATACCACAGACAAGGTTTACACCTTCTGGATTCTCTTGAATGCCACCATCAATTCTAGCTTATACCACGAAGATTCCGATCAAGGGATCCAAGAGATAAACATTCAAGCCTTGTTTGCTTGTAGAACAGAAGTGGTTGTCAGGCACTCGTTCATAAGTGAGAATGATGATGAGTGTCACATAATCATCACATTCATCATGTTCTTGGGTGCAAATGAATATCTTAGAACAAGAATAAGCTGAATTGAATAGAAGAACAATAGTAATTGCATTAATACTCGAGGTACAGCAGAGCTCCACACCTTAATCTATGGTGTGTAGAAACTCCATCGTTGAAAATACATAAGTGATAAAAGTGATCATTGGCTTCGGCCCTAGAGAGAGAACCAGAAGAACCAAGATCTGATCTAAGAACTAGATGTCCAAAGATGATCAAAAGATCTAAAATGATCCAAAGATGAAAATACAGTAGCAAAAGGTCCTATTTGTAGAGAACTAGTAGCCTAGGGTTTACAAGGATGAGTAAATGACATAAAAATCCACTTCCGGGCCCACTTGGTGTGTGCTTGGGATGAGCATTGAAGCATTTTCGTGTAGAGACTTCTCTTGGAGTTAAACGCCAGCTTTTGTGCCAGTTTGGGCGTTTAACTCCCATTCTTGTTCCAGTTCCAGCGTTTAACGCCGGGCAATTTTGAGCTGATTTGGAACGCCAGTTTGGGCCATCAAATCTCGGGCAAAGTATAGACTATTATACATTTCTGGAAAGCCCAGGATGTATACTTTCTATCACCATTGAGAGCGCACCAATTGGGCTTCTGTAGGTCCAGAAATTCCACTTCGAGTGCAGGGAGGTCAGAATCCAACAGCATCTGCAGTCCTTTTCAGCCTTTGAATCAGATTTTTGCTCAGGTCCCTCAATTTCAGCCAGAAAATATCTGAGATCACAGAAAAACACACAAACTCATAGTAAAGTCTAGAAAAGTGGATTTTAACTAAAAACTAATAAAAATATAATAAAAACTAACTAAAACATACTAAAAACATACTAAAAACAATGTCAAAAAGCGTATAAATTATCCGCTCATCAATCACCTCAGGATCTGTGGACCCCACAGGATCCCCACCTACTCCACTTCTCTTTTCTTCACATAATCCAATACCACTATACCCTTATCTCTGTAACCCTAGTAGCTAGTTTAGTATAAATAGAACTTTTTACTATTGTATTCGGGGGTCTCTCTTAAATCATTTGGTCTTTTTGAACCATTAGGTCTTGATCATCCTAGTTCCCTCTCCGGGGCCGGAACCAATGAACACCTTTATCGCTTATGTATTTTCAACGGTGGAGTTTCTACACACCATAGATTAAGGTGTGGAGCTCTGCTGTACCTCGAGTATTAATGCAAAGTACTATTATTCTTCTATTCAATTCACGCTTATTCTTATTCTAAGATATCCATTCGCACCTAAGAACATGATGAATGTGATGATTATGTGACGCTCATCACCATTCTCACTTATGAACGTGTGCCTGACAACCACTTTCGTTCTACATGCAAATAAGGTTGAATGAATATCTCTTGGATTCCTTAATCAGAATCTTCGTGGTATAAGCTAGAATCCATTAGCAGCATTCTTGAGAATCCGAAAGTCTAAACCTTGTCTGTGGTATTCCGAGTAGGATTCAGGGATTGAATGACTGTGACAAGCTTCAAACTCGTGACTGTAGGGCGTGGTGACAGCGCACCTGGACCATTTTCACTGAGAGGACAGATGGTAGCCATTGACAATGTTGATCCCCCAACATACAGCTTGCCATGGAAAGGAGTAAGAATGATTGGATGAAAGCAGTAGGAAAGCAGAGATTCAGAAGGAACACAGTAACTTCATGCGCTTATCTGAAATTCCCACCAATGAATTACATAAGTATCTCTATCTTTATTTTATGCTTTATTTATCTTTATATTCGAAAACCATTATAACCATTAGAATCTGCCTGACTAAGATTTACAAGATGACCATAGCTTGCTTCATACCAACAATCTCCGTAGGATCGACCCTTACTCACGTAAGGTTTATTACTTGGACAACACAGTGCACTTGCTGGTTAATTCTGCGAAGTTGTGAAGAATGTGTGTGAGCCATAGTATTGTGCACCAAATTTTTGGATCCATTGCTAGGAATTGTTCGAGTTGTGAAAAGTATGAGTCACAATTTTGCCTATCATAACCTACCCTTTCATTCACCTTTGTTAACCACTTTGAGCCTTTTAATCCCCATTTATTCTATATCTTACCACATCACTAGCCTTAAGCAGAAAAATAATTAAATTACCTAAATTGAATCTTTGGTTAGCTTAGGATAGAGATTGTGTATCAATTAAGTTTGGGGAACCATGGGAACTTGGGTTGATAGGAAAGTGTTGAATTCTATTGATAAAATATTAGGAATTTGGGAACCTACTCATGTGAGGCCAGAAAAAAATATTAAAAATCCATGTGCATTGATATGTTATGTTTATATATATATATATATATATATATATATATATATATATATATATATATATATATAAGGGGATAAAATTACCCCAATGTTAAGTTAATAAAAGATCAATGCATATGTGATACAAATTAAAAGAAAAGTTGATACATGAGTATATGATGCAAAAGTGGAAATTTTGGCTAGCTAGGCATGATTTAAGAAGTTATATAGAGTGTGTGTGTGTTTATGTGAGAACTTATGTTAGTCAAGGATTCAATTTATAGCTCACTTAGCCATACATATATCCTCACCCTTACCTTGGCCCCATTACAACCTTAAAAAGACCTCATGATGTTTGCGTTGGTACATTAAACACTTGTTGATTGGTTAGGTGAAGAACAAAGTTTAGAAAGCATGATTAGAGAAGAGTAGAGTGATTACCTATATACACTTGAGTGACTAGAGTGCATATAAACTTGTTGATTCTATGTTCCCTGCTTTTATGAGCTATCTTCTTACAAGTTTACTTGTCTTTTATTATATGATTTGAATTAGTGGAATTTGATTTATGTTTGTCTTGAATAACTTATTTGCTTTTAACCAAGTAGACAAAATCATCTAAGCATATAGTTGCATTCATACATAGGTTGCATTGCATTGCATGAGTCTTACTTTTTCCTACTCATTTATTTTATCTCCTTGAGCTAAGTATGAGGACATGCTAATGTTTAAGTGTGGGGAGGTTGATAAACCACTATTTTATGGTTTATCTTTTGCTCAATTAAGTGGTTTTTATTAAATCCTTGCCCACTTATTCATATGATTTGCATGGTTTTACAATCCCTTCCTAGTTTTGTTCTATGATTGAAAGCTTGTTTCCTACAGTCTTTGATTTGTGTATTTTAAGTCTCCTTTATACCATTCGATGCCGGCAGGAATGGCTTAGAGGATGAAAATGAAGCTTGCAAAAATGGAAGGAACACAAGAAACTAAGGAGATAACCAGCGAGCATCGACGCATACGCATGGCTCACGCGTGCGCGCGATATAGAGAAATTTGCAGCGACGCGTGCGCGTGCCTGACACGTACGCGTGGATTGGAGTTCTGTAATATGACGTGAGCGCGTGCTTGACGTGTACGCGTGACTGACGCGTACGCGTGACATGTGCGATCTGCAGAATTAATAGAAAACGCTGGGGGCGATTTCGGGCCATGTTTTGACCCAATTTTCGGCCCAGAAACACAGAATAGTGCCAGGGAACATGCAGAGACTCAGGACACATTTTCATTAGCATAGTTTTAGGATTTTAGATCGGAATCTAGAGAGAATCACTCTTCCTCTAGGTTTTCTTTACATTCATAGCTTATTAGTTTTATGCTTTTGCCTTGCTTTGGATATTAAGAAGATTCATTACCTCCGTTGGAGCTTCCTCATTCTAGTTTGTTTCTCTATTCCTTTACCCTTTTATTTCCCATTGACTCTGTTTAGATAATTATGCTCATGATTTTGGAAGTTACTAATGCAAAGAACCATTTTTATTTTTAATTGATTTTTAATTATTGTTTATCATGTCTTCCTTTTATTCCCTTTTTAATCATGTGAAGTTTACATTCATGATAATGGAGTAGTTCCCCAACTTGATTGGGAGTTGATTAAAAGGAGAATCTTGAGTTGGAATACTCAAGTGTTAGTCCTAATGGATGGTTGATAACTTACAACTCTAGTCTCTAACTCTAATCCTTCCTTAGGAGAAGATTAGGACCTGAGGATATAGTTTGTTAATTAGTTACTTGACTTTCCTTTATTAATCAAGGGATTACCAAGTAAGACAACAATCTTTTATGATTACACTTGGAGATTTTCAACAATGATAGAACTTCCAATTAATCTTCTCCCGGTCAAGGCTTTTATCTGAATTTACTATTACTTATTTCTCTGTTTCTCAAACTCAAAAATTTCTTGAAAAACCTCTGATTAATAAAATAGCACTCTCTCTGCAATTCGTTGGGAGACGACCTGGGATTCATACTCCCAGTATTTTATTTCTAAATTTTGTGACAACCCCTTTTAAATTGATACGCGGAATCAACATTGATTAAGAGCTATACTTGCAACGTTGTTTTCTCTATAAACTCTTGATCGGTGATTTTTCCGCCACGTCAGATTGCCACCTTATATATTGAAAATAAAAATAAAAAAAAGTGCTCCTCTGATTTACTTAGAGTCATAGATCTTAAGACAGGCTTATGCAATGGCACAAGATTACTGTGTCGAGGAACTTTTCAAACATATTAGATGTGGAAATCTTAACTGGCCATTACTCCGAACAAAGAGCTTTTCTGCCTCGGATAAAACACAAACAACTAAGAACTCAAGATTATCCTTTGTGCTTATTAGGAAGCAATTTTCTGTAAGGTTGAGTTTTGCCATAATGATAAATAAATTACAAGGACAAACTATTCCTAAAGTAGCGATCTATCTCCTTAAACATGTGTTTAGCCATGGTCAATTATAAGTTACTTTATTTAGAAGTGTTTCTCAGTCAACCACAAAATTCTTAGTCAAAGAAGAAAAACTTGAATGAAAAAGTGGACAATATACAAGGAATTGGTGTTCAAAGAAATTTTGTTATCTACACCTCAGATAATTTATGTGCTTAGTAAATACGTTAGTCTTTTTCTTGATAAAAATTGTGTATTATATAATTTTAACATTGGGATAAATAGTTTTGTTTGCTAATTTTAACAACTAATGACTAAGATTTTTGAACAGATAAATTGATATCATAAGAACTCATCAAGATATGTCAAGAGATAAAAGAAAGAAATTCGAACACCTGCTTTACCCAACAAGTACACACCAACCAAAATTTACATAAATAAAATATAAAAATGACATCATACATCATTGAAATATATCAATATTGGTTTTTTAAGAAATTAACTTATGCAATGTTTATATTTATTTTGGAAAAAAGTTCAAATTTTTTTTTCTAGATATCAATTTCATAATTTTAGAAATAAAATTTGAGATGTGTCGTTATTTAATTCAAAAGTAATATACGAAACATTATTTAAATATATTGTGCTACATATTTGCAATAAATTACAGGAAAAAGAATTTCAATAGTTATGTAGTATATAGAAGGATGAACAATTAATTGCATCAACGAGACTAACTGATAATAAAGTAAGTATTATGATATTAATGACTGTGACAATTGCATTGATGATGCGTATTTCTATTTTAATATTTTTAATCAAAGGTGATATTTAAATCAGGTTCATCCACTCATAATTTATTCTATTGGTTGGGGCATAGTTATTAAAATCGGACCGGACCGGTCAGTTCGACAAAAAAATCGATAAACTGAACCCAATACAGTCCAAGTTTACGACCGTTTAAGGTAGAGAACCGGCACAAACCGGTCAGACCTGGTGTGAATCGGTGAAAACCGATCAAATTCGGCAAAAATCGGACCAGTCCGAGTCGCTCGGTCAACGTTGAAGGTGAATCTACAATGGACCAGCGATCTGCAACTCCACCTTGCTCTAGACCCTCCAGCGCAGCTTGTACCACCAAACTGGAGTAATTCTCATTAATTTATATACAAATTATAATACATATAGCATTCTTTCTTTTCACTTATATTCAATTTATTTTAATTTCAAAGTCACTCATTTTTAAATCAATTATATTTTATTTAACTATAAATTTTATTAAATATATACAAATTAAAAAGATAAACAAAAAAATTTAATTAATCACAATTTATTATTTCTTTTCATGATATCTATTAATATTATTTTTTAATATATTATTTTATTTTTTGTCTTCATATGAAGTTGATAGTTGAAAATCGCTAGATAATATTTAGTTAAACTTGTCAAATCATCTAACGGTTCTTAAATATCAACTTCACAGAAAAACAATTGTATGTGAGTTTTCACCTATAATAATATAATAATAAAATAAATATAAACTAATTAATAAAGTATTAAAATTTAAAAATGATAATTATTTTTATAAAAACAAAAATAAAAATACTAATAATAAAAAAAATTAAATTTTATATAACTATTTAATTATACCGAGTTAACCAATTCGACCAGTGATCCACCGGTTGAACCAGTGATCCAATGACCAGTAACATCATCGGTTCAATCACCGGTTCGGTTCTGGCAACTATGGGTTGGGGATGTACAGTTAAAGTAGACAAAACTCAGTTATGGAAGATCATAAAAAGAGAAATATTGGATCAAAAGAATAAAAGGTAATGAAATAAACTTTTATATTATATAGTAATACTATCTATTTAGACGTATATACTAATTATGTTAAAAATTTAACCTTTTTTTAGCCATAAACTCAGAAGAGCACAACTAACTCATTTTGGTGACAAACAATATTATTGCAGGTAACTATTATTAAATATCAATTCCTAATAAATTAGATGTAATGTCATTTAATTTATATTTTGTTATAGACAAATAAAAATTAATGTTATTTTTTTTGTCTTTTCAAAATATTTATTGCAAAATAAGATATCTCAATTCTACAAATTATAATTGAATTAATTAAATTCATCCATATAATAAGAAATCAATTTAATTGAATAATTGATGCATTTATATAGTTATTTTTAGGGTTAAGTACTTTTTTCGTCCCTGAGGTGTTGGGCCAAAATCAAAATCATCCCCGATCTTTTTTTCTTATTAAAAGCATCCTTAACATTATAAAACGTTATAAAATCATTCTTTTGTCTATAAAAAATATTTTTTGGATAATTTTGCCCTTAAGCAAAAATAAAAAAAAAACTAAAAATATAACCAAACACAGATCCCTATTCTCTTCTTTTGATCTTCACAAAAACAGCCGTCTTCTTTCTTTTCTTTTTCTTTGTCTTCAACATGCGCAACCCATTCATCATCCAAATCTTTCAGATTCTCTCTTCGATACCCACGTATTTTGTCTTCCGCCGCCATGGCCCTGTATATAAAATTGTCCAAAAAATATTACTTATGGACAAAAGGTTGATTTTATAACGTTTTATAACGTTGAGGATGCTTTTAATAAGAAAAAAGGTTGGGGACGATTTTGATTTTGACCCAAGATCTCAGAGACAAAAAAAAGTACTCAACCCTTATTTTTATGGTCAATAAATCTGGCAGTTTTTCAAGACTTAAAAAATTATTGATAAAGAGATTTATAATAAATTACGAAATTTTTTTTCAGATACACAATTTTTATATTCTCCTATTTTATTTATTAATTATTCTTATAGTTTGATATTTAAAAAAAATAAGCATTCTCATTTCTTTTGTTTTTCCACTATTTATAGTAAAATGAAAGCCTTTTCATATTCATATCCATATTTTGGTCTATCACTTAAAAAAGATGAAGACAAATATAAATATCTATGACATTTAAACAAAAATTATCTTTCGTAAATAACTAACATGTATTTTAGTTTATATATACTCTTTTTCAATTAGGATAATTTGAACTATATTTTTTCTGATAATATATATACCTCTTTATTGTGTATGTTTTTATAATTTAACATTTTAAAGGTTTTTTTATAATAATTTTAATTTCAACAAAATATGGTATAAATAATGGGAGCCACTCAAATCAAAACACCTAAAACATCTTTTTTTAAAGATATTTTTTAATAATTAAAAAATAATGAATCAAATTTTAAACTGGTCTAAATTAATATTATTTTTCATAAAAAATGACTACAATATTCTTATTATAGAAAATGACTATTGTAGTCATCTTTTATAAAAAATAATATTAATTTAGACCGTTTAAAATTTGATTCACTATTTTTTCGGACAAATTAATTTATCTGGACTAATTTTGACAAAAATAACACACACTTTAATTAATTATATGTGTTAAATTTTAATTACTAAAAAATATCTTTAAAAAAAAGACGTTTTACACGTCTTTATCTGAGTGGCACCCAAATAAGATCATGTCAATATTAAAATAATGAAAAAAGTACTTATCTAATAAATTTGAAGAGTGAAAAATATAATTAAAAAAATTAATTCAATAAAAAAACAGCTGAATAGGTATGATGATTATGATGATGATGATGATGTCAACGAGCTATAGATCAAATGTCATCATCTTTTTATCTTTACTTAAAGGTATTGGATTCGAATCTCACTTCTAAATTTATAATAATAATGATGACGATGACGATGGTAATGATAATGATGAGATATTTTACTTTTTGAAAAGTATAGTATTTTTAGGATTTAAGGTTTAAAGAATTTATTTGGCAGTGCAATGTTGAAGTAGGTTGAATATATTAAAAGAAGTTTATAAATAAATTATTTTGTATTTAAAAAATTATTATAAAAATACTTGTTTTAAAATTGTATATGAATAGAAATATGATAAAATTTTTTATGAGTGAGAGAAGTCAATTTTTTTTACTTCTTCAAAAATTTTTAAACAATTGTTTTAAAAATTAAAAACATATTAAAATAACTATACTAAACATTATTAATGTAATTTATCATATATAACTCAAAAATTTTAAAAAATAACTTTTAAAATTTTCTAAATGGATTCTTAGTGCGTCTGAGGTGGTTAAGACTACACCTGTTTCAACTTTGCTGGTACACCAAGTAGACACCTGTTCGGTTGTTTGTGAAATTTTTTTCAACTTTATATAGATGTTTTTTTTTTTTTTTGAGTTAAAATGGAGAATCAAGAATATCTAATATTATGCACGAATAAGTACGGAGTTTGAACTATGACAATATTCGTGCTTTAACAACATTTTACTGTTATTTAAAGTTAGTTTTAGTCCATGCCTCTTGATAACTATTGATTTATATTTGGAAAGATTATCAAACAATATTGACAAATAAAGGAAGCACCGATATAACACGCGATATAGATACAACACGATATGAATAAGTTGATATGTTTTTTTATAAAAAATTGGATACGACATGTTTAAGATACGTTGTGAATTAAAATTTAAATAATATATTAAATTAATAAAATATCATATTATAAATATAAGAGTAAATATAATTACATAAAAAAGTTTTAAAATTATATAATTATTAAAAAAATAAAAAACTTTAATATATTCTTACATCTCACTAACAGAAAATGTATCAATTTTTTCTCCTTCAAATCCATTATCCGCAAACATCACAACTTCAAGTCCATCATCTTCTGTATCGTCTATTCTTTTTCTTCTTTTTCTTCAATATAACGCAGAGAACAAAAAACGGTTAAATTAATGAGTAAATAAGCTACTAAAGACAAATGGTAAGTTGATTTAGATTTTGATTTATTAATTATTTTATTTTTAAATTTAAATTTTGATTTGTTTTTATTTTAAAATATTTTAAAATTAAAAAAGAAAAATCGGTTAATTGAGTCATAAAATCACAAAATCAATTGCAGATTTGCAATCCACCAGAAAAATTCGTCTCATGAACATTTGAATCGGGTCGGACTTGTTCGAATTTGTGACTACTTCACCAAAATTCTGCACTGTAAAAAGACACGCCACCGATATACTCATTTAATGTATTTACCACGTGTCGGCGTCGAATTCTCATCCAACACGAATATACCAACACCATAAACAAATCCGTGCTTCATAACTTATCATTAATAAAAGACTGAACGAAATAATTAACAAATTGACACCAAATAAAATATTACACCCATAACTATTAGTTGTTATCACTGCTATTTGGGACGTAAACTAATTATTTTCACCAAGAAACAATGCTTGCTCTTTTAAGCCTTGTTAATTTTAATTTATTATTTTGATGTGAACTTATTGAACATGTTATATCACGAAGGATCAATTTAAATAGGTATAATATACGCAGACCATAGATTATAATGCATTCATATAAACATACCAATAAATTAAATTATGTTATCTCATTATTCATATAAGTACATAATTCTATAATAGAATTATTAGCATATTAAAGATGACATTTAACATGAAAACATCATATATTCATATACAAAAACACGAATGAAATATACTTTCTGGATATAATCATAAAAGTATGATATGATTAATTGATTTCAGCAAATCTTCAGTGATGGTTTTTAGTGTCTAAGAGAAGGGGGGTTTAATCTTAACCTCTTTTTTAACTCAGTAACGCTTGTTAGTTGATGCCAGGGCATCTAGGCCAGTTTCACTGACCTTTTCTTTACTGTTTTAGGTTAGTTTCATGCATTTTCTTAGTGAATAAGGTAAATTTTGGATGAAAATACACTTACACCTTGATTCAAGTAACTATTGTAAATTTCACATGATTTTATGAGGATTTTTGCTAGAATTGAATGATAAATTGATGATGCATAATCTCATGACTTTGGCTAGAGATTTGATGCACTTTACTTACTTGATTTCAGGACAAAGGAAGCAAGGAAGAACCACGTTAGTACTCACGTTAATCTAGTTAACGTGACCACTAACGTGGAATGGTAAATAGCTTGCAACATTAATGAGAAAAGTGATCACCAATAACACCTGCGAAGCCATCATAAGCCCATGTTAATTGCCACGTTAACTAGGTTAACGTGGTAGTTAACGTGGAGACAAAAGAAAGCTCCAACGTTAGTGGTAAACGTGAACACCACTAACGTTCCAAGATTTGGCAATAAGCCACGTTAAGAGTCACGTTAACTTAGTTAACGTGAACTCTAACGTGGAAGAGAGGAACAATGCCAACGTTAGTGACACTCACCTTTGTCACTAACGTTGGATCAAAATAGCATTGCCCACGTTAGTGGTCATGTTAAGACCACTAACGTGAAAGTTAACGTGGAGCTAATATTGATGAGCCAACGTTAGTGACACTCACCTTTGTCACTAACGTTGGAGATGGCATTCACTACCACGTTAGTGGCCACGTTAACTTAGTTAACGTGAGCTCTAACGTGGAGAATAGCGGCACTTGGAGCGTTAGTGACAAAGGTAAGTGTCACTAACACTCTCGAAGGTGAGGCATAACCACGTTAAGAGCCACGTTAGTTACACTAACGTGAACTCTAACGTAGGGACAAAGGGCACAAGGCAACGTTATTGGGAAAGGTGAGTCCCAATAACGCTTGTGAAGGTTTATAAGGCAACGTTATTGGGAAAGGTGAGTCCCAATAACACTTGCAAAGGTTTACAAGGCTACGTTAGTGGTCACGTTGGTGCCACTAACGTTGGAGTTAACGTGGGCTATATGGGGTTGGAACGTTAGTGAAAAATGTGATTGCCACTAACGTTCTCGAACCCACAATATCACTTAACGTTAACTTCACTAACGCCCATGCCTAATTCATACTTCTCTGCAAGCTGAGCCCACTAAAGATTGTAACTGCTTCAACTCAAGATCTAAAGCCCACATTCAAGACTTGAAGAACTCACTAGAAGATCAAGAGAAGTAGTATATATAGGAGTAGTTTTGAACTATAGAGAGGCTTGGCACTTGGAGAACTACCCTCTGTATATTTACTTTTCTGCACTTTTAGCTAGGGATGTATTCTTTTCTGGCATTTTCCATTTCTAGAGCTATGAACAACTAAACCCCTTTCATTGGGTTAGGGAGCTCTGTTGTAATTTGATGGATCAATTTTAGTTTTCATTCTCTTCTTCCTTTTTCTCTTTTGATTTACTAGAAAGCCTTCGATCTTAATTCAATTGGTTAGTTGTCTTGGAAAAGAAACTCTCCATAATTGGATCTCCTCTGAGCCTTGGAAAAGGGATGAGGAGATCATGCTAGAAATGCTTTCTCATGTTGGACCAAATTGGGGTCTGGGCGGATATAGTGACATGTAATCCTCCCAACACTTTGATTTGGAAATACATGTGGTATAATCAGTGACCACACTTCATCTCTTCCCATGAGCAATTAAATCAAGGAATTGGGCAATTGTTCAAGCTTAGAGAGATTGGGTTGCCAAGGAATTGGAACCCAATCACTTAAGATTGCCAAGGAGATCAATAGATGCTTTGATTGAGGAAAAGATGAAAATAAATTTGATCCGGAGAATACAACATCTCCTGAGCCCAACGAATTCCCCATTTCTGATCTTACCCATTCTCTTTACTTTCTGCCATTTATTTACATGCTCATTCCCCCAAATCCCCATCTAAGATTCTGCACTTTATTTTCTGCTATTTACTTTCCCGCCATTTAATTTTCTACAGTTCTCAAACTATATTCTGTTTAGCTCAACTAGCATACTCTTCAAACTAAAGTTACTTGACCAATCAATCCCTGTGGGATTCGACCTCACTCTATTGTGAGTTTTTACTTGACGATAATTCGGTATACTTGCCGAAGGAAAATTTGTTGAGAGACAAGTTTTCATGCATCAAGTTTATGGTGCCGTTGCCGAGGATTGATTTTGTATCAACAATGATTAAGTTGGAAGTTCACTAGATTGAGCATTTTATCTTTTATTTTTTTCCTTTGTTGTTTACTCTATTCAGTCATTTATCTTCATTTTGTTTAGCTTCTTCCACATCCCCTTTACCTTCTCTGTTTTTCTTTCTTTTTTGTTATTATCTACAATTCTGCTCACTAACCCACTAACTGTTTGATAATTTGCATCACTCACACTAACAATCACTCTGACAAGAATAATCTCTTTATTTCATCTATTGTTGTGTGCTTTGTTAGTGTATGACAGGAAGAAGAGGGGGAGCTTTAACCTCCTTCGATTCAGAACCTGAAAGAACCCTCCGGAGACTAAGGAAGAAAGCAAGAGGGAAAGGAGTTGTTGGAGCTGAGGAAGAGGAAGAGTACTTTGAAACCAACATGGAAGAGAACATGGAAAACAATCATGAAGGAGAAGCTCACAACCATGCTAGAGAAGGCCCTGCAAATCATGCTGGGCAAGAAAGGAGAGTTCTAGGCTCCTACATCAATCCAAATATAGGAAACTGTGGAAGTAGCATCCAGAAGCCCACCATACATGCCAACAACTTTGAACTAAAACCCCAGCTCATCACCCTTGTTCAGAACAACTGCTCATTTGGAGGAAGTGCTCAAGAATACCACAATCAACATCTAACAACCTTCCTGAGAATTTGTGACACTATGAAGTCTAATGGAGTCCACCCGGATGTCTATATGCTATTTTTGTTCCCTTTTTCACTCAGGGACAAGGCATCCAAGTGGCTTGAATCCTTCCCAAAGGGGAGCTTAACAAATTGGGAAGATGTGGTGAATAAATTTTTGGCAAGATTCTACCCTCCTCAAAAAATTAATAGCTCTGAGAGATGAGGTGCAGACTTTCAGGCAACAAGATGGTGAGACTCTCTATGAGGCATGGGAGAGGTTCAAGGACTTAACAAGAAGATGCCCACCAGATATGTTCAATAAATGGGTTCAACTTCACATTTTCTATGAAGGTCTTTCCTATGAGTCAAAGAAGGCTGTAGATCATTCATTAGGGGGCTCACTAAACAAGAAGAAAACCATTGAAGAAGCCATAGATGTCATTGAAACAGTAGCTGAGAATGACTACTTCTATGCCTCTGAAAGAAGTAGCACTCGAGGAGTAATGGAGCTGAACCACATGGATGCATTGCTAGCTCAAAATAAGATGATCACCAAGTAGCTAGCAGATCTCACCAAGAAGGTGGAGGAAAACCAAGTTGCAGCAGTCATCACTTCATCACCAGCTCAAGAAAGAGTGAATATAGGAGAAGAAGGTCAAGACAAATCCATGACCCATACTCCAAAACTTACAACTCTGGATGGAGAAATCACCCCAACTTTGGTTGGGGAAATCAACAAGACCAAGGTCAAGACCAGAGACGCCACAACCTCAATTCCAACAACAATAAAACTCACTAACATACCTCACATAGATCCTATCAACACCCACCTAACCACCCTTCTCACCCACCTAACCCCAATCCACCATCACTAACGGATGATAGACTTTCAAAAATTGAGACTCTACTTGAAAATTTATGTAGAGAAGTCCAAGACAGTAAGGTGTTTAAGGAAGAAGTGTAAGCCAATATCAAAAACCAAGGAAAAAATATCAAAAGACTGAAGTCCCAAGTAGGGTATCTATCTCAACAAATTCCCAAACCCAATGATGGATTTTCCAGTGACACGGAGAAGAACCCAAGAGGAGAAACAAAGAAAGTAAGGTGGGAAGAATGTAAGATGATCACCACAAGTGATGAGAGGAGTATGAAGAAAGTAGAACACCTCCAAGACAGTCAAAAGGGAAACCAGGAAGAAAGAGACCATGCACCCCAACCTACACTCAAGGAAGAACTGAAGAGAAGGGAGATACTGAACCCATATGCACCCTTTCCCCAAAGGCTTAAAGGTGGTGTAGCAGGGAGAATGTATTCAAGATTTCTTGATATGTTTGCATCTCTTGATGTAAATATACCATTTATTAAAGCCCTCCAGCAAATGCCTTCCTACATAAAGTATATAAAGGAGCTATTAGCCAGAAAGAGTTCATTGAAGGGTGGACAAAAAATAAAGATGAATAGGGATTGCAGTGCTCTCATTCAACCATGGCCACCCACAAAGAAGAAGGATCCAAGGAGTTTCCACATTTCCTGTGCCATAGGAGAAACAATGATTGATAAGGGACTCTGTGACTTGAGAGCAAGTATCAACCTAATGCCTCTATCCCTCATGAAAAAGCTTCAAATTAATGAGCTAACACCCACAGATGTAATCATCAAATTGGCTGACAAAACTAAAAAACAGGCACTAGGAGTGGTTGAGAATGTGTTAGTAAAGGTTGGGAACTACTTCCTCCCCACAGACTTTGTTATCCTGGAAATGGATGAGAATCCTATTCACCCCATCATTCTGGGAAGGCCATTCTTAGCCATAGCCAGAGCACTCATAGATGTGGGGCGAGGAGAGCTAGTGCTGAGAATACATGATGATCAGCTCACCTTCAATGTTTTCAACCCCTCACAAGAAGTAGACCATGATAACAAAAAGTTAGAGGAAAAGCAAACAAAAGAGTTGACAGCAAAGCTAAACAAGGGAGCACAAGCACCACACTTCATGACTCATATGGTTAACAACCAATGTGATCAGAAGGAGCAACAGCCAAGTGTAATCCAAAAGGAACCAGACCCACCAGAGTCATATGAGATGGGCATCAAAACCACTCTCAAAGAGGAAACCACAAGGAACAAGGTGACATCAACGGACACAAGAAAAAAGGTCCCAAGGGGATGGAAAAACAAGAAAATACCTACAGAAGATTTCTCGCCAGGAGATGAAGTGGTCTCTACATACTTTCCATCTATACCACCTCACCTCCCCACTATTCCATCTCAGCTGCCTCCAGTGTACACCGTCAACAAAATCTTATCCTTAGAGCATGTGGAGCTTATCAACAAGGCAAATGGAAATAGGTTCACTGCAAGGGGGGAAGATTTTAAGCACTATCAGCCACCTTGACAAGGACCAAACGTCAAGCTAATGATGCTAAAGAAGCGCTTCATGGGAGGCAACCCATGTTCTACACTATCTTCCTTTAATCTTAAATAGTAGTAATAAGGCAAAGTTCATGGATTCTAAATCAATTTCGATAAACAATATAAGACCCCCTTACATGCAGCGTATAGTACATGATAAGTTTGGTGTTCAAGGCACACCAAGTGGGCTTGAACACACTTTATGAGGTGAAATTATTCCCAAAACTTGTTGCACCATATGATCACAAACAAGTTTGGTGTACCAACGTTGCATGCATGGGAGATCTAGTGGTTGATTGATTTGCATTCATGAAAAGCATTTAGTTAATTAAAAACAAAAGAAAAAGATTTTTTTAGTAGCTAGTTCACACCTTAAGTCTTCCCACCAAAAATTTCAATTAACCATTTGCATTCCTTTTTTTGTCTTGTATAGGAAATCAAAAGGACATTGATGGTACCTAATAGGACAATCAAGGAAGGGAGATTTGGCCACTATGCCAAGGAACGTATACACTTGTCTCCAAGGGGAGTATCATGGAAAATGTTGCCATGTAACATTGGAAAGTGGATAGCCTTGGAGACCGAACCAAGACCTTCATAAAAGGGGTGATTCTTGTGCTCATCCAAGATCAAGCCCCAACCGTTCATCACAAAACAACACTAGCAATCCACACCTTTCAAACACCCATCACTCCTCTATATAAATGATCCTCATTTTGCACCCTCTCCGTACACTTCTTGTTCTCATTCATATCCCTTCCCTTCCTTTGAACATATACTTTGTTCCTCACCAAAGGTTTCACACACACCCTCCTAGCCATCTTGTGAGTAACAAACATATCAATCATCTTGCATGGTGATGAGCGGATATTTTATACGCTTTTTGGGGATAATTTCATATAGATTTTAGCATGTTTTAATTAGTTTTTAATAGAATTTTATTAGTTTTTAGCAAAAATCATATTTCTGGACTTTACTATGAGTTTGTGTGTTTTTCTGTGATTTCAGGTATTTTTGGCTGAAATTGAGGGAGCTGAGCAAAAATCTGATTTAGGCTGAAAAAGGACTGCTGATGCTGTTGGATTCTGACCGCCCTGCACTCGGAATGGATTTTTTGGAGCTAAAGGAGTTCAATTGGCGCGCTCTCAATTGGGTTAGAAAGTAGACATCCAGGGCTTTCCAGCAATATATAATAGTCCATACTTTGCACGAAGATAGATGATGTAAACTGGCGTTCAACGCCAGTTCCATGTTGCAGTCTGGCGTCCAGCGCCAGAAACAGGTTACAAGTTGGAGTTCAACGCCAAAAACACGTTACAACCAGACGTTCAACTCCAGAAACAGCCCAGGCACGTGATAAGTTTAAGTCTCAGCCCCAGCACACACCAAGTGGGCCCCAGAAGTGGATTTCTGCACCAATTATCTTAGTTTATTCATTTTCTGTAAACCTAGGTTACTAGTTTAGTATTTAAACAACTTTTAGAGACTTATTTTGTATCTCATGACATTTTTAGATCTGAATTTTATACTCTTTGATAGCATGAGTCTTTAAACTCCATTGTTGGGGGTGAGGAGCTCTGCAGCGTCTCGATGAATTAATGCAATTATTTACGTTTTTCTATTCAAACATGCGTGTTCCTATCTAAGATGTTCATTCGCGCTTAACTATGGAGAAAGTGGTGATCCGTGACATTAATCACCTTCCTCAATCCATGAACGTGTGTCTGACAACCACCTCCGTTCTACATCAGATTGAATGAGTATCTCTTAGATTCCTTAACCAGAATCTTCGTGGTATAAGCTAGAATTGATGGCAGCATTCATGAGAATCCGGAAAGTCTAAACCTTGTCTGTGGTATTCCGAGTAGGATTCTGGGATTGGATGACTATGACGAGCTTCAAACTCGCGAGTGTTGGGCGTGATGACAAACGCAAAAGAATCAATGGATTCTATTCCGACATGATCGAGAACCAACAGCTGATTAGCCATGCTGTGACAGAGCATTTGGACCGTTTTCACTGAAAGGATGGGAAGTAGCCATTGACAACGGTGACACCCTACATAGAGCTTGCCATGGAAGGAACTTTGCACTTTTGCATGAGTTGAATATTACATTACAGGAATTCAAAAGACAAAGCATCTCCAAAACTGTAACATATTCTCCATTATTGCACAACAAGTAATTATTTCACGCTTTTTTATTTTTCTAGTAATTCAAACTGATAATTATAATTGATCTCTTGACAAAGAATAATAAAATAACCATAGCTTGTTTCAAACCAATAATCTCCATGGGATTCGACCCTTACTCACGTAAGGTATTACTTGGACGACCCAGTGCACTTGCTGGTTAGTTGTGCGGATTGCAACAGTGTGATTGCAATTTCGTGCACTAAGTTTTTGGAGCCGTTGCCGGGGATTGTTCGAGTTTGAACAACTAAAGGTTTATTTTGTTGTTTAGATTAGGAATAATTTATTTTTGTTGCTATAGAGTCATTAAATTCTGAGTCCTTTATTTCCTTTTCAAAAATTTTTCAAAAATATTATTTTTCTTTATCAATTTTTAATTTTTTCATGAGTTTAGTGTCTTGTTCTAAGTTTGGTTTCAATTGCATATTTTATATTTTTCTTTTAAATTTTCGAATTTGTGTTCTTTATTCTTCCTTGATCTTCAAGTTATTCTTGTTAATTTTTCTTGTTTGATCTTTGGTTTGTCTTGTTCTATGTGTTTTCGTGTTTTCCTTGAGCATTTTTCAAAATTTTAATTTTCAAAAAAATTATTAACATATTTTTATTCCTCTTTAAAACACGTTACATTTATAAATCAGTTGGCTAGAGCGTTGGCTTATGTTCTTGGCAATTGGGTATTATCTTTTTAAAACTTTTTCAAAAATAATTTTTTCTTTGATTAAATCTTGTGCCAAACTTTAAGTTTGGTGTTTTCTTGTTAATTTTTTGTTAATTTTTTAAAATTTATTTTAGTTTTCCCAAAAATTTTAAGTTTGGTGTTCTTTCTTTTGTTCTTGGTGTTCTTGTGAATCTTCAAGGTCTTCTTGAGTCTTCTTTGTGTTTTGATCTTAAAATTTTTTAAGTTTGGTGTTCCTTGGTGTTTTCCCTCCAAAATTTTAGAAAACAAGGAGCATTAGATCTAAAAATTTTTAGTCTTATGTCTTTTGTGTGTTTTTCTCTTTCATTATAAAATTCAAAATTCAAAAAAAATATCTTTTCTAACTATTTTTAAGCCATATTTTCGAATTTTTTTAATAAAAATTCAGATTTTAATTTCAAAATTTTTCAAATCTTATCCTTTTAAGATTTAAAAAAAATTATATCTTTTTCGAAAATATCCTAACCACTTTCTCTCTCTCCTCAATTTTTTTCGAAAATCTTCACAAAATATTTTCAAATTTTTATTTTTATTTTTATTTCATTTTTATTTTATCTTATTTTATTTTACTTTATTATTTCAAAAATAAATTTTTATATATAATAAAATAAATAATATCTACATCCATATTATCTCCCTTGCTCCATCATGGAACTAAGTGGAAATGAACAGTCCAGAAGGACTCTGGGGTCATATGCTAACCCTACTACTACTTCATATGGGAGTAGTATCTGTATACCCTCCATCGGAATCAGTAGTTTTGAGTTGAATCCTCAACTCATCATCATGGTGCAGCAAAGTTGCCAGTATTCCGGTCTTCCATAGGAAGAACCTACAGAGTTTCTGGCACAATTTTTACAAATTGCTGACACAGTACATGATAAGGAAGTAGATCAAGATGTCTATAGATTATTACTGTTTTTATTTGCTATAAAGGACCAAGCTAAGAGGTGGTTAAATAACCAACCTAAGGACAGCATAAGGACATGGAAATAACTGTCAGAAAAATTCCTGAATTACTATTTTCCTCCAAAATAGATGACACAGCTAAGGCTAAGCATCCAAGGCTTCAAACAAGGAGATAATGAATCCCTTTATGATGCTTGGCAGAGATACAGAGAGATGCTAAGAAAATGCCCATCTGAAATTTTTCAGAGTGGGTGCAGTTAGACATCTTCGACTATGGGCTTACAGAAAGAGCTCAAATTTCTCTAGACCACTCAGCTGGTGGATCTATACACATGAGAAAGACAATAGAAGAAGCTCAAGAGCTCATTGATACAGTTGCCAAAAATCAGCATCTGTACCTAAGCAGTGAATCTTCCATCTACGAAGAGGCTAAAACAGTAACTGCTGAACTCAGTCCTACAGATCAAGCTGCTGAATTCAATCAACAATTAGATTTTCTAACAAAACAGTTAGCCGAATTCAAGGAGATACTACAAGAAACAAGAATGGCTAATATGAATATGGAAATACAGTTGAAGCAAACAGAACAACAGTTATCAAAACAAATAACAGAAGAGTGCCAAGCAGTTCAATTACAAAGTGGGAAAATATTAAATACCTCACTTCAAGATAGCAGGAAGCCAAGAAATGAGCAAACCACCCAAAATCCATCTGAGGACAATAAGAGCCCAGAGAGGAATAATTATGGCGCTCAAACACCAGAAAATGAGTGGAAAGCTGGCGTTGAACGCCCAAACCATGCTCAGTCCTGGCATTCAACGCCAGAAACAAGCAAGGAATTGGCGTTGAACGCCCAAAGGAAGCACAGTTCTGGCGTTCAGACGCCAGAAACAGGTAAGGAGCTGGCGTCTAATGCCACTCCAGCTTCCACCCCTGGCATTCAAACGCCAATGGGAGATCAGACACATACAACTGCTTATAACAGCCCCTCTAAAAATGCTTCTCAACACACATCTGTAGGCAATAAACCTACAACAACTAAGGTTGAGAAATATAAAGCCAAAATGCCTTATCCTCAGAAACTCCGCCAAGCGGAATAGGATAAACAATTTGCCCGCTTTACAGACTATCTCAAGACTCTTGAAATAAAGATTCCGTTTGCAGAGGCACTTGAGCAAATACCCTCTTATGCTAAGTTCATGAAAGAGATCTTAAGTCATAAGAAGGATTGGAGGGAAACTGAAAAAGTTTACCTCACTGAAGAATGCAGTGCAGTCATTCTGAAAAGCTTATCTAAGAAGTTTAAAGATCCGGGAAGCTTTATGATACCATGCACATTAGAAGGTACTTGTACCAAGCAAGCTCTATGTGATCTTGGGGCAAGTATTAACCTAATACCTGCAGCCACTATCAAAAAGCTTGGGTTGACTGATGAAGTTAAACCAACCCAGATATGTCTCCAACTTGCTGATGGCTCCATTAAATACCCATCAGGCGTGATTGAAGACATGATTGTCAAGGTTGGGCCATTTGCCTTTCCCACTGACTTTGTGGTGCTGGAAATGGAGGAGCATAAGAGTGCAACTCTCATTCTGGGAAGACCTTTCCGAGCAACTGGCCGAACCCTTATTGATGTTCAAAAAGGGGAAGTAACCCTGAGAGTCAATGAGGATGAGTTCAAGTTGAATGTTATCAAAGCCATGCAGCATCTAGACACCCAAAATGACTGCATGAGCATTGATATTATTGACTCTCTGGTAAAAGAAGTCAATATGGCTGAGAGTCTCGAATCAGAGCTAGAGGATATCTTTAAAGATGTTCAGCCTGATCTGGAGGAACCAGAGAGAATAATAGAACCTTTGAAAATCCTTCAGGAAGAGGAGAAACCTCCTAAACCCGAGCTTAAACCATTACCACCATCCCTGAAATATGCATTTCTGGGAGAAGGTGATACCTTTCCTGTAATCATAAGCTCTACCTTAGAGCCACAGGAAGAGGAAGCACTAATTCAAGTGCTAAGGACACACAAGATAGCTCTTGGGTGGTCCATCAGTGATCTTAAGGGCATTAGCCCAGCCAGATGCATGCACAAGATCCTATTGGAGGGTGATGCTAAGCCAGTGGTTCAACCACAAAGGCGGCTGAATCTAGCCATGAAGGAGGTGGTGCAGAAGGAGGTCACTAAATTACTAGAGGCTGGGATTATTTATCCTATTTTTGATAGCCACTGGATAAGCCCTGTCCAAGTCGTCCCTAAGAAGGGTGGCATGACAGTGGTTCATAATGAAAAAAATGAACTGGTTCCTACAAGAACAGTTACAGGGTGGCGTATTTGTATTGATTATAGAAGGCTCAATACAGCCACCAGAAAGGATCATTTTCCTTTACCATTCATAGACCAGATGCTAGAAAGACTAGCAGGCCATGAATACTACTGCTTCCTGGATGGATATTCAGGTTATAATCAAATTGCAGTAGATCCCCAGGATCAAGAGAAAATAGCATTCACATGTCCATCTGGAGTATTTGCATACAGAAGGATGCCATTTGTCCTGTGCAATGCACCTGCAATCTTTCAAAGGTGCATGCTCTCAATTTTCTCTGATATGGTGGAAAATTTCTGGAAGTCTTCATGGATGACTTTTCAGTATTTGGAGACTCATTCAGCTCCTGTCTTGACCATTTAGCACTTGTTCTAAAGAGGTGCCAAGAGACTAACCTGGTTTTAAACTGGGAGAAATGTCACTTTATGGTGACTGAAGGAATTGTCCTTAGGCACAAAATCTCGAACAAGGGAATAGAGGTGGATCAAGCTAAGGTAGAGGTAATTGAAAAATTACCACCACCTGCCAATTTAAGGCAATCAGAAGCTTTCTGGGGCACGCAGGATTTTATAAGAGGTTTATAAAGGATTTTTCAAAAATCGCCAAACCTCTATGTAATTTGCTAGCTGCTGACACGCATTTATCTTTGATAAGGAGTGTCTGCAGGCATTTGAGATTCTGAAAGCTAAGCTGGTCACAGCATCAGTCATCTCTACACCAGACTGGACATTACTTTTTGAACTAATGTCTGATGCCAGTGACCATGCTATTGGTGCAGTGTTGGGACAAAGGCATGACAAGCTTCTGCATGACATTTACTATGCTAGTCGTGTTCAAAATGACACACAGAAGAATTACACAACCACAGAAAAAGAGCTACTTGCAGCGGTTTATGCCATTGACAAGTTCAGATCCTATTTAGTAGGATCAAAAGTGATTGTGTACACTGACCATGCTGCTCTTAAATATCTACTCACAAAGCAGGATTCAAAACCCGGACTCATAAGATGGGTGTTGCTTCTGCAAGAGTTTGATATAGAAATAAGAGACAGAATAGGGACAGAGAATCAAGTAGCAGATCACCTGTCCTGAATAGAGCCAGTAGAAGGGGCGTCCCTCCCTCTTATTGAGATCTCTAAAAACTTTCCGGATGAGCAACTCTTTGCCATCCAGGAAGTGCCATGGTTTGAAGACATTGCAAACTACAAGGCAGTGAGATTCATACCCAAAGAGTACAGTAGGCAGCAATCAAAGAAGCTGATCACGGATGCAAAGTACTATCTTTGGGATGAACCATATCTCTTCAAGAGATATGCAGACGGAGTAATCCGTAGATGTGTGCTTAAAGAAGAAGCACAGAAGATCCTCTGGCACTGCCATGGATCATAATATGGAGGACATTTTGGAAGTGAGCGAACAGCCACAAGAGTCCTCCAATGCGGCTTCTACTGGTCTACTCTCTATAAAGACTCCCGAGTGTTTGTACTTAACTGTGACAGTTGCCAAAGATCTGGAAATCTGCCTCACAGTTATGCCATGACTCAACAAGGGATCTTGGAGATTGATTTGTTTGATGTATGGGGTATTGACTTCATGGGGCTTTCCCACCATCATACTCAAACACTTATATTCTGGTGGCAGTAGATTATGTATCCAAATGGGTGGAAGCTATTGCAACATCCACTAATGACACTAAGACAGTGTTAAAATTCCTCCAGAAACACATCTTCAGCAGATTTGGTACCCCTAGAGTATTAATCAGTGATGGGGGCACTCATTTCTGTAATAAATAGCTTTACTCTGCTTTGGTTCGATATGGAGTTAGCCACAGGGTGGCCACTCCATATCATCCACAGACAAATGGGCAAGCTGAAGTCTCTAATAGAGAACTTAAAAGAATCCTGGAACGGACTGTGATTAACCGTAGAAGGGATTGGGCAAGAAGCTTGGATGATGCTCTGTAGGCATACAGAACAGCATTCAAGACCCCTATAGGGACTTCTCCATACCAGCTTGTGTATGGAAAGGCAAGTCACTTGCCAGTGGAATTGGAACATAAGGCCTACTGGGCAACCGGATTCCTGAACCTTGATGCCAAGTTAGCTGGAGAAAAACGATTGCTTCAGTTAAATGAGCTAGAGGAATTTAGACTCAATGCTTTCGAGAATGCAAAAATTTACAAAGAGAAAGCAAAAAGATGGTATGATAAGAAATTGTCATCTAGAGTCTTTGAGCCATGGTAGAAAGTTCTGCTATTTAATTCTAGGCTCAGATTATTCCCCGGAAAATTGAAATCCCGGTGGAGAGGTCCATATATGATTACAAGTGTGTCACCATATGGATACGAAGAGCTTCAGGATAATGATTCCAACAAAAAGTTTATTGTTAATGGACAGAGAGTTAAACATTATCTTGAAAGCAATTTTGAGCAAGAATGCTCAAAATTGAGACTTGATTAAAGCTCAGTAATAGTCCAGCTAAAGACAATAAAGAAACGCTTGCTGGGAGACAACCTAGCCATTTACAAAGTTTATTTGTTAATTAATTAATTTTTACAGGTATATGTCAAGTATCTTCAAGGTAAAATAGCAACTACTTAAGTTCACAAAGTTACAGAAGGATTCAGAGGATAAAACAGCAAAAAGGGAAGCTCACTGGTGCAAAAAACCAGTAAAAGCTATTTTGGGCGTTGAACGCCCAAAAGAAGCACCTACTGGGCGTTCAACGCCAGTAAGGATAGCCATCTGGGCGTTAAACACCAGAAAGGAGCATCTTCTGGGCGTTGAACGCCAAAAAGAAGCACCTTCTGGGCGTTCAACGCCAGATTTACAGCGTCCTGGGGGTTCAGAAAAACGCTCAGTGACAAAGGACTTCCTGGCATTCAACGCCAGAAAAAAAGCAACAGCTGGGCGTTGAACGCCCAGGAGAAGCTGCACATGGGCGTTAAACGCCCAAAACATGCAGCGTTTGGGCGTTTAACGCCAGGATGGTGGGGAGGAGGTAAATTCGTTTTTACTTCACAATTTTTTTAATTTTTTACTTTTCAATTCATGATTTCTTGCATAAACATGTTACAAACTCTCATCCTTCAATTCCAAAAATTTTAATCCTAATTTCTAAAATCCCTTTTTTAAAAATATCAAATGTATCTTAATCCATAAACACAAATCTTTTTCCAATCCAATCCAACTCTTTTTCAAATCTTTTTCAAAACTCATCTATCTTTTTGAATTCTTTTCAAATCCTTTTTAATTTCTTCTCATATCTTTTTCAACTCATCATATCTTTTGAATTTTGAAATTGCCTCTCCCTCTATTCCTCTCCTTTCCTTTCTTTTGCTTGAGGACAAGCAAACCTCTAAGTTTGGTGTGATTTGCCATGATCACTGAGCTAAAACTCATCAAGATCATGGCACCTAAGGGAACAGGAAGAGCAAGGATGTGACTTGAAGGAACTGAAGAGTCAGAAATTATCTCTTGAAGGATCAAGCACCCCACAGACTAGAGGAACACCCACTTCCCAAAATAAAGGTTGTTGAGTCCTAATCTTTGCCTTAACTCTTTGATAACTATTCTTATTATGAATTTACCTTAGAAGTTATATATTAGTAGTGGTAATTAGTATATCTATTTTGATTTTATTTTCAATTAAGTTATAATTTATTTTTCTCATCATCATCAAACATGAATAAAATAGTAGATTTTTAGAATAAAGAGGTAATTTAATTTTCGAGTTCTTAATAAGAAAAATTCTAATTAGTTATATGTGGTGGCAATACTTTTTGTCTTCTGAATGAATGCTTGAATAGTGCATATTTTTTGATATTGAATTTTTTTGAATGTTAAAATTTTTGGCTCCTGAAAGAATGATGAACAAGAGAAATGTTATTGATGATCTGAAAAATCATGAAATTGATTCTTGAAGCAAGAAAAAGCAGTGGAAAAAAAAGCAAGAGGTAGAAAAAGCCAATAGCCCTTTAAACCAAAAGGCAAGGGTGAAAAGGATCCAAGGCTTTGAGCATCAATGGATAGGAGGGCCCAAGGAAATAAATCCAGGCCTAAGCGACTAAATCAAGCTGTCCCTAACCATGCGCTTGTGGCATGCAGGTCCAAGTGAAAAGCTTGAGACTGAGTGGTTAAAGTCGTGATCCAAGGCAAAAGAGTGTGCTTAAGAACTCTGGACACCTCTAATTGGTGACTTGAGCAAAGCTAAGTCACAATCTGAAAAGGTTCACCCAGTTATGTGTCTGTGGCATTTATGTATCCGGTGGTAATACTGGAAAACAAAGTGTTTAGGGCCACGGCCAAGACTCATAAAGTAGCTGTGTTCAAGAATCAACATACTAAACTAGGAGAATCAATAATACTATCTGAATTCTGAGTTCCTATGGATGCCAATCATTCTGAATTTCAAAGGATAAAGTGAGATGCCAAAACTGTTTGGAAGCAAAAAGCTACTAGCCTCTTTCATCTAATTAGAATCTGAGCTTCACTTAAAACTTTGAGATATTATTGCTTCTTGATTTCTTTTTATCCTCTTTTATTTATCTAGTTGCTTGAGGACAAGCAATAGTTTAAGTTTGGTATTGTGATGAGTAGATATTTTATACGCTTTTTGGGGGTAATTTCATATAGATTTTAGCATGTTTTAATTAGTTTTTAATAGAATTTTATTATTTTTTAAGCAAAAATCATATTTCTGAACTTTACTATGAGTTTGTGTGTTTTTCTATGATTTCAGCTATTTTTTGGCTGAAATTGAGGGAGCTGAGCAAAAATCTGATTTAGGCTGAAAAAGGACTGCTGATGTTGTTGGATTCTAACCGCCCTGCACTCGAAATGGATTTTTTGGAGCTAAAAGAGTTGAATTGGCGCGCTCTCAAATGGGTTGGAAAGTAGACATCCATGGCTTTCCAGCAATATATAATAGTCCATACTTTGCACGAAGATAGATGATGTAAACTGGCGTTCAACGCCAGTTCCATGTTGCAGTCTGGCGTCCAGCGCCAGAAACAGGTTACAAGTTAGAGTTTAACGCCAAAAACACGTTACAACCAGGCGTTCAACTCCAGAAACAGCCCAGGCACATGAAAAGTTTAAGTCTCAGCCCCAGCACACACCAAGTGGGCCCCAGAAGTGGATTTCTGCACCAATTATCTTAGTTTATTCATTTTCTGTAAACCTAGGTTACTAGTTTAGTATTTAAACAACTTTTAGAGACTTATTTTGTATCTCATGACATTTTTAGATCTGAATTTTATACTCTTTGACGGCATGAGTCTCTAAACTCCATTGTTGGGGTGAGGAGCTCTGCAGCGTCTCGATGAATTAATGCAATTATTTACGTTTTTCCATTCAAACATGCGTGTTCCTATCTAAGATGTTCATTCGTGCTTAACTATGGAGAAGGTGGTGATCCGTGACATTCATCACCTTCCTCAATCCATGAACGTGTGTCTGACAACAACCTCCGTTCTACATCAGATTGAATGAGTATCTCTTAGATTCCTTAACCAGAATCTTCGTGGTATAAGCTAGAATTGATGGCAGCATTCATGAGAATCCGGAAAGTCTAAACATTGTCTGTGGTATTCCGAGTAGGATTCTGGGATTGGATGACTATGACGAGCTTCAAACTCGTGAGTGTTGGGCGTGATGACAAACGCAAAAGAATCAATGGATTCTATTCCGACAAGATCGAGAACCAACAGCTGATTAGCCATGCTGTGACAGAGCATTTGGACCGTTTTCACTGAGAGGATGGGAAGTAGCCATTGACAACGGTGACACCCTACATAGAGCTTGCCATGGAAGGAACTTTGCACTTTTGCATGAGTTGAATATTACATTATAGGAATTCAGAAGACAAAGCATCTCCAAAACTCCAACATATTCTCCATTATTGCACAAGTAATTATTTCACGCTTTTTTATTTTTTTAGTAATTCAAACTGATAATTATAATTGATCTCCTGACTAAGAATAATAAAATAACCATAGCTTGTTTCAAACCAACAATCTCCGTGGGATTCGACCCTTACTCACGTAAGGTATTACTTGGACGACCCAGTGCACTTACTGGTTAGTTGTGCGGATTGCAAAAGTGTGATTGCAATTTCGTGCACCACATGGCATCATCAAGCTCAAAGAGACAAAAAGGGAAGGAACCCATAGAGCAGCTTCCTTTTGATGAAAAGCGATTTAGAACCTTTTACCATGCACTACAATTTGGGTGGATGGCTGACAAAGAAATCATATATGAATTAGGCTTTCAAGTCACACGAACTGAGTGCCCAGAAATCACAGAAAAGGTGGAAAAATGTCGATGGGAGCTCCTCACCGATTCGATTACAAGGGTGAACACAACTCTGGTGAGAGAGTTTTATGCAAATGCAGCTAGACATGATAAGGCGGATGAATCCTATACAAGTTTCGTGAGAGGGGTCATGGTGGATTTTAGTCCCATGAGCATCATGAGAGTGATGAAGTTGCGAAGCATATCCTTTGCAGAGGAGAGCTATCACTCAAGAATGGACAACAAACCCAACCACGACCAGATTATACAGGATATCTGTGTGCAAGGAGCAAATTGAGACAGAGACCCCAATAGGAAACCCAGATTTATAAAAAGAGGATACCTCCTCCCTAAGGTTAAAGGGTAGTTTGAAATCGTAAGGAGATCCATCCTCCCAGCCGAAAACAACTCAGAGGTAAACCTTAAGAGAGCAACAATGGTGAAATGCCTAATGAAGGGAGGAGAAATCAAGGTTCATGAACTCATAGCCCAAGGCATTCGGAAGCTTGCTGAGAAGAGCGATTCTGGAGGAAATTTGGGTTATCCCAGCACTATTCTCCGTCTTTGCAACCAGGCTAGGGTGATATTCAAGGATGAAAACCCCGAGTGGATAAAGGTTGGCCTCCCAATAACTTATCGTCAGATGCATGCTGCTGCAACTCCATTACCTCAACGAAGGGTAAGAAAGAGGCCAGCCCATCAAGCTGAAGAAGGACAACATCCACAGGAGCAAGCCCCAGTCACCTTAAGCATGCACCAATTACAAGAGGCTATTGATACCTTATCTAGGCAATGCATGGAAAATCAGGGGGCACAGAAGGAGTTTCAAATGCAATTAATGGACCGCCAAGAAGAATCACTCTCTAGATGGATGAATCAGAAAAGGGAATGGCAAAAACAGTTGATGGACCAGCAATTTGAACAAGGGAGACAATGGAGTGAATCCTTCCATAACCTGAACCAGAAGCAAGATCAACAACAAGGAGCCATCCAAAGACTAATCAACATCCAAGCACATCAAAGTGCACACATTCATGAGATGCATAGGAAACAAAGAGAACAGGCAGATCTTTTCGATGAATACAGAGCATTCTCAGAAGGAGTCTACATGAGTGAGATTGGATATCATGTAAATACCTGATGAGCGGATAATTTATACGCTTTTTGGCATTGTTTTTAGATAGTTTTTAGTAAGTTTGAGCTACTTTTAGGGATGTTTTCATTAGTTTCTATGTTAAATTCACATTTTTGGACTTTACTATGAGTTTGTGTGTTTTTCTGTGATTTTAGGTAAATTCTGGCTGAAATTGAGGGACTTGAGCAAAACTCTGAAAAAGGCTGACAAAAGGACTGCTGATGCTGTTGGAATCTGACCTCCCTGCACTCGAAATGGATTTTCTGGAGCTACAGAACTCCAAATGGCGCGCTCTCAATGGCGTTGGAAAGTAGACATCCAGAGCTTTCCAGCAATATATAATAGTCCATACTTTATTCGGAAATTGACGACGTAACTTGGCGTTGAACGCCAAGTACATGCTGCTGTCTGGAGTTTAACGCCAGAAAAACGTCATGATCCGGAGTTGAACGCCCAAAACACGTCATAACTCGGAGTTCAACTCCAAGAAAAGCCTCAGCTCGTGGATAGATCAAGCTCAGCCCAAGCATACACCAAGTGGGCCCCGGAAGTGGATTTATGCATCAATTACTTACTCATGTAAACCCTAGTAGCTAGTCTAGTATAAATAGGATAAGTTACTATTGTATTAGAAATCTTTAGACAGTTTAATCTCTTGACTGTTTAGCCTTTGATTATTCGGTCTCTTGATCACTCAAGGGGGCTGGCCATTCGGCCATGCCTGAACCTTTTACTTATGTATTTTCAACAGTGGAGTTTCTGCACACCATAGATTAAGGGTGTGGAGCTCTGCTGTACCTCAAGTTTCAATACAATCACTATTACTTTTTATTCAATTCTCTTCTATTCTTATTCCAAGATATACGTTATACTTAACTTTGATGAATGTGATGATCCGTGACACTCATCATCATTCTCACCTATGAACGTATGTGACTGACAACCACTTCCGTTCTACCTTAGGCCGGGCGCATATCTCTTAGATTTCCCAACAGAATCTTCGTGGTATAAGCTAGATAGATGGTGGCATTCATGAGGATCCGGAAAGTCTAACCTTGTCTGTGGTATTCCGAGTAGGATCCTGGGAATCCGGAAAGTCTAACCTTGTCTGTGGTATTCCGAGTAGGATTCCGGTATTGAATGACTGTGATGAGCTTCAAACTCCTGAAGGCTGGGCGTTAGTGACAAACGCAAAAGAATCAATGGATTCTATTCCAACCTGATTGAGAACCGACAGATGATTAGCCGTGCTGTGACAGAGCATAGGAAGGTTTTCACTGAGAGGACGGGATGTAGCCATCAACCAAGGGTGATGCCTCCAGACGATTAGCCGTGCAGTGACAGCGCATAGGACCATTTTCCCGAGAGGATTGAAAGTAGCCACCGATGATGGTGATGCCCTACATACAGCTTGCCATGGAAAGGAGTAAGAAGGATTGAAGGAAGAGTGAGTAGTGAAGCAGAGTTTCAAGAGGAGCACAGCATCTCCATACACCTATCTGAAATTCTCACTATTGATTTACATAAGTATTTCTATCCCTTTTTATTTTCTTTTTATTATTAATTTTCGAAAACCTATAAACCAATTTAATCTGCCTAACTGAGATTTACAAGGTGACCATAGCTTGCTTCATACCAACAATCTCTGTGGGATCGACCCTTACTCACGTAAGGTTTATTACTTGGACGACCCAGTACACTTGCTGGCTAGTTGAACGGAGTTGTGAATTCAACTGGTGCCACAATAATGATTTCATACAAGTACAAAAGAATATGGATCACAATTTCGTCCACCAAGTTTTTGGCACCGTTGCCGGGGATTGTTCGAGCATGGACAACTGACGGTTCATCTTGTTGCTCAGATTAGGTAATTTTCTTTTCAAAAATCTTTTTCAAATTTTTTCTTTTCTTTTTCGTTTTTCTAATAATGTTTTTCGGAAAAAATTAATAAAAATACAAAAAAAATTAGAAAATCATAAAAATCAAAAATATTTTGTGTTTCTTGTTTGAGTCTTGTGTTAATTTTTAAGTTTGGTGTCAATTGCATGCTTTTAAAATTTTTCTTGCATTTTTTCGAAAATCTCATGCATTCATAGTGTTCTTCATGATCTTCAAGTTGTTCTTGACAAGTCTTCTTGTTTGATCTTGATGTTTTCTTGTTTTGTGTTGTTTGTTGTTTTTCATGTGCATCTTGGCATTCATATTTTCCATGCATTAAAGATTTCTAAGTTTGGTATCTTACATGTTTTCTTTGCATCAAAAATTTTTCAAAATTATGTTCTTGATGTTCATCATGATCTTCAAAGTGTTCTTGGTGTTCATCTTGACATTCATAGCATTCTTGCATGCATTCATTGTTTTGATCTAAAAATTTCATGCATTGAGTATTTTTGTTGTTTTTCTCTCTCATCTTAAAAATTCAAAAATCAAAAAAATATATCTTTTCCTTATTTCCCTCCAAATTTTTGAAATTTTGGGTTGACTTGGTCAAAAATTTTTAAAATTAGTTGTTTCTTACAAGTCAAGTCAAATTTTCAATTTTAAAAATCTTATCTTTTCAAAATCTTTTTCAAAAATTATATCTTTTTCATTTTTTTCCTATTTTTCGAAAATTCCAAAAAAATCTTTTTCAAAATATTTTCAAAATCTTTTTCCTATCTTTACATCTAATTTTCGAAAATTAGCTAACAATCAATGTGATTGGTTCAAAAATTTAAAGTTGTTACTTTTTTGTTAAGAAAGGTTCAATCTTTAAGTTCTAGAATCTTATCTTTTAGTTTCTTGTTAGTTAAGTAATTTTAAAAATTAAATCTTTTTCAAAATATCTCTTTCTTAAAAATCTTTTTATCTTTTATCTTATCCTTCTCAAAATTTTATCTTTTTCAAAATTTGATTTCAAAATATCTTATCTAACTTCTTATCTTCTTATCTTTTTAAAATTTGATTTCAAATCTTTTTCAATCAACTAACTAACTTTTTGTTTGTTTCTTATCTTTTTCAAAACCACCTAACTACTTTTCCCTCTCTAATTTTCGAAAATATCTCACCCTTTTTTTTCAAAAATTCTTTTTAATTAACTAATTGTTTCATGTTTTAATTTTAATTACATTTTATCTCTAATTTTCGAAAATTACTAACCCCTTTTTCAAAATTGTTTTCGAAAATTCTCCCTCTCTTCTCTTCTTCTATTTAATTATTTAATTACTAACACTTCTATTCACCTCTCTTCATCCAAAAATCCGAATCTCCATCTCCATTCTTCTATCCCCTTTCTTCTTCTACTAACATAAAGGAATCTCTATACTGTGACATAGAGGATTTCTCTTCCTTTTCTTGTTTTCTTCTCTTTCATATGAGCAGGAACAGGGAAAAAGGCACTCTTGTTGAAATTGATCCAGAACCTGAAAGGACTCTGAAGAGGAAATTAAGAGAAGCTAAATTAAATTATTCTAAAGGTAACCTTTCAGAAATTTTCGAACAAGAGAAGGAGATGGCAGCCGAAAATAATAATAATGCAAGGAGAATGCTTGGTGACTTCACAAAGCCAACGTCCAAATTTGATGGAAGAAGTATCTCCATTCCTGCCATTGGAGCCAATAATTTTGAGCTAAAACCTCAGCTAGTTGCCTTGATGCAACAAAACTGCAAGTTTTATGGACTTCCATCT
The DNA here is from genome assembly GCF_003086295.3 of Arachis hypogaea. Classification (NCBI taxonomy): domain Eukaryota; kingdom Viridiplantae; phylum Streptophyta; class Magnoliopsida; order Fabales; family Fabaceae; genus Arachis; species Arachis hypogaea. The sequence goes on along the minus strand of NC_092044.1, from coordinate 53,841,066 downwards.
GAAGATCCTTATCAGTTTTTAACTGAGTTCTTGCAGATCTGTGAGACTGTAAAGACAAATGGAGTTGATCCTGAAGTCTACAGACTCATGCTTTTCCCTTTTGCTGTAAGAGACAGAGCTAGAATATGGTTGGATTCACAACCTAAGGATAGCCTGGACTCCTGGGATAAGCTGGTCACAGCCTTCTTGGATAAATTCTTTCCTCCTCAAAAGCTGAGCAAGCTGAGAGTGGATGTTCAAACCTTCAAACAAAAAGATGGTGAATCCCTCTATGAAGCTTGGGAAAGATACAAGCAGCTGACCAAAAGATGTCCATCTGACATGTTTTCAGAATGGACCATATTAGATATATTCTATTATGGTCTCTCTGAATTTTCGAAAATATCATTGGATCATTCTGCAGGTGGATCTATTCACCTGAAGAAAACGCCTGAAGAGGCTCAAGAACTCATTGACATGGTTGCAAACAACCAATTTATGTACACCTCTGAGAGGAATTTCGTGAATAATGGGATACCTCAAAAGAAAGGAGTTCTTGAAATAGATGCTCTGAATGCCATATTGGCTCAGAACAAAGTGTTGACTCAACAGGTCAACATGATCTCTCAAAATCTGAATGGATGGCAACATGCATCCAACAGTACTAGAGAGGCAGCTTCTGAAGAAGCTTATGATCCTGAGAACCCTGCCATGGCAGAGGTTAATTACATGGGTGAACCTTATGGAAACACCTATAACTCATCATGGAGAAATCATCCAAATTTCTCATGGAAGGATCAACAAAAGCCTCAACAAGGCTTTAACAATGGTGGACGCAATAGGCTGAGCAATAGCAAGCCATATCCATCATCTTCTCAGCAACAGACAGAGAATTCTGAACAAAACACTTCTAATTTAGCCAATATAGTCTCTGATCTGTCAAAAGCCACTTTTAGTTTCATGAGTGAAACAAGATCCTCCATTAGAAATCTGGAGGCACAAGTGGGCCAGCTGAGTAAGAAAGTCATTGAAACCCCTCCCAGTATTCTCCCAAGCAATACAGAAGAGAATCCAAAAGGAGAGTGCAAGGCCATTGATGTGATCAATGTGGCCGAATGCACAAGGGAGGAGGAGGACGAAAATCCTAGTGAGGAAGACCTCCTGGGACGTCCTTCAAGCAAGAAGGAGTCTCCTATTAAGGATCCAAAGGAATCTGAGGCTCATATAGAGACCATAGAGATTTCATTAAATCTCCTTCTGCCATTCATGAGCTCTGAAGACTATTCATCCTCTGAAGAGGATGAAGATGTGACTGGAGAGCAAGTTGCTCAATATTTAGGAGCTATCATGAAGCTGAATGCCAAGTTGATTGGTAATGAGACTTGGGAAAGTGAACCTCCCTTGCTCATTAGTGAACTGGATACCTGGATTCAGCAAATTCTACCTCAAAAGAAACAAGATTCTGGCAAGTTCTTAGTACCTTGTACCATAGGCACCATGACCTTTGAAAAGGCTCTGTGTGATCTGGGGTCAGGGATAAATCTTATGCCACTTTCTGTAATGGAGAAGCTAGGGATCATTGAGGTACAACCTGCCCTGTTCTCATTACAATTGGTAGACAAGTCCTTGAGACAAGCTTATGGAATGGTAGAGGATGTGTTAGTTAAGGTTGAAGGCCTTTACATCCCTGCTGATTTCATAATCTTAGACACTAGGAAGGAAGAGGATGATTACATCATCCTTGGAAGACCTTTCCTAGCCACAGCAGGAGCTGTGATAGATGTCAACAGAGGTGAATTAGTCCTTCAATTGAATGGGGACTACCTTGTGTTTAAGGCACATGGCCATCCCTCTATGACAAAAGAGAGTAAGCATGAAGAGCTTCTCTTAGTTCAGAGTCAAGAAGAGCCCACACAGACAAACTCTAAGTTTGGTATTGTGAGGCCACAAACAAACTCTATGTTTGGTGCTAAGACCCCATATCCAAACTCTAAGTTTGGTGTTGGCAACTATATAACATTGACCTGATCACCTTGTGGCTCCATGAGAGCCACTGTCAAGCTATTGACATTAAAGAAGCGCTTGTTGGGAGGCAACCCAATTTTATTTATCTAATTTTTATTTTATTGTTATTTTGTGTTTTATTAGGTACATGATCATGAGGAGTCACGAAAAAATCAAAAAAATTAAAAACAGAGTCAAAAACAGGAGAAAAAAATTTTCACACCCTGGAGGACGCACAGACTGGCGTTCAACGCCAGTAAGATGCATCTGGCTGGCGTTCAACGCCAGAACAGAGCATCATTCTGGCGCTGAACGCCAGAAACAAGCAACATTCTGGCGCTGAACGCCAGGAATGTGCCCAGAGAAGAAAAGCTGGCGCTGAACGCCAGTAACAAGCATGAAACTGGCGTTCAACGCCAGAAACATGCTTTACATGGGCGTTGAACGCCCAGAATGTGCACCAATGGGCGTTTAAACGCCAGAATGGTGTGCAAAGGCATTTTACATGCCTATTTGGTGCAGGGATGGAATTCCTTGACACCTCAGGATCTGTGGACCCCACAGGATCACCTCAGGATCTGTGGACCCCACAGGATCCCCACCTACTATATTCCCACCTTACCTTTTAATCCTAATCACACTCTCCTATTCCCCATGTCACACTTCCCAACAAATTTCACCAATAACCTCAATTCCTCTTCCCAATCAACACCTTCACCACTCACATCCATCCACTCTTCCCCATAAACCCCACCTATCTTCAAAATTCAAAATCAATTTCCCACCCATTCCCACCCAAAATGGCCGAACATACACCCTCCCCTCTCCCTATAAATACCCTTCCATTCTCCTTCATTTTCACACCACACAAACCCCTCTTATCCCACTTAGCCGAACCTACATCTCTCCCTCTCTACCATATTTTCTTCTTCTTCTTCTTCTCTTCTTTCTTTTCTTGCTCGAGGGCGAGCAATATTTTAAGTTTGGTGTGGTAAAAGCATAAGCTTTTTGTTTTTCCATTACCATCAATGGCACCTAAGGCCGGAGTATCCTCTAGAAAAGGAAAAGGGAAGACAAAAGCTTCCACCTCCGAGTCATGGGAGATGGAAAGATTCATCTCCAAGAGCCATCAAGACCACTTCTATGATGTTGTGGCAAAGAAGAAGGTGATCCCTGAGGTCCCTTTCAAGCTCAAGAAAAATGAGTATCCGGAAATCCGACATGAAATCCAAAGAAGAGGTTGGGAAGTCCTAACCAACCCCATGCAACAAGTCGGAATTTTAATGGTTCAAGAGTTCTATGCCAATGCATGGATCACTAGGAACCATGATCAAAGTATGAACCCGAATCCAAAGAATTATCTCACAATGGTTCGGGGGAAATACTTAGATTTTAGTCCGGAAAATGTGAGGTTGGCGTTTCACTTGCCCATGATGCAACGAGATGAACGCCCCTACACTAGAAGGGTCAACTTTAATCAAAGGTTGGACCAAGTCCTAATGGACATATGTGTGGAAGGAGCTCAATGGAGAATAGATTCCAAAGGCAAGCCAGTTCAGCTAAGAAGACTGGATCTCAAGCCTGTGGCTAGAGGATGGTTGGAGTTCATTCAACGCTCCATCATTCCTACTAGCAACCGATCTGAAGTTACTATGGATCGGGCCATCATGATTCACAGCATCATGATTGGAGAGGAAGTAGAAGTTCATGAGGTCATCTCCAATGAACTCTACAAAATAGCCGACAAGTCCTCCACCATGGCAAGGCTAGCTTTTCCTCACCTTATTTGCCATCTGTGTTACTCAGTTGGAGTTATCATAGAAGGAGATATCCCCATTGAAGAGGATAAGCCCATCACCAAGAAGAGGATGGAGCAAGCAAGAGAGACCATTCACGGTCCTCAAGAGGTGCATGAGGTAGCTCATCATCAACAAATCCCTGAGATGCCTCAAGGGATGCACTTTCCCCCCAACAACTATTGGGAGCAACTCAATACCTCCTTAGAAGATTTGAGCCACAATGTGGAACAATTAAGGGTGGAACATCATGAGCACTCCATCATTCTCCAAGAAATAAGAGAAGACCAAAGAGCAATGAGGGAGGAGCAACAAAGGCAAGGAAGGGACATAGAAGAGCTTAAGGACATTGTTGGTCTTTCAAGAAGAAGACGCCACTAAAGGTGGATTCATTCCTTGTTGTTTGTTTCTTTCTGTTTTCGGTTTTTAATATTGTGTTTATCTATGTTTTGTGTCTCTATTTCATGATCATTAGTATGTAACCATGCCTTAAAGCTATGAATAAAATCCATTAATCCTTCACCTCTCTTAAATGAAAAATGTTTTAATTCAAAAGAACCAGAAGTACATGAATTTCGAATTAAAATATCCTCCATTGATCCTAATAAATCTTTTGGCCATTCCAATCGATTAAAATATTAAATTTGATCTCGTGACGTTCGTCCATAGTTTCCAAATCGTGTTTTCTTGAAATTCAATCGATTGATTTATCTTCAATCGATTGTTTTGTGATACACTGTAATTCAATCGATTGAGTTACAATTCAATCGATTGAATTACAGTGTATCACAAAACAATCGATTGAAAGTTGTAAGGTAGAGTAGTTTTCGCTTAAACCAATCAATTGTTTATACTTTCCAATCGAATGAATGCCTCAAAACAATCGATTGTTTTTGTTACTCAATCGATTGAATTCACAAAAACAACATGGATTTGCCAAATACAATCGATTGGAAAGTGATAACATTGAAGTTTTAGCCAAATTCAATTGATTGGTAATGTAATCCAATCGATTGGAAGGTGATGAAGTTGAATTTTTTGCCAACTTCAATCGATTGGTAATGCTACCCAATCGATTGAATAAAGCACAAAAATATTAATAAATTTGTATAGGAGTATATTTATTATGTTATAATTTTAATAATTAATGTAAATTTAAAAAAAATTGAATAAATTTATATTTATTTTGATTACATTCAAAAGTGAATTATATGTATTCTTATAATCAAGAAATATACTTAACTTCTTTTATAATAAGTAAGTTTTTCAATAATTTAATTTATTAAAAAAATCTCATCTTTTTATTTATCCTACAAAATAAAATTCATATTAATAGTTTTGAATAAGACAATTAAAATAAAATATAAAAATAAAGCTTGAATAAAAAATTACAAAGTTTTCAATCTAAAAATATAAAATAGTTAAAGAATAAAAAAATCATTTAAATATGATTTTTCAAGGCACTCTATAACTTAGATGAATAAATATTATTTTTAAAATGAATCATGATATATTGATACAAAACTTATTGTCTGTAAATTTTTTAAAAAATTAATAAACCTCTCTCGTTAATAACAATATTGGAACTTAAATTTGAACGCTAATTGATATTATATATTGTGTAGGTACTTAGAGTATATTAGAAAAGTACGTTAATAATTTGAAGAGAAAAATTATTAGTGTAAATTTATTTTTTTTTAAATTAATCTTTATTGAACCATTCTACTTTTATTCCTTCAAAACATATCTTAATAAAAATATTTGTAACAATAATTTACATCCAATAAGAGTATCTTAACGAGCAATTACATCATTCTATCATGGGTTAATGCAAAATTTACAGAACGTGAGTATGTGATTGAGTATGTTGTTTTAGATTATAAACATAGGGGTAAAATAGGAAAAAAATAATCAACACCAAACCCTCTGTATTCCTAATATAAATTGTTATAGATAAGTATAGTTTCTTAAAATTTTGGGGTGTCCAAGCCACTACTCGCCCCCTCTAGGTCCGTCCCTGATTGCTAGCTAATTAATTAATAATAAAAAAATAACATCTATTTACTTTTTAGTATTTTTCAATTTTTGTGAATTAATAAAAGATAAAAAATATTTTTTCCTTACACAATCAATTTCACGAATAAAGTATCGAAACGAATAATTGCAAAATTAGAGATTCTATTCACTGACCTTGATTTTGTAATCAAAACGATGGTTTATTTTTTGAACACTACAATGAAAAACTTGATTGGACCTTTGCTGATTGCTGCAATGGTCATTAACGATGAAGAAATAGTGGATATTAAATAGATGGATAAAAAATAAAAAAAAATTGGATATTGAGTAAATGGATGTTCCAAAGAAAAATAATTAAATTTTTTATAATCAAAGAAAATGATACATGATTTTAATGGTGGGATTGAATAATTAGTGATGGATTATTAACCAATTTATAATGTTAATATTAAGGAAAAGATAAGATTAGTTTATCTACATCAAAATAAAACAGCAAAAATTGAAGATAGAATTTTAAAGATAAGATAGATGAATAATAAGATAATTTCTAAAAAGATAACAAGATTGAAATAGGCGCATGACACATTTCAATCGATTGGGTAGCATTACCAATCGATTGAAGTTGGCAAAAAATTCAACATCATCACCTTCCAATCGATTGGATTACATTACTAATCGACTGAATTTGGCTAAAACTCAATGTCATCACTTTCCAATCGATTGTGTTGGGCAAATCCATGTTGTTTTCGTGAATTCAATCGATTGTGTAACAAAAAAAATCGATTGTTTTGAGGCATTCATTCGATTGGAAAGTATAAACAATCGACTGGTTTAAGCAAAAACTATTCTACCTTACAACTTTCAATCGATTGTTTTGTAATACACTGTAATTCAATCGATTGAGTTACAATTCCATCGATTGTTTTGATAAACCAATCGATTGAATTTCAAGGAAACACGATTTGGAAGCCATGGACGAACGTCACGAGATCAAATTTAATATTTTAATCGATTGGAATAGCCAAAAACTTTATTAGGATCAATGGAGGATATAATTGATTGTTGTTTTTGTATTTGATTGTTAATAAATATAATAGATAATTGATAAAATAATAATTTATAAAATAAAAAATAATTTTTATAATTAAATAAAATATATAAAATTAATTTGTAATTAAAATTAATTCAAAGACTATGTAACAGTTATTAAAAAAACTTTAAAAATATGTTTTTTAATAGCACCATTAAGTGGTCAAAGACTTTGGGACCACCGAATCTGAGCCATATATCCCCTCCCCCCCCCCCAATGACGAAAGACCCTTATAACAGAAACAACTTCAGAACCGAAATGAAAATGATGATATGAATCAAACCGTAGTAGGAAATGGCTCAAACAATATTCCACTTCATTGGAACACCTCCTCCTCTTCTCCCACCTTCAAATTCCAAGGTATTCCATTCTAAATAGTTTGATGCTTCTCTTCTCTGAAGTGAAGAATATAGTATACATTTGGAATTATGTTATTGCAGTTGCAGTTGAGAAGGAATCACGTGTTCCAATGCCAGTGTTTCTCAAATACAAGCAGTAACAGTAACAGTAACGGTAGCGCACCGAATAGTAGAAGAAAGAGTTCTAACTCAGAAACCGAAACACCTCCGATACTCAAAGCTGCAGTGAGTGCAGTGACGGAGCTCTTGAGGCTCTTCTCCCCTTCAAATCAAGCAAGGTCTCTATCACTATAGTTGCTTCTACTCTTCAATTTTCAATTTTGAGAGACATAGCATAATGTAGTTATCATTACCCGCTTGTTATTGTGCAGCTCTTTGAGCCAAGATACCGAGGAATTCCGAGATGAATTCCCTCTTTCTAGCGTTGATGATGTCCTAAACATCATCCAGTCTGATTATGACAAAGCTTATTTTGTTACAGGTATTTTTTTTTTATTTGAAATTCCCCTATTATCTAACATCTATTTACCCCCTTTCTCTTTGATTTAGCATCTTTATGTTAACACTTTTAACTTCCATTATTTTTATGGGATGATGATACCCTCATGTATTTACCCTTCAGTTTCAAGAAATTGTCCATTTGGACAAATTGTGACCTTAAAAGTTCAATGTATCTGGATATATATTGAACCTCCTAACGTGCTGGTTTGTCTAAATGAACAACTCATTTGAAACCAGAATAAATAGTTTCTAGCTATAGAATGTCACACTATAAGAGAGAAGGACAAATTCCAACATAACACAAGCATGCATTCAACAATGAATAAAATATTAAAATATTTAGAGCATATTCGTTGAAGGTTTGAAGATTGACTGACATGTATCTCATGTTTAACAACTAGGAAACTTCACCAATTCAATTTATGCCGAAAACTGTATCTTTGAAGATCCAACTATTAAATTTCGTGGTAAGAATCATCGTGTTTCCCAGTAACTACTAACTACAACGATGCTGATTTCTTCTCCCTCAATTTCTATTGTGCTTGGTTTGTCTCTCTTCTTCTAGTTGGTCTTCATCAATAACTTTGAAAATGTGTCAATCAACTAAGGATATAACAATAATGCATCCGTACAGGTAGGGAGCTATATGCACGCAACCTGAAATTGCTCGTTCCCTTCTTTGACTGTGCATCAATTAGACTGCACAAGATTGAGAAGGTAGATACTCTCTCTAAATGGAGTATATTGTAAAACCGCAAAGAATTGGTTCATAGATCATACATTAGACAAGCTATTCAGGACTGATAGGCTGGTTAATGTGAAATGTGCAGCCTTAATGGCTTTTATCTAGGAATCAATATTCTCCCTAGAAAGGAAAGTGCATTCTTTTTGAAGATCTATCTCAATTCTCAAGAGAATTCTCAGTTTGAGTTGTCTCACTTTAGTCAAGTATTGAACCTGAAACTTTGGATCATAGAGAAGGCTCATTATGAATTCATAATGTGTTAATTTGAACTCTTCCTCTATTCTTTATACTTTTGTCATTTAAAACTCATTTGGTGTGGGATTTTTATCCTTAGAAAAGATCTATTTCTTTCTTTGGGTTATATGTTCTAATCCTTCTCTTTATATGTGAAGTTTTTACCGACTTGTTTTGTCAACTGAAAACTTTGATATCTGTCGAATCTCAGGAAGCTGTCACTCTGTCAATGTCAATATCTTAAGACATTTGACTTCTAATATATGAAGAGTTGGAAGGTTTATCAATTACCATTCTTCTTATTGTCTATAGAATTTACTTGGATCACTCTTTGGATCTAGACTCTTGCACTACATAGTGTGTTCAAAAAGATACAGCTTCATGCTTTCTCATGCTATACATTCATAACGCAGGATGTCGATTCTGAAACAAACTTTGTGCTAGCAACTTGGAAACTAAGGTGTACCTTGCTTGTTATGTGCATTAATATAAATAACATCTGAATTTCTCTTTTGGATAATTTTTTATTCCCTTAATCTTCGGCTAGCATGTTTAATATGTGTGTGTGTGTGTGCATGCACGCGTTTTCCTTCTTATATGCATCTCAAATCTGTTGCGACTTTCCAGTTTGCCAATTAGCTCAAAGTATGATACTTGATTCTAAAAGTAAAGTGGTGCAATTCTGCTTTTGAAAGGTTATAATAATATCTGTGAATGTTCGTAAAACTTTTACCTGGTGACTGGTGTCCTTTTTACTTTAAGGCAATCAAGTAGTTATGAACTTTTGGCTTCCTGAAGCGTTGCTTAATGCTCACTATAATATTGATATATAGGAAAAAATGCATAAACAGAAATCTAACTTAGAATCTGTCTCATCATCAATATAAAAATTTGTTTTCCTTTTCCCTTTTTTGGTTTTGTCTTATATGCAGGACCAACTTGAACCTTCCTTGGAGACCTCTGATTTCAATTGATGGAAGCACATATTATGAATTAGATAAAGATTTCAAAGTTAGAATCAAAATTCAACTGTCTTCCTACTGTATTACTTTACTGATGTGATTCTAAAAATCCATACTAATCAGTAGCTATAACATTTTGCTTGACAGATTGTTAGACATGTTGAGAGTTGGAATGTTTCTGCACGTGAAGCAATATTGCAGATTTTCACCTTTACCTCTGAAATCACCGGTGTTTGAATGCCATAAAGTTGTGCATTCACGTATCTTTTTTATTTGCAGCTGCTGACAGTCTACACGCATCTCTTGTTTCTATTATTAAAGGATATAGGTGAAATCATATCTAGGATTAATTGCAGCGTATTTAAGAAAGGGAACCCCATACATCTCGACAAGTTCGTGCCTCTTTAGGATTTTAAGTGCTAGAAGGATTGCTTGATCCTGCTGCTCTCATTCTAACTTGGAAGAAACTGCATGAAGATCAACACAAAATAGCTTTTGCTATAAAGTCAGAATAACAGGGTTCTAAATACTACATTTTTTGGGTTGGTTGTGGGTGTGTTACGTGTACGTGATGTTATTAAATAGAGGAATGTTGTTTAGTTATAGAATATTGACATATTGATTGTTACTTGTGGATTGTTGTTCATATAGGTACAGATGTCAGTCATCTACTCTGTTTAGTGAACACAAAATATCAATTTACATTTACACATTTGATATTTTTTATTTTTTATTTTGAAATTTTTTTAAGATCTACAACGACAAATAACATTACTACATTCAACAAGTATGAAAGTCTGAAAATATGAAAATATGATAATGGCTAAGGATGGAAAAGATTCAATTTTCCAGGTCTGTTTTAACACTCTAAACATGTGTATTAATATTATTCTCTAAACATGTGTATTAATATTATTAGTCTCATGGGACAAATACCTGAAAAAGAGTCTTATAAGTTATAAGGCTTTAGGATCTGCTATTGTATGAACCAGGTTTTTGTAGTGATAGTTTTTCCAAAGTCATGTAGCCCATCTCATGGGTGCTATCGTTGAAACAAGAGCCGGCTAAATGAAAAGAGCTACATGCAAAGTGTTTTGTGGAGGGTTTTGACCGACAAAAAGTTGAGCGAAGTGTTACTATTGAAGTGCCGCAAAGTGGAGCCATCAGGATGCTGGCTCTTAAAGGGGGATGCTATGTTATGAGCATCATAGGAGCAATATCTGAGAAAGAGTATTACAAAGTCTTGGGTTCTCCCACCATATTTTTGGTGACTAAATAAACAAAAAAAAAAAAAACAAAGAAAAATAAGTCAAATTAATTGGTTAGGGTCATATCTAGGTTAATTCAATATTAAAGATCACTCCGAAGTTGAAGCCACTTTGAATAAGACTCCTTACAAAAAATCGTTATTTTAGCCATACAATTTGTTACAATATTTGTATCTCTTTAAATTAAGACAATAATTACTCTTCAGTTCCAATTTATGATATCCTTAATCTGTTTTGGCAAATTCCACTCTGTATATTTCGAGTGAATTTCGAAAATCTTTTCATCATAATATGTGTGTGTATAAATATCAAGACAAACACTACCTCTTCAATTAATCATATGATAAATTAATTAAAGAAAAGTATACATATACGATTAAGATTGGTTGACCATAAACCAAAACATATTGAACTGCTATTTTCTTTGGTTCAACCGAATCAAGACCCTCCGCCCTATTAAAAGAACAACAAACCATGATTAAAGCCCTAACCCGCTTTCCTTCCTTCTCCTGCTAACCGAACCCATAGGAGCCTCCAACTATGATTACACCTCTTGATCACCAATTAGAATGATGAATCATTGATAGGGTTGGTACTTGGTAGAAGTAGAGTGATGCATTTGCATCTTTAGTGTTTTTTTTCATGATTTTATTTGATTTACTAAAAATTCTTGTTGAATAAACAATGGTTTCATAGTTAAAATAAACAATATTTTGATTTAGTTGAATCCATTGATTACAGAAAAACTTGGAAGGAAAATAGTCAGAACAAAGAAGAAAAGAAGATAGAAAACAACAAACAAAAAGCTCTCTGTAATAAGCAGAATGCTCTTTGTAATGAACAGAAAGCTCTCTGAAAACAAAGAATAATGGGCGTGCAACGTGGAAGACATGGTGTACTTCATTGGGATTAAAGAGATATCGTGCGTAAGCATAAAGCACATATACACACAAATAAGGGTGATTTGCCAATCATGCATACACATGACACTTTGCGTACGCATGAGTTCACCTTCAACGTGGGATGTAGGAGATTTCACGTGGTACGTAGGCCACCGTGTATACGCATGGTGCATGCGTGCGCACAATAAGAAGAGTTTCAAGGTATCATGCATACGCATAAATGCATTTTCATGTGGGATGTAGCATTTTCTACATACCATGCCAGGACCAAACAAAGGCAACAATTGAAGAAGATTGAGGTCATGTACAACGTAGGCCTCTTCATGTGGTATGTAGATGAGACAGAGAGCAAAGCAATTCAAGAATGGGTTTCACGTCACATACAGTACTCTCACTTGGGATGTGAAATCTTAGACACCTTCTAAGGCTTCAAACAAAGTCATTCTATCTCTAACTCTTCAGTACTAGGGTGGTCAATCAAAAGACCACCAATGATGGCATTAATTGAGGATTGCAAGCAGATAAGGAAAGATCTTTGCGAGAAAGAAAACAATTATAAGAGAGATTTGATTTTTTACTTTAATTTCAATTTTGTTTTAAGATTGATTTTTAAATTTATTTCTAAGGTTAGTATATAAGGGAAGAGGGCACTAACCTCTTCTCTGCTTCAGCAATTTTAACTTTTGATAATTGAGAATTTTTTTGAAGAATATGAGCAATTAATTCTCCATGGTTAAGGTTAAGAGCTTTGTTAATTTTATGAATTATATAGGTATTGTTCATACCCTGGCCCAAACCTTAAGGCCCAAGTCCAAATAAGCTAAGAAGGCCCAATCCAAAGATTGGCCTTCCCTGACAACCGACCTCATTCAAAGAGGTCGGACTCTACGCATACTTTGCTTCCAAGAAGTTGGGCTTGAAAGATAACTGGCATATAACACTTATTCAAATAAGTAATTGCCCCTAAAATCTCTCAACCCACTTCCAGAAGTCATATCTCAACTTCCCTAAGATAAAGGACGGTTATCCTCCTTAAAAGGTGGAACTACTCCAACGGTGGTTATTGGTTCACCACTATAAATACACTGACACCCATCAGGTATCTCTAAGTTCCAATACTCTCTAAACCTGCTAAAATCCCTTGCTGACTTAGGCATCGGAGTATCTTTGCAGGTACCACCCCCCATTCCTTCATACACACAAGTCAGACGGCGGCTCCCGGACGCACACAAAGTCGGAGACTATCTCCTTCAGACATTTGGACCATCCTAACAAGTTCAGCTCATTAATCTCTGGTTACCCACCGTAACATTGGCGCCATTGCTGGGGACCCGAGAGATCAACCAGTGATGGCAGACGACTTACACGAAGATGGCAATATAGCGTCCGATTCCAAGCAAGAGAATCAGAATGTTGGAAACGACGACAGGGATATAGTCACTCATCAATGCGTGACTAACCAGCATAGAGAAGGCACTTAAGCTGTAAAAGACCCGAAGGTAAATTCCTCTGAAGGGCGCGAATCAGGAAAGGAAGGCAGCCCCATGCAGCTGACTTCATGGGGTTGTTCCATGGCCACCAAGGGCGCCTGGAGCAGCTGGAGCAAGAGCTAGAACGACAGCAAGAAGCAGAAAGGAATATGAGAAGTGAGATCGAGTGACGAAAGGAGCTTAAAGAAAAGCTCCTGAGACTAGAGTCCGGTCTTCAAAGTTGGAACTCTCGCAGTGATCGAGAAGACTCTCCCTTGGAGGGAGAAGACCCGTTAAGCGAGGATATAATGAGGGCAAAAGTTCCAAGGAACTTCAAAAGCCTTGATATGGATCTCTACGATGGAACCACTGACCCAAAGCATCACTTGAGAAATTTCAAAAGTCGGATGTACCTAGCCGATGCCTCTGATGATACTCGCTGCAAGGCTTTTTCGATGACTGGTGCACGAAATTGTGATCTCTAATAATGGCATTCAACTTGGTATGCACGTTTATAACTTAGCACTTTCTTCACAACCTTGCACAACTAACCAGCAAGTGCACTGGGTCGTCCAAGTAATAAACCTTACGTGAGTAAGGGTCAATCCCACGGAGATTGTTGGTATGAAGCAAGCTATGGTCATCTTGAAATTCTCAGTTAGGCGAATACTATATGGTTATGGAGTTTTTGAATAATAATGATAAATAAACAGAAAATAAAGATAGAAATAGTTATGTAAATCATTGATGGGAATTTCAGATAGGCGTATGAAGATGCTGTGCTTCTTCTGAATCTCTGCTTTTCTACTACCTTCATCCAATCCTTCTTACTCCTTTCCATGGCAAACTGTATGTAGGGCATCACCGTTGTCAATGGCTACATCCCATCCTCTCAGTGAAAAAGGTCCAAATGCTCTGTCACAGCACGACTAATCATCTGTCGGTTCTCGATCATGCCGGAATAGAATCCATTGATTCTTTTGCGTTTGTCATCACGCCCAACAATCGCGAGTTTGAAGCTCATCACAGTCATTCAATCTATGAATCCTACTCGGAATACCACAGACAAGGTTTAGACTTTCTGGATTCTCATGAATGCCGCCATCAATTCTAGCTTATACCACGAAGACTCTGATCTCACAGAATGGAAAGCTCGGTTGTCAGGCGAGGGCAACCATGCGTCGTGCATCAGGAATCCAAGAGATATGCACCCGGTCTAAGGTAGAACGGAAGTGGTTGTCAGTCACGCGTTCATAGGTGAGAATGATGATGAGTGTCACGCATCATCACATTCAACTTCGTGAAGTGCAACGAATATCTTAGAACAGGAATAAACCGAATTGAATAGAAAATAGTAGTAATTGCATTAAAACTCGAGGTACAGCAGAGCTCCACACCCTTGATTTATGATGTGTAGAAACTCCACCGTTGAAATTACATAAGTGATGGTCTAGGCATGGCCGAATGGCCAGCCCCCAAAATGTGATATGAATTCGAAAATAGGGAGAAGGACTTGGTCTAAGGACTAGGCATCCAAAGATGTGGTCAAAGACGACTAATACAATAATAAAATGTCCTATTTAAACTAGACTAGCTACTAGGGTTTACATAAGTAAGTAATTGATACAGAAATCCATTTCCGGGGCCCACTATGTGTGTGGTTGGGCTGAGCTGGAGCTTTACACGTATAGAGGATTCTCTTGGAGATGAACGCCAACTTGTAACGTGTTTTTGGCGTTCAACTCTGGTTTGTGACGTGTTTCTGGCGTTTGACTCTAGAATGCAGCATTGAACTGGCGTTGAGCGCGAGTTTGCGTCGTCTAATCTCGAATAAAGTATTGACTATTATATATTGCTGGAAAGCCCTAAATGTCTACTTTCCAACGCCGTTGAGAGCGCGCCATTTGAAGTTCTATATCTCCAGAAAATCCATTTCGAGTTCAGCTAGGTCAGGATCCAACAGCATCAGCAGTCTTTTGTTAGCCTTTTATCAGAGTTTTGCTCAGGTACCTCAATTTCAGCCAAAAAATACCTAAAATCACAGAAAAACACACAAACTCATAGTAAAGTCTAGAAATGTGAATTTAGCATGAAAACTAATGAAAAAATCCCTAAAAGTAGCTAGATCCTACTAAAAACTACCTAAAAATAATGCCAAAAAGCGTATAAATTATCCTCTCATCACAACACCAAACTTAAATTGTTGCTTGTCCCCAAGCAACTAAAAATCAATTAGGATAAAAAGAAGAGAATATACTATAAAGCTCAAAATATCAATGAATATTAGTTCTAATTAGATGAGTGGGACTTGTAGCTTTTTGCTTCTGAACAGTTTTGGCATCTCACTTTATGCTTTGAAGTTTAGAATGATTGGCATCTCTAGGAACTTAGAAATTCAGATAGTGTTATTGATTCTCCTAGTTAAGTTTGTTGATTCTTGAACACAGCTACTTTTATGAGTCTTGGCCGTGGCCCTAAGCACTTTGTTTTCCAGTATTACCACCGAATACATAAATGCCACAGACACATGACTGGGTGAACCTTTTCAGATTGTGACTCAGCTTTGCTAAAGTCCCCAGTTAGAGGTGTCCAGAGCTCTTAAGCACACTCTTTTTGCTTTGGATCATGACTTTAACCACTCAGTCTCAAACTTTTCACTTGGACCTGCATGCCACAAGCACATGGTTAGGGACAGCTTGATTTAGCCGCTTAGGCCTAGATTTTATTTCCTTGGGCCCTCCTATCCATTGATGCTCAAAGCCTTGTATCCTTTTTACCCTTGCCTTTTGGTTTTAAGGGCTATTGGCTTTTTCTGCTTGCCTTTTCTTTTTCTTTCTATTTTTTTTCGCCAGCTTTTGCTATTCACTGCTTTTTCTTGCTTCAAGAATCAATTTCATGATTTTTTAGATTACAATAACATTTCTCTTTGTTCATAATTCTTTCAAGAGCCAAAAATTTTAACATTCATAAACAACAAGATCAAAAAATATGCACTGTTAAAGCATTCATTCAGAAAACAAAAAGTTTTGTCACCACATCAATATAATTAAACTAAATTCAAGGATAAATTCGAAACTCATGTACTTCTTGTTCTTTTGTGTTAAAGACATGTTTCATTTAAGAAAGGTGAAGGATTCATGGAATTATTCATAGCTTTAAGACATAGTTACTACATACTAATGATCATGTAATAAAGACACAAACATAGATAACATAAAGCTTAAAAATCGAAAAACAGAGAAATAAGAACAAGGATTGAGTCCACCTTAGTGATGGTGGCTCTTTCTTCTTGAAGAACCAATGATGTCCTTGAGCTCTTCTATGTCTCTTCCTTGCCTTTGTTGCTCCTCCCTCATTGCTCTTTGATCTTCTCTAATTTCATGGAGAATGATGGAGTGTTCTTGATGTTCCACCCTTAATTGATCCATATTGTAACTCAAGTCTTCTAGAGAAGTGTTGAGTTGTTCCCAATAGTTTTTGGGAGGAAAGTGCATCCCTTGAGGCATCTCCGGGATTCCTTAGTGATGAGCTTCCTCATGCGTCTCTTTGGATCCATGTGTGGGCTCTCTTGTTTGCTCCATCCTCTTCTTAGTGATGGGCTTGTCCTCTTCAATGAGGAAGTCTTCTTCTATGATAACTCCAGCTGAGTAGCATAGATGGCAAATAAGATGAGGAAAAGCTAGCCTTGCCAAGGTAGAGGGCTTTTCGGCTATTTTGTAGAATTCAAGGGAGATGACTTCATGAACTTCTACTTCCTCTCCAATCATGATGCTATGGATCATGATGGCCCGATCCACAGTAACTTCGGATCGGTTGCTAGTGGGGATGATGGAGCGTTGGATGAACTCCAACCATCCTCTAGCCACAGGCTTGAGGTCCAGTCTTCTTAATTGAAGTGGCTTGCCTTTGGAGTCTCTTTTCCATTGAGCTCCTTCAACACATATGTCCATAAGGACTTGGTCCAACCTTTGATCAAAGTTGACCCTTCTTGTGTAGGGGCGTGCATCTCCTTGCATCATGGGCAAGTTAAACGCCAACCTTACATTTTCCGGACTGAAATTTAAGTATTTCCCCGAACCATTATAAGATACTTCTTTGGATTCGGGTTCACACTTTGATTATGGTTCCTAATGATCCATGCATTGGCATAGAACTCTTGAACCATTAAGATTCCGACTTGTTGAATGGGGTTGGTCAGAACTTCCCAACTTCTTCTTTGGATTTCATGTCGGATCTCCGGATACTCATTTTTCTTGAGTTTGAAAGGGACCTCAGAGATCACCTTCTTCTTGGCCACAACATCATAGAAGTGGTCTTGATGGACTTTAGAGATGAATCTCTCCATCTCCCATGACTCGGAGGTGGAAGCTTTTGTCTTCCCTTTTCCTTTTCTAGAGGTTTCTCCGGCCTTAGGTGCCATAGGTGGTTTTGGAAAAACAAAAAAAGCTATGATTTTACCATACCAAAGTTAGAAAATTGCTCGCCCTCGAGCAAGAGAAGAAAGAATAGATGAAGAAGAAGAAAATACGGAGGAGAGAGAGAGAGGGTTGTGTTTCGGCCAAGGAGGAGAAGAGAGGGTTGTGTTGTGTGAAAATGAAGAAGAATGGAGGGGTTTATATAGTGGAGGGAGAGGGAGTAGGTTCGGCTATTTAGGGTGGGTTTGGGTGGGAAAGAGTTTTTGAATTTTGAAGGTAGGTGGGGTTTATGGGGAAGAGTGGAAGGATGTGAGTGATGAAGAGGTGATGGGGAAGAGAGATTGAGGTGATTGGTGAAGGGTTTTGGGGAAGAGTGTTATTGGATTGTGTGAAGAGGAGAGAAGGTGAATTGAGGTAGGTGGGGATCATGTGGGGTCTACAGATCCTAAGATGATCCTGTGGGGTCCACAGATCCTGAAGTGTCAAGGATTTACATCCCTGCACCAATGAGGCGTGTAAAATGCCCTTTTCATGAAATCCTGGCGTTCAACGCCAGATTGATGCTTGTTTCTGGCATTGAACGCCAGCTTCATGCTTGTTTTGGGTGTTCAGCGCCCATTTGCAGCATGTTTCTGGCGTTGAACGCCAGTTCCATGCTTGTTTCTGGTGTTCAGCGCCAGCTCTCCTCAGGGTGTTTTCCTGGCGTTTAAACGCCAAGATGTTGCTTGTTTCTGGCGTTCAACACCAAATCCATGCTCTGTTCTGGCGTTGAACTCCAGCCAGATGCTCCTTACTGGCATTTAAACGCCAGTAAGCCCTTCTTCTAGGGTGTACTTTTTCTTCTGCTGTTTTTGATCATGTTTTTAATTTTAATATTTATGTTGTGATTCCAGATGATCATGAACCTAATAAAACATAAAAGAACAATAAAAGAAAAATAAAATAAGATAAATAAAAAATTGGGTTGCCTCCCAATAAGTGCTCCTTTAATGTCACTAGCTTGACAGTGGGCTCTCATGGAGCCTCAAAGGTGATCAGGTCAATGTTGTAGACTCCCAACACTAAACTTAGAGTTTGAATGTGGGGATTCAACACCAAACTTAGAGTTTGGCTGTGGCCTCCCAACACCAAACTTAGAGTTTGATTGTGGGGGCTCTGTTTGACTCTATACTGAGAGAAGCTTTTCATGCTTCCTCTCTATTGTTAAAAAAGAACACCCTTGGGTCTTAAACACAAGGTAGTCCCCATTCAATTGAAGGACTAATTCTCCTCTGTTAACATCTATCACAGCTCCTACTGTGGCTAGGAAAGGTCTTCCAAGGATGATGCATTCATCCTCCTCCTTCCTAGTGTCTAAGATTATGAAATCAGCAGGGATGTAAAGGCCTTCAACCTTTACCAACACGTCCTCTACCAATCCAAAAGCTTGTCTTACTGACTTGTCTGCCATTTACAATGAGAATATGGCAGGCTGTACCTCAATGATCCCCAGCTTCTCCATTACAAAGAGTGGCATAAGATTTATGCCTGACCCCAAGTCACACAGAGCCTTTTCAAAGGTCATGGTGCCTATGGTATATGGTATTAATAATTTGCCAAGATCTTGTCTCTTTTGAGGTAAGGTTTGCCAAACCCATGTATCTAGTTCACTAATGAGCAAGGGAGGTTCACCTTCCCAAGTCTCATTACCAAACAACTTGGCATTCTGTTTCATGATAGCTCCTAGATATTGAGCAACTTGTTCTCCAGTTACATCTTCATCCTCTTCAGAGGAAGAATAGTTTTCAGAGCTCATGAATGGCAGAAGGAGGTTTAATGGGATCTCTATGGTCTCTATATGACCTTCAGATTCCTTTAAGTCCTCAATAAGGAACTCCTTCTTGCTTGAGAGACGTCCCCTGAGGTCTTCCTCATTGGGATTCACGTCCTCTCCTTCCCCTCTAGGTTCGGCCATGTTGATTATGTCAATGGCCTTGCACTCTCTCTTTGGATTCTCTTCAGTATTGCTTGGGAGAGTACTAGGAGGAGTTTCAGTGACTTTCTTACCAGCTGGCCCACTTGTGCCTCTAAATTTTTGATGGAGGACCTTGTTTCACTCATGAAGCTTAAAGTGGACTTAGACAGATCAAAGACTATATTTGCTAAGTTAGAGGTTCTCTGCTCAGAATTCTCTGTCTGTTGTTGAGAAGATGATGGAAAAGGCTTGCTATTGCTAAACATGTTTCTTCCACCATTATTAAAGCCTTGTTGAGGCTTTTGTTGATCCTTCCATGAGAAATTTGGATGATTTCTCCATGAGGGGTTTGGTGCATGAAATTGCAATCACACTTTTGCAATCCCGCACAACTAACCAGCAAGTGCACTGGGTCGTCCAAGTAATACCTTACGTGGGTAAGGGTCGATCCCACGGAGATTGTCGGCTTGAAGCAAACTATGGTTATCTTGTAACTCTTAGTCAGGATATCAATAATTCTCAGGTTTAATTGTGAAAGGTAAAAGAACATGAAATAGATACTTGTTTTACAGTAATGGAGAACAGGTTGAGGTTTTAGAGATGCTCTATCTTCTGAACCTCTGCTTTCCTACTGTCTTCTTCTTCATGCACGCAAGGCTCCTTCCATGGCAAGCTGTATGTAGGGTTTCACCGTTGTCAATGGCTACCTCCCATCCTCTCAGTGAAAATGTTCAACACGCTCTGTCACAGCACGGCTAATCATCTGTCGGTTCTCAATCAGGTTGGAATAGAATCCAGTGATTCTTTTGCGTCTGTCACTAACGCCAAGCCTTCAAGAGTTCGAAGCTCGTCACAGACGGGGGTGGGCATGGTTTGGATTTTTAAAAATCCAAACTGGATCCACTTTAGAACCAGTTTTATGGTTCAGGAAACCAAACCAGAACTGGATTGAAGAGCAAAACCGGTTCTAAACCGGTTTGAAAAAACAAAAACCGATTCTAAACCGGATTTAAAATTTAAATCTAGTTTTATTTACAAACCGGTTTTAAATCCGGTTTTACATGCAAAACCAGTTTTAAATCTGGTTTTTTTAAAATCCAAATCTAAAATCCGATTTTTTTATAAAATCCAGTTTTAAAACCAGATTTTTGGTAATCAAAAATCCAGTTTTAAAACCAGTTTTTGAAAATCCAGTTTTAAAACCAGTTTCTTCAACCAAAAATCCAATTTTAAAACTAATTTTTAAAAATTTAATTTTTAAATTAGATATTTTAACAAAAAATCCACTTTTAAAACCAGTTTTTAGAAATTCAATTTTTAAACCATAATTTTTTTAAAAAGTAAAATTAATACTAAAGTGTATAGGTTCATTACAACTAGAATTTGGTTCTTTATAAATCTAATGACAATAGCTAATCTATATAACATTTAATCATTCTCAAGACATCAAAAGAATACCACCAAAATATCTCTCTAACAAAATATCAAAAGATGCCAAGTTGCCAACAAAATCATCAAACAACCACAACCTTTGAGGAAAATATATCTGCAAATAATAAAATATACCTTTGTCATTTTAAAACAAATATTTAAATGAAAGTATTAAACCAAATGAGAATATTAAGCATACCTAGTCATCATCAAGATTATCAATTGATGCCGCCATAGAACAAGCACCATCATTAGAGGAAAATATATCTGCCAAGGGAATCAAATTAATTATCAAGTCTATATTCAACAACTTTTAATTGGTAACTAATACCTAAATTCTAAAATAGAAAGATAACAAAAATAAAAATAAAATAAAATGACAAGAAATATGAAATAAATTTTATACCTTGATCAACTTGTTGAAGAACTTCACCATCATCATCTAAAGCAGAGAAAAGATCTTCCTTAAGCCAATCTCCTGTGCAGACTAAGGCTTCTACCATTCTAGGTGTTAAGGAACTGCGGTATGGATCGAGGACTCTTCCTCCAGTACTAAATGCAGACTCCGAAGCTACCGTAGAAACAGGTATAGCCAATACCTCACGAGCCATATTTCCAAGAATTGGAAATTGGGTTGAGTTGACCTTCCACCAGTTTAGTATATCGAACTTATGGGAGTATGGCTCGCATTCTTCTTGTAAATATCTATCAAGTTCAGATCTTGTATTTGTTCTGCGACCGGTTGCTTGCAGAAAAAAGCCCATGCCATGAAGATCGGTATTAATGTTGTTGGCTTGAACTTCTTGCGTATCAGCTTCACTTGCTTCCTCAGAACTTTGGTATTGCTGATAAAGTAACTTTATGCACTTGGACAACTTTGACTTCAGTTCGCCTCCTTTTTCTTCTCCAAAGAAGTAATCCAAGAAATAATTGACATACTCAATCTTTTGCATTGGATTAAGTACGATAGCAATCAATAACAACATATTCACCGAATCAGGATTGCCCCAATACTTCTCATACTTAACCCTCATCCTTTCTGCCATTGACATAGTACTAAAATCAATAGAATCACAAGAATGTCGAATAAATCGTTTAATTGCAAATACTTCCTTCATATACATATCACTAGTAACATATAAGGTACCAGAAACACGTATAGTGGCATCACTGAACACTCGCAAAAATGGTACAATGGACTCAGCATAATCCCAGTCTGAATCAGAAGGAACACCTCTCCCTTTTCCTCCATTCATCTCTCCTATATAGGTATTATCTTTCAAAGCAAGCAACTCAAATGCTTTGCGATGCTTCAAAGCTACCTCTAACATTTGATAGGTAGAATTCCACCTAGTCTCAACATCCATGCAAGGCAAGCCTTTATATTGGATTTTTTCTAGTTCAACACACTTTTGAAACCTACTAGCTCTAGATGGTGAAGATCTAACATACTTTACTGCACTACGAATCCTCAAGACTGATTCATCAATCTCTTTCAACCCCTCTTTTACAATTAAGTTTATAATATGTGCACAACACCTCATATGAATAAATTCACCATTCAAAATAATGCTATTCCAAGAATTCAATTGCTGCTTCAGATATTTAATTGCAACATCGTTAGAGGAGGCATTATCAACTGTCACACTAAAGACCCGATTCAAATTCCAATTATTTAAACAAGATTCAATTGTTGCTCCTATAACCTCTCCTGAATGACTTGTCACTTGACAAAAATTAAGTATTTTTTTACGTAATTTCCAATCCAAATCAACAAAGTGTGCTGTCAAACTCATATAAGTAAAATTTTGAATTGAAGTCCAAGTGTCAGTGGTTAGACATACTCTACCACAATTTGCCGAAGGAAAATCTTGCAACTTCATCTTCTCTTCAGCATAAAGAGCTCCAATGTCACGTGCTAATGTAGTCCGTGAAGGAACTTTAAATCTTGCTTGTAGGGCATGCACAAATTTTCGAAATTTCGGGCTTTCAACGAAGCAAAATGGTAGCTCTTCCCCAATAAACATTTCCACAAGTGCTCTTCGAGCCTCCTCTTGGTCAAATTTGGAAGCATTGGGTACGCTCATCTATAGTCGGTGTGGACGTTGTTTTTCTTCTTTTGTTCGAATCATTATTAGGATTTTGCTTGCATCTTCTCAAATGACCACCCATTGAGCTGGTTCCATTCCCATATTGTATTAAGCTACCACAATATTTGCATTTAGCCTTCTTCTCGGTAGCATTCTCTACATCAAAATGATCCCAGACAGCTAACCGATTCTTACGAACACCTGACGGTGGAGAAGATGGTTGAATGCTAGCGGACATCCCTGCTGCTTCAATATTACTGTTTTCAGTCATCTTGCTCTGCATATAAAGCAAGGTGTATATAACTCAAAATTTGGTGCCAAACATGCTAAAATTAATACAAACTAATCCAAAGAAACAGCAGCCAATAAAACTTCAGCATGATTCATAAACTAATGCATGTTCATATATCTCGCAAAGAAAACACAGCCTAAAGATTATGAAAATTACTGTCCTGTACCTCAAAAATAATAATATTTACTCTTCATGTATCATTGCTCATCATAATAATCATATCATATGTAATTTTATTTATTTATTTTGGTTCACCAAAAAAGAGTGGCTTAGCTAATAGCTACTACGGTATGGTACACCAATATATATTAACTAATACTGTTACTACTTACTACCATTTAAAAGGTAAAGAGTTGAAAATTTATAGTTATTTATATGAGGATGACTAATAAATTAGCTAGTACTATATGCGCCTATGCACATTGGAAAATCTTGTTATTTATATATTAATTATTATTTATTATTATTAATATTTCATGGATTATGAAGCATATATATGCACAGCAAAAGTAGAATGGGTCAAAATACAACACTATATGCATAGTGTAAAAACTAAAGAAATAATTTTCTTAGTTGTTGATTTATGAAACTCATCAGATCAAAGCTGTGTTTTTTTTAAATCAATTACAATATATATTATAGAGAGACAAATTGAAAAGATCACCATGCATGGATCTTATTAACTCTGAAGAAGCTAATGCAGCATTCCAAAAGGTTAAGGAATCTCATGAAAGGATTGAAACACTTAAGGAAGAATTTCTTTCTAAACATTCAATTCAACTAGACCAAGGCACCGAAACAGATATGTCCCACACTATGACAGAATTGTTAGTGAGGGAAGGAATGATACAGGCTGATGCCTAAAAACTATCTAGACCTACCTAACTGTAATAAATTCATCTCGCTCTTCATTCCCCAAGATTATTGAGAGGTAGTAGCATGGCCAAACTAGAATCTATATCTAGGTATATGTGACAAGTTTATCAGTACTGGTTCTTCATTCCCTATACTATTGAGACAAGTCGCAGCACTAGTTAGTCTAATTGGATCTAGGCTTTCTATTGATTGAATAATAGATTCCACCACTTACAGTTCAGCTAGCCGTAGATGATTCTTTAGATTTTTCTGTCGCCGTATCCTTTTCGGAGTTGGATGTCTCTGCAGTCTCTGTTTGACTAGTTTGTACCTGACTTGTAACCTGAGACTCTGATACAATTCCCAGAACAACCAGCACAGACCTGGACACAAATTCAAAATTTAAAATCAGTAACAAATTGGCAAATACAAGAAACAGAGATCCAACCTAAAGCAAAAAAAGGGGAACCCACACAATTGACAACCCCAAAAAGAAAAAAAAGAATCAAAACTATTAATCAGGAAATAAAGTAGAAAAAAAAGACAGGTTCAAGATGATATTTAATAGTGAATGTGAAACAAAAGTCAATTTTACAGCACTGTGCCAAGTGAACTCATGAACCTGGGAAGTGTAGACTGTATATCTGGCTGGCTAGCATAAGCAACCAATGGTGCACCGAAACAGATATGTCCTGTTAGATGATTCAGAAAGGTAAAAAGGCTAATGTTAGAAGCAGAAAAACTTGAGACAAATATAAAAAGCTTGGAAGAGGACAAGGAAATGTTGTTAGATGATTCAGAAAAAACCAAGAAGCTGCTAAAGGAATTGGAGGAGGAAATCAAGAGAGTTAAGCTTCTTAACAGGAATGTCAGAATGCAAGAAAATAGTATCCAATCAAACTTCACTGAAGCTAGCAATAATCTTGAGAATCTTTCAGAAAAATTGAAGGATGTGAAGCCAGAGGAACACTATACACCTTACAAGAAGAGAAGTGGTGATTTCTTATCTGTCATGAAAGATGTTGAGACAACAAAGGAAGAAAAGGAAGATTATGCCACAGATCTAAGCAATATGACAGGGGAAGATAACAACAAAAAGGAAGATTATGCCACAGACCAAAGTGATTCGACATGTGAAGATAACAAGTCCAAGTCAGAAGATAACATCTCATATAAAAATATGCATATGCCAAATCATAGTTATTTTAAACATGAAAAGATCCAACTTCAACAAAGGAACCCACACTTATAACACTTGAATTTCTTCGTTTGTTTGTTTCAATGGAAAAATGTGTTAGGCCAAAATCCACTCTGTTGATTAGAATCTCCAAATACATGTGGCTGATCCACATTAGCACCACTCATCAAATTGACAAAGCAATTTTCCTTATAACATTAGCATTCAATCATCACAATATAAAATCACATATTCATGAAAATAAATTAAACATTCGCCACAACATAATCAAGCACAAATCCAGCAACACAAACTCAACCAATATAGCTTCATAATTTCAGTTTATATATCATATGATTGAGCTTCTAACTACCCTAACCCTTATTCTTAGTAGCTGATTTCTCTTAGTATAATTCTCTTGGTCTTAAATCACAAAGAACCTGGAAATTAATCAAACTTAATAAAATAAAATGGAAAATAGACAAAAACCTGGCACAGAGAACTAGAACAGGGGCTACTGCTTGTTCTGCTTGTGCTGGAACTGCTTGTTCTGCTTGTGCTGGAACTAGATTCAGATATGTCCCACACTATGACAGAAATTGTAGAGTTGATTGATAAGCTTGATACAATGAAAGCTTAATACAATGAGTCAGCGACGGTGAAGAACTGAAGATGATGGCGGAGAAGACCAAAGGTAGAAGAAGAGAAACAGTCAAACAGAGGTGAGACCCGTTCAATGTTGAATGAGACGGTGCTGGTGCCAGTTGCCTGCTCCGGTGCCGGCTGCGGTGGAGAGTGGAGACTCCCCGGTCGAAAGAGAAGAAGTGAAGGAGTAGAAGAGGAAAGTTCACCGAATCAGAAATCCAAAATTAGGGTTTTTTTAAGATTTGGATCTTAATGTGGATCTGGATCTGGATCCGGATTTAAAACCATTTAAATGGATTGGATCAAAAACCAAATTATAAAATAAATACAATTTGGTTTGGATTTTTTTTTGTTTAAAACTGGTTTTTTTAAATGGTTTGGTTTGGATTTGGATTAAAATCCAAAATTTGGATTTTTTTGCCCACCCCTAGTCACAGTCATTCAATCATCGAATCCTACTCAGAATACCACAGACAAGGGTTAGACCTTCCGGATTCTCTTGAATGCCGCCATCAATTCTAGCTTATACCACAAAGATTCTGATTAAGGAATCCAAGAGATATTCACTCAATCTAAAGTAGAACGGAGGTGGTTGTCAGGCACACGTTCATAGGTGAGAATGATGATGAGTGTCACGGATCATCACATTCATCAAGTTGAGGAACAAGTGATATCTTAGAATAGAAGCAAGCGTGATTGAATGAAAAACAGTAGTAATTGCATTAATCCATCAAGACACAGCAGAGCTCCTCACCCCCAACCATGGGGTTTAGAGACTCATGCCGTAGAAGATACAATAAGAAACGTGTAATGTGTCATGAGGTGGAGATACAATGTCAAAATATCCTATTTATAGTGAACTAGTAACCTAGGCTATACAGAAATGAGTAAATGACGTAAATATCCACTTCCAGGGTCCAGTTGGTGTGTGCTTGGGCTGAGCATTGAAGCTTTCATGTGTAGAGACTTTTCCTGGAGTTAAACGCCAGCTTTTGTGCCAGTTTGGGCGTTTAACTCCAATTTTTGTGCCAGTTCCGGCGTTAAACGCCGGGAATTCTGAAGCTGATTTGCAACACCAGTTTGGGCCATCAAATCTCGAGCAAAGTATGGACTATTATACATTGCTGGAAAGCCCAGGATGTCGACTTTCCAACGCAATTGAGAGAGCGCTAATTAGGCTTCTGAAGCTCTAGAAAATCCACTTCGAGTGCAGGGAGGTCAGAATCCAACAGCATCTGCAGTCATTTTTCAGCCTCGGAATCAGATTTTTGCTCAGGTCCCTCAATTTCAGCCAGAAATTACCTGAAATCACAGAAAAATACACAAACTCATAGTAAAGTCCAAAAAATTAAATTTTAAATAAAAACTAATAAAAACATACTAAAAACTAACTAAAATATACTAAAAACATACTAAAAATAGTGCCAAAAAGCGTATAAATTATCCGCTCATCACAACACCAAACTTAAATTTTTGCTTGTCCCCAAGCAACTGAAAATCAAATAGGATAAAAGAAGAGAACATACTATAGACTCCAAAATATCAATGAAACTTAGCTCCAATTAGATGAGCGGGACTAGTAGCTTTTTGCTTCTGAACAGTTTTGGCATCTCACTTTATCCTTTGAAGTTTAGAATGATTGGCATCTATAGGAACTCAGAATTTAGATAGTGTTATTGGTTCTCCTAGTTAAGTATGATGATTCTTGAACATAGCTACTTTATGAGTCTTGGCTGTGGCCCAAAGCACTCTGTTTTCCAGTATTACCACCGGATACATACATGCCCAGACACATAACTGGGTGAACCTTTTCAGATTGTGACTCATCTTTGCTAGAGTCCCCAATTAGAGGTGTCCAGGGTTCTTAAGCACACTCTTTTTGCCTTGGATCATGACTTTATTATATTTTTTTTGAATTCACTGCTCTTTCTTGCTTCAAGAATCAATTTGATAATTTTTCAGATCCTCAATAACACTTCTCCTTTTTCATCATTCTTTCAAGAGCCAACAAGTTTAACATTCTTTAATCAACAAATTCAAAAGACATATGCACTGTTCAAGCATTCATTCAGAAAACAAAAAGTGTTGTCACCACATCAAACTAATTCAACTAGTTTCAAAGATAAATTCGAAATCCTGTACTTCTTGTTCTTTTGTGATTAAAGCATTTTTCATTTAAGAGAGGTGATGGATTCATAGGACATTCATAGCTTTAAGACATGAACCTTAAATTTTATTAATCATGAATTAAGAACAAGACTAAAAAATAAATATAAGATAAGACTAAGAGTAATAGAAAAAAAAATTAAATGACTCTAAAATAGACTCCTAATGATAGAGGTTATCACAGAGTTAGGACTCAACAACCTTGATTTTGAGAAGTGGATGCTCCCTCAACTTGTGGGGTATTTGACCCTTTAAGGGAGAGCTTCTGGCGCTTCAGCTCTTGTAGCTCACGCCCCTGCTTCTCTTGTTCCTTCAGCAATTTATAGAGCATGCAGTTTTGATTCTGCTGTTCTTGCTTAATTTGTTCCATAGTTTCTTGCAGCTTGGCAACAGATGCTTCTAGGCTGCCCCAGTAGTCAATTTCAGGAAGTTCAGGGAGGAACTCCTGCGCCCTCCTTTTGATAGAGTTATCTTGCATTTGTCCTTCAATTGACTTCTTGGTGATTGGATGTTCAATTGGGATGAATTCATCTACTCCCATCCTCACCCCAGCATCTTTACATAGCAAAGAGATTAAGCTTGGGTAAGCCAGTTTGGCTTTAGTGGAATTCTTGTTTGCAATTGTGTAAATCTCACAAGCAATCAGATGATGAACCTCCACTTCTTTTCCCAGCATAATGCAATGAATCATCACTGCTCTCTTGATGGTGACCTCAGAATGGTTGCTAGTGGGCAATATAGAACGCCCAATGAAGTCTAGCCAACCTCTTGCAATTGGTTTGAGATCTCCTCTCTTGAGTTGGTTTGGGACACCTTTTGAATTGGTTGTCCACTTAGTTCTAGGGAGGCATATGTCCTCTAGAACTTGATCCAACCCCTTATCTGCTCTCACCATTCTCCTATTAAAGGATTCAGGATCATCTTGCAGATGAGGCAATTTGAAGACCTCTCTTATTTTGTCCAGATGGAAGTAAATAATTCTTCCTCTGACCATGGTTCTGTAGGTATGAAAAGCAGTTCCAGTCATTCTCTGCTTATCTGTCAGCCACAGATTTGAGTAGAATTCCTGAACCATGTTTCTTCCAACCTTTGTCTCAGGGTTGGTTAGAACTTCCCATCCTTTGTTTCGAATTTGCTCTTGGATCTCCGGATATTCATCTTCTTTCAGATCGAATCTGACTTCCGGGATCACTGACCTTAGACCCATTATTTTGTGGTAATGGTCTGCATGTTCTTTGGTTAAGAACTTCTCTTGACTCCAAAGATTCTTTGGAGCATTCTCTTTCTTTCCTCTTGAATTGGTTTGTTTTCCCTTAGGAACCATGATCTTGATAAATCTTGGCTTAGTGATCATGGAAAAGTACACCAAACTTAGAGGTTTGCTTGTCCTCAAGCAAAAGAAAGGAAAGAGGAGAGAGAGGAGGAAAGCAATTTCGAATGGTGGGGAGAGGGGAATGGCCAAGCGTTATTTATAAGTGAGGGGGAGAGATTTCAAAAATTTTCAAGGAGATTTGAGAAGATATGGAAAGAATTTGAGAAGATAATTGAGTTTTTGAAGAAGATTTGGAAGGGATTTGAAAGAGATTTTGAGGAATGATTTAGAAAGTTGTTTAATTTTTGAAATTTGAAGGTGAATGATGAAAGTTTGTAATGAGTTTATGCAAAAAAATTATGGATCAAAATAAGAAAGTTAGAAAAAATTTGAAGTGGAAAACAAAATCTCTGTCCCCTACCTTTCTGGCGTTAAACGCCCAGAATGGTATCCATTCTGGCGTTTAACGCCCACTTGGTGGCCATTATGGGCGTTTAACGCCTAGCCAGGTGCCCTGGCTGGCGTTAAACGCCAGAAACCCCTTTATCACTGGGCGTTTTGCTGAACGCCCAGGATGCTGCAATTCTGGCGTTAAACGCCCAGAATGGTGCCCATTCTGGCGTTTAACGCCCAAAATGATACCCATTCTGGCGTTTAACGCCCAAAATGATACCTTTACTGGCGTTAAACGCCCAGAATGGTATCCATTCCAGCGTTTAATGCCCAGAATGGTTTTCTCTGCTTTTTGTACTGAATCCTTCTGTAACTCTGTGAATTCCTTCAATTTCAATGATCAACCTTGAAGAATGTATATCAAACTTTTATAGAACAAATAACCTGCTAATGATTGGGTTGCTTCCCAGCAAGCGCTTCTTTATTGTCTTTAGCTGGACCTTTACTGAGATTCATTCAAGCCTCAGTTTTGAGCATTCCTGCTCAAAATTGCTTTCAAGGTAATGTTTGATCCTCTGTCCATTAACAATGAACTTTTTATTAGAATCAATATCTTGAAGCTCAACATATCCATATGGTGACACTCCTGTAATCACATACGGACCCCTCCATCGGGATTTAAGTTTTCTTGGGAATAGTCTGAGCCTAGAGTTGAAGAGCAGAACTTTTTGTCCTGGCTCAAAGACTCTGGATGACAACTTTTTGTCATGCCACTTCTTTGCCTTTTCCTTATAGATTTTTGCATTTTCAAAGACACTGAGTCTGAACTCCTCTAGCTCATTTAGCTGGAGCAATCTTTTTTCACCAGCTAACTTAGCATCCATGTTTAGGAATCTGGTTGCCCAGTAGGCTTTATGTTCCAGTTCCACGGGCAGATGACAAGCCTTCCCATACACAAGTTGGTATGGAGAGGTTCCTATAGGAGTCTTGAATGCTGTTCTGTATGCCCACAGAGCATCATCCAAGCTCTTTGCCCAATCCTTTCTACGGGCAATAACAGTCCATTCCAGGATTCTTTTTAGCTCTCTATTAGAGACTTCAGCTTGCCCATTTGTCTGTGGATGATACGGAGTTGCTACTTTGTGGCTAATTCCATATTGGACCATAGCAGAGTGCTGTTTATTGCAGAAATGAGTGCTCCCATCACTTATTAGTACTCTGGAAACACTAAACCTGCTGAAGATGTGTTTCTGGAGGAATTTTAGTACGGTCTTGGTATCATTATTGGGTGTGGCAATTGCTTCTACCCATTTAGATACATAGTCTACTGCCACCAAAATATAAGTGTTTGAGTATGATGGTGGGAAGGGACCCATGAAGTCCATACCCCATACATCAAACAATTCAATCTCTAAGATCCCTTGTTGAGGCATGGCGTAACCATGAGGCAAGTTACCAGCTCTTTGGCAACTGTCACAGTTACGCACAAACTCCCGGGCATCCCTATAGAGAGTAGGCCAATAGAATCCACATTGGAGGACCTTAGTGGCTGTTCGCTCACCTCCGAAATGTCCCCCATACTGTGATCCATGGCAATGCCATAAGATCCTTTGTGCTTCCTCTCTAGGTACACATCTGCGGATTATTCCGTTTGCACATCTCTTAAAGAGATATGGCTCATCCCATAGGTAGTACTTGGCATCTGAAATTAATTTTTTTCTTTGCACCCTGCTGTACTCCTGTGGTATGAACCTCACAGCTTTATAATTTGCAATGTCTGTAAACCATGGAGCTTCCTGAATGGCAAAGAGTTGCTCATCTGGAAAGGTCTCAGAGATCTCAGTAGAAGGGAGGGACGCCCCTGCTACTGGTTCTATTCGGGACAGATGATCAGCTACCTGGTTCTCTGACCCTTTTCTGTCTCTTATTTCTATATCAAACTCTTGCAGAAGCAGCACCCACCTTATGAGCCTGGGTTTTGAATCCTGCTTTGTGAGTAAGTATTTAAGAGCAGCATGGTCAGTGTACACAATCACTTTTGACCCTACTAAATAGGATCTAAACTTGTCAATGGCATAAACCACTGCAAGTAACTCTTTTTCTGTGGTTGTGTAATTCTTCTGTGCATCATTTAGAACACGGCTAGCATAATAAATGATGTGCAGAAGCTTGTTATGCCTCTGTCCCAACACTGCACTAATGGCATGGTCACTGGCATCACACATTAGTTCGAATGGTAATGTCCAGTCTGGTGCAGAGATGACTGGTGCTGTGACCAGCTTGGCTTTTAGGGTCTCAAATGCCTGCAGACACTGTGTGTCAAACACAAATGGTGTGTCAGCAGCTAGCAGGTTGCTTAGAGGTTTTGCAATTTTTGAAAAATCCTTTATAAACCTTCTGTAGAATCCTGCATGCCCCAGAAAGCTTCTGATTGCCTTAATATTTGCAGGTGGTGGTAATTTTTCAATTACCTCTACCTTTGCTTGATCCACCTTTATTCCCTTGCTTGAAATTTTGTGTCAAAAGACAATTCCTTCAGTCACCCTAAAGTGACATTTCTCCCAATTTAAGACCAGGCTAGTCTCTTGGCACCTTTTGATGACAAGTGCTAGATGATCAAGACAGGAGCTGAATGAGTCTCCAAATACTGAGAAGTCATCCATGAAGACTTCCAGGAATTTCTCTACCATATCAAAGAAGATGGAGAGCATGCACCTCTGAAAGGTTGCAGGTGCATTGCATAGACCAAAAGGCATTCTTCTGTAAGCAAACACGCCAGAAGGACAGGTGAATGCTGTTTTCTCTTGATCTTGAGGGTCCACTGCAATTTGATTATAGCCTGAATAGCCATCCAAAAAGCAGTAATAATCATGACCTGCTAGTCTTTCTAGCATTTGGTCTATGAATGGTAAAGGAAAATGATCCTTCTTGGTGGCTGTATTGAGCCTTCTGTAGTCAATACACATGCGCCACCCTGTAACTGTTCTTGTAGGAACCAGTTCATTATTTTCATTATGAACCACTGTCATGCCTCCCTTTTTGGGGACCACTTGGACAGGGCTCACCCAGGGGCTATTAGAAATAGGATAAATAATTCCAGCCTCTAGTAACTTAGTGACCTCTTTCTGCACCACCTCCTTTATGGGTGGATTTAGCCGCCTCTGTGGTTGAACCACTGGCTTGGCATTATCTTCTAATAGGATCTTGTGCATGTATCTTGCTGGGCTAATGCCCTTAAGATCACTTATGGACCACCCAAGAGCTGTCTTGTGTGTCTTTAGAACTTGAATTAGTGCTTCCTCTTCCTGTGAATTTAAGGCAGAGCTTATGATCACTGGAAAAGTGTCACCTTCTCCCAGAAATGCATGCTTCAGGGATGGTGGTAGTGGCTTGAGCTCGGGTTTAGGAGGCTTATCCCCTTCCTGAGGAGTTATCAGAGGTTCTTTTATTTCCTCTGGTTCCTCCAGGTTAGGCTGGACATCTTTAAAGATATCCTCTAGCTCTGATTCGAGACTCTCAGTCATATTGATCTCTTCCACCAAAGAGTCAATAATATCAGCGCTCATGCAATCATTTGATGTGTCTGGATGCTGCATAGCTTTGACAGCATTCAACTTGAACTCATCCTCATTGACTCTCAGGGTCACTTCCCCTTTTTGTACATCAATGAAAGTTCGTCCAGTTGTTAGGAAGGGTCTTCCTAGGATGAGAGTTGTACTCTTGTGCTCCTCCATTTCCAGCACTACAAAGTCAGTTGGAAAGACAAATGGCCCAACCTTGACAATCATATCCTCAATTATGCCTGATGGATATGTAATGGAGCCATCAGCAAGTTGGAGACATATCCGGGTTTGTTTGACTTCTTCAGTCAACCCAAGCTTTCTGATAGTGGATGCAGGTATTAAGTTGATACTTGATCCAAGGTCACATAGGGCTGTCTTGGTACAAGCACCTTCTAATGTGCATGGTATCATAAAGCTTCCTGGATCTTGAAGCTTCTCTGGTAAGCTTTTTAGAATGACTGTACTGCATTCTTCAGTGAGAAACACCTTTTCAGTTTCTCTCCAATCCTTCTTAAGACTTAAGATCTCTTTCATGAACTTAGCATAAGAAGGTATATACTCAAGTGCCTCTGCAAACGGAATCTTTATTTCAAGAGTCCTTAGATAGTCTGCAAAGCAGGCAAATTGTTTATCCTGTTCCGCTTGGCAGAGTTTCTGAGGATAAGGCATTCTGGATTTATATTCTTCAACCTTAATTGCTGCAGGTTTATTCCCTATAGAGGTGGTTGGAGAAGCCTTTTTAGAGGGGTTACTATCAGCACTCTCAGGTGTCTGACTCCTCATTGGCGTTTGAACGCCAGGAATGGGTGAGGAATGGGCATTTAACGCCAACTTTTCCCCCTTTCTGGCGTTTGAACGCCAGGACTGGGCAAGGAATGGGCGTTTAACGCCAACTTCCCCCCCCCCTTTCTGGCATTTGAACGCCAGGGGTATTCCTCTCTGGGCTCTTACTGTCCTCAGAGGGATTTTGGGCAGTGGTTTGGTTATCCTCTGTTAGTTGTTCCTTTCTTAGCTTTTTGCTACTTTGAGCAATATTATTCAATGTCTTCCCACTCCTCAGTTGAACTGCTTGGCATTCTTCTGTTATCTGTTTAGATAACTGCTGTTTTGTCTGATTCAACTGTGATTCTATATTCTTGTTAGAAATTTTGGTTTCTTGGAGCATCTCTTTAAACTCTGCTAACTGTTTTGTCATCATGAGTAATTGCTGATTAAGCTCAACAATCTGTTCTTGAGGATTGGATCAGTAGTTACTGCCATAGCTTCTTTTTTTGTAGAGGACTCACCGCTTGAGTATAGATGTTGATTTCTAGCAACAGTATCTATGAGCTCTTGAGCTTCTTCAATTGTCTTCCTCTTATGTATAGATCCACCAGATGAGTGGTCTAGAGACATCTGAGCTTTTTCTGTAAGCCCATAGTAGAAGATCTCTAACTGTACCCACTCTAAAAACATTTCAGAGGGGCATTTTCTTAGCATACCTCTTTACCTCTCCCAGGCATTATAAAGAGATTCATTATCCTCTTGTTTAAAGCCTTGGATGTCTAGCCTTAGCTGTGTCATCCTTTTTGGAGGGTAAAATTGATTCAGGAATTTGTCTGATAACTGTCTCCATGTTTTTATGCTTGCTGTGGGTTGGTTATTCAACCACCTCTTAGCTTGATCTTTTACAGCAAATGAAAACAGTAATAGTCTGTAGACATCCTGATCCACCTCTTTATCACGTATCGTGTCAGCAATTTGTAAGAACTGTGCCAGAAACTCAGTAGGTTCTTCCTGTGGAAGACTGGAATACTGGTAATTTTGCTACACTATGATAATGAGTTGAGGGTTTAGCTCAAAGTTGCTTGCTTTAATGGGAGGTATACAGATGCTACTCCCATATGCAGCTGTAATGGGGTTAGCATATGACCCCAAAGTCCTTCTGAACTGCTCAACTCCACTTAGGTCCATGATGGAGAAAGGGAGATGATATGGATTGCAAGTAAAGTAAATTTTTTTTTCGTTTTTAATTAAAGATGACCGAAAATAATGAAATAAATGGGAAAGAGAATAGAATAAAATTTTGAAAACTAAAAGAAAATAAAATCAAAGTAAATTGAAAACTAAATCAATTAATTAATTAAAAAGATGTTGGAATGAGCAATTAAGAAGATATGATTGAAAATTATTTTGAAAAAGATTTGGTTTTTGAAATGAGGAGAGAGAAAAACAACAAGATGACACCAAACTTAAAATTTTTAGAAAATCAAACACAAATTTTTGAAAATTTTAAAGGAAAACACAAAGAAGACACCAAACTTAGAACTTTTAAAGATTAAGAAAGGACTAACAACATGCAAATTCGAAAAATTAAAGAAAAAAATATGCAATTGACACCAAACTTAAAATATGAAACTAAACTCAAATAAAGGACTCTAAACCAACAAAAATAAAACAGTCCTAATCTAAGCAACAAGATAAACCGTCAGTTGTCCAAACTCGAACAATCCCCGGCAACGGCACCAAAAACTTGGTGCACGAAATTGCAATCACACTTTTGCAATCCCGCACAACTAACCAGCAAGTGCACTGGTCGTCCAAGTAATACCTTACGTGAGTAAGGGTCGATCCCACGGAGATTGTCGGCTTGAAGCAAACTATGGTTATCTTGTAACTCTTAGTCAGGATATCAATAATTCTCAGGTTTAATTGTGAAAAGTAAAAGAACATGAAATAGATACTTGTTTTGCAGTAATGGAGAACAGGTTGAGGTTTTGGAGATGCTCTATCTTCTGAAACTCTGCTTTCCTACTGTCTTCTTCTTCATGCACGCAAGGCCCCTTCCATGGCAAGCTGTATGTAGGGTTTCACCGTTGTCAATGGCTACCTCCCATCCTCTCAGTGAAAATGTTCAACGCGCTCTGTCACAACACGGCTAATCTTCTGTCGGTTCTCAATCAGGTTGGAATAGAATCTAGTGATTCTTTTGCGTCTGTCACTAACGCCCAGCCTTCAGGAGTTTGAAGCTCGTCACAGTCATTCAATCCTTGAATCCTACTCAAAATACCACAGACAAGGTTTAGACCTTCCGGATTCTCTTGAATACCACCATCAATTCTCGCTTATACCACGAAGATTCTGATTAAGGGATCCAAGAGATATTCACTCAATCTAAAGTAGAACGGAGGTGGTTGTTAGGCACACGTTCATAGGTGAGAATGATGATGAGTGTCACGGATCATCACATTCATCAAGTTGAGGAACAAGTGATATCTTAGAATAGAAGCAAGCGTGATTGAATGAAAAACAGTAGTAATTGCATTAATCCATCAAGACACAGCAGAGCTCTTCACCCCAACCATGGGGTTTAGAGACTCATGCCATAGAAGATACAATAAGAAATGTGTAATGTGTCATGAGCTGGAGATACAATGTCAAAATATTCTATTTATAGTGAACTAGTAACCTAGGCTATACAGAAATGAGTAAATGGCGTAAAACTCAACTTCTGGGGTCCACTTGGTGTGTGCTTGGGCTGAGCATTAAAGCTTTTAGGTGTAGAGTCTTTTCCTGGAGTTAAACGCCAGCTTTTGTGCCAGTTTGGGCGTTTAACTCCAATTTTTGTAACAGTTCCGGCGTTAAACGCCGGGAATTCTGAAGCTGATTTGCAACGCTGGTTTGGCCATCAATCTCGGGCAAAGTATGGATTATTATAAATTGCTGGAAAGCCCAGGATGTCTACTTTCCAACGCGATTAAGAGCGCGCTAATTGGGCTTCTGTAGCTCCAGAAAATCTACTTCAAGTGCAGGGAGGTCAGAATCCAACAGCATCTGTAGTCCTTTTTCGCCTC